>NC_064627.1:610102619-610434047 GCF_023864275.1 Schistocerca cancellata
AGCTGCGCAACATGCTTGTACGCACCTACATGTGTGTACGCTACTGTACGCGTGCATGCGGCTGAATGCGTGTACGCACCTGCACGCGTGCTGCCTCTTGGCGAGGCCGGCGGCCGCCGCCGCGTCCGTGGAACACCGCCGGCACAGCTTGCGGTACCTGCAACAGCGACAAGCACACACACCGCTGGTTACTCCGGCAGCTGGCCCACTCACTCCTCACTTACCCAGATTTTCTTCTGTCACCATAGCACTCCGCCTTACAACTAAGCTGTGACATCCAAGGATGGGACGACTTTCGTCGTCAAGCTGCCCTTATCCTCGGTGTTTTGTGCGGTTGTCTCACATACGTGTCGTGCACCAGACCTGCTATTATAGTGGTTCCCAACCTTTCTGAGACCATTGCCCAAGAGTGCAATCAAATATTAGTTAGTAACCCACGCCCCCCACACAAAAAAAAATCACCAGCGTTAGCAATTAACTAAGTGTAGAAAGAAAAAGAATTTTCTTTAATGAGTTTTATCTTCAAAATTCCTTAGGCATCTTATTAAGCCACGAACTACTGCACCTAATAAAACAATATAATTTCTATATATATATATATATATATATATATATATATATAAGGTTGCTGGAAATATATATATATATATATATATATATATATAAGGTTGCTGGAAATCAGCAGTAGAAATTATATATATATATATATATATATATATATATATATATATATATAATTCATGGAGAAGAAGTAAAAACTTTGAGGTTCGCCGATGACATTGTAATTCTGTCAGAGACAGCAAAGGACTTGGAAGAGCAGTTGAACGGAATGGACAGTGTCTTGAAAGGAGGATATAAGATGAACATCAACAAAAGCAAAACGAGGATAATGGAATGTAGTCAAATTAAGTCGGGTGATGCTGAGGGAATTAGATTAGGAAATGAGACACTTAAAGTAGTAAAGGAGTTTTGCTATTTAGGGAGTAAAATAACCGATGATGGTCGAAGTAGAGAGGATATAAAATGTAGACTGGCAATGGCAAGGAAAGCGTTTCTCAAGAAGAGAAATTTGTTAACATCGAATATACACTCCTGGAAATTGAAATAAGAACACCGTGAATTCATTGTCCCAGGAAGGGGAAACTTTATTGACACATTCCTGGGGTCAGATACATCACATGATCACACTGACAGAACCACAGGCACATAGACACAGGCAACAGAGCATGCACAATGTCGGCACTAGTACAGTGTATATCCACCTTTCGCAGCTATGCAAGCTGCTATTCTCCCATGGAGACGATCGTAGAGATGCTGGATGTAGTCCTGTGGAACGGCTTGCCATGCCATTTCCACCTGGCGCCTCAGTTGGACCAGCGTTCGTGCTGGACGTGCAGACCGCGTGAGACGACGCTTCATCCAGTCCTAAACATGCTCAATGGGGGACAGATCCGGAGATCTTGCTGGCCAGGGTAGTTGACTTACACCTTCTAGAGCACGTTGGGTGGCACGGGATACATGCGGACGTGCATTGTCCTGTTGGAACAGCAAGTTCCCTTGCCGGTCTAGGAATGGTAGAACGATGGGTTCGATGACGGTTTGGATGTACCGTACACTATTCAGTGTCCCCTCGACGATCACCAGTGGTGTACGGCCAGTGTAGGAGATCGCTCCCCACACCATGATGCCGGGTGTTGGCCCTGTGTGCCTCGGTCGTATGCAGTCCTGATTGTGGCGCTCACCTGCATGGTGCCAAACACGCATACGACCATCATTGGCACCAAGGCAGAAGCGACTCTCATCGCTGAAGACGACACGTCTCCATTCGTCCCTCCATTCACGCCTGTCGCGACACCACTGGAGGCGGGCTGCACGATGTTGGGGCGTGAGCGGAAGACGGCCTAACGGTGTGCGGGACCGTAGCCCAGCTTCATGGAGACGGTTGCGAATGGTCCTCGCCGATACCCCAGGAGCAACAGTGTCCCTAATTTGCTGGGAAGTGGCGGTGCGGTCCCCTACGGCACTGCGTAGGATCCTACGGTCTTGGCGTGCATCCGTGCGTCGCTGCGGTCCGGTCCCAGGTCGACGGGCACGTGCACCTTCCGCCGACCACTGGCGACAACATCGATGTACTGTGGAGACCTCACGCCCCACGTGTTGAGCAATTCGGCGGTACGTCCACCCGGCCTCCCGCATGCCCAGTATACGCCCTCGCTCAAAGTCCGTCAACTGCACATACGGTTCACGTGCACGCTGTCGCGGCATGCTACCAGTGTTAAAGACTGCGATGGAGCTCCGTATGCCACGGCAAACTGGCTGACACTGACGGCGGCGGTGCACAAATGCTGCGCAGCTAGCGCCATTCGACGGCCAACACCGCGGTTCCTGGTGTGTCCGCTGTGCCGTGCGTGTGATCATTGCTTGTACAGCCCTCTCGCAGTGTCCGGAGCAAGTATGGTGGGTCTGACACACCGGTGTCAATGTGTTCTTTTTTCCATTTCCAGGAGTGTAGATTTAGGGGTCAGGAAGTCGTTTCTGAAAGTATTTGTATGGAGTGTAGCCATGTATGGAAGTGAGACATGGACGATAACTAGTTTGGACAAGAAGAGAATAGAAGCTTTCGAAATGTGGTGCTACATAAGAATGCTGAAGATAAGATGGGTAGATCACGTAACTAATGAGGAGGTATTGAATAGGATTGGGGAGAAGAGAAGTTTGTGGCACAACTTGACTAGAAGAAGGGATCGGTTGGTAGGACATGTTCTGAGGCATCGAGTGATCACAAATTTAGCATTGGAGGGCAGCGTGGAGGGTAAAAATCGTAGAGGGAGACCAAGAGATCAATACACTAAGCAGATTCAGAAGGATGTAGGTTGTAGTAGGTACTGGGAGATGAAGAAGCTTGCACAGGATAGAGTAGCATGGAGAGCTGCATCAAACCAGTCTCAGGACTGAAGACCACAACAACAACAACATATATATATATGGTGTTACAAAAAGGTACGGCCAAACTTTCAGGAAACGTTCCTCACACACAAATAAAGAAAAGATGTTATGTGGACATGTGTCCGAAAACGCTTAATTTCCATGTTAGAGCTCATTTTAGTTTCGTCAGTGTGTACTGTACTTCCTCGATTCACCGCCAGTTGGCCCTATTGAAGGAAGGTAATGTTGACTTCGGTGCTTGTGTTGACATGCGACTCATTGCTCTACAGTACTAGCATCAAGCACATCAGTACTTAGCATCAACAGGTTAGTGTTCATCACGAACGTGGTTTTGCAATCAGTGCAATGTTTACAAATGCGGAGTTGGCAGATGCCCATTTGATGTATGGATTAGCACGGGGCAATAGCCGTGGCGCGGTACGTTTGTATCGAGACAGATTTCCAGAACGAAGGTGTCCCGACAGAAAGACGTTCGAAGCAATTGATCGGCGTCTTAGGGAGCACGGATGGTGATGTCTTGATTGGGCCCCATGTTCTTCCACCTACGCTCAATGGAGCACGTTATCATGATTTCTTACGGGATACTCTACCTGTGCCTTTACAAGTACGACACAACATGTGGTTCATGCACAATGGAGCTCCTGCACATTTCAGTCGAAGTGTTTGTACGCTTCTCAATAACAGATTCGGTGACCGATGGATTGGTAGAGGCGGACCAATTCCATGGCCTCCACGCTCTCCTGACCTCAATCCTCTTGACTTTCATTTATGGGGGCATTTGAAAGCTCTTGTCTACGCAACCCCGGTACCAAATAAAGAGACTCTTCGTGCTCGTATTGTGGACGGCTGTGATACAATACGCCATTCTCCAGGGCTGCATCAGCGCATCAGGGATTCCATGCGACGGAGGGTGGATGCATGTATCCTCGCTAACGGAGGAAATTTTGAACATTTCCTATAACAAAGTGTTTGAAGTCACGCTGGTACGTTCTGTTGCTGTGTGTTTCCATTCCATGATTAATGCGATTTGAAGAGAAGTAATAAAATGAGCTCTAACACGGAAAGTAAGCGTTTCCGGACACATGTCCACATAACATATTTTCTTTCTTTGTGTGTGAGGAATGTTCCCTGAAAGTTTGGCCGTACCTTTTTGTAACACCCTGTATAGCAATTTTTGCTGCATCGCGAATGATATCTACAACTCCTTCTCAGAAAAGAAAGTTAAATATCCTCATTTACCATAGATACTTGTTACAAACAAGTTGTCTCAACACGACTCCTCTAACTAACGACACCTGCTTCGCCCACACCCTGCGTGCCCATTTAAAAACATACAAGCTGGAAACCATGCACTGTACTTACTGTTCGAAAGTCACTTAATTACTCGATTCCTTATTTCTGAAATGGCAGAAATTGAAAGACTTAACCATGTCAACGCTTTTTATCTGGCAGGTGCTAATAATAATAATAATAATAATAATAATATAAAAATGCTGTATACCCCCTTCAGCAGTGAAGTGTATGTACCCACAGTTACTGTCGAATTGAGGTGTCAGTTATTTCATATACTATTGTCACTTAAGCAGTTTCCGGTCAATTGCAGGATTTTTCACGAAGTATTTGAGCATATGTGATGTTCAGAGTGATAAATCCATAACGCAACCGTCTTGTGGGCAGTTTTTTGCCCAATCGGCAGACAGCCGGCTGCGGAGCTGGCAGAGAATATGCAGTATTTCGACATCCGCTACGAGACCTTTGTTTGATCAGGTAGCACATGTTTGTTAGGCGACGCAATCCAGTGTATTGACTGAAAGTGTTTCAAGTGAGATATAAGTATTCTGTTCACTAAAGGGTATTCACATCTGTTTCATACGTGCGTACTGAATGAGCGCTTGCAGTAAGGAGATTATTTCAAGAGGAATTTCCTGTCGTTCATGTTCCTAACCGGAGTAGGATTCATCGATTGATAAATACATTTCGCGGAACTGGGAGTGTTCTCGACAGGAAATATAGATAACCACGTAAAGCACTCACAGAAGAAAATCTGGATACTCAATTCGCCGTCTTTCTCAGGAAATGAGGATTTACAACGGCTCTGTTCAAATGGTTCAAACGGCTCTGAGCACTATGGGATTTAACTTCAGAGGTCATCAGTCCCCTAGAACTTAGAACTACTTAAACCTAACTAAACTAAGGACATCACACACATCCATGCCCGAGGCAGGATTCGAACCTGCGACCGTAGCGGTCTCGCGGTTCCTGACTGTAGCGCCTAGAACCGCTCGGCCACTCCGGCCGGCTGGCTCTGTTCAAACGGCTAAAAAGTTGCTTAAGTTACAGCCCTATTAAACAACTGCAGTAAAAGAACTTATAACTGGTGACGCTACAAAACGTTTGCGATTTCGTGAATGGATTTTGAATAGGTTGTATGATGGAGAAACTGATCCTTACGTAACTTTACTTTCGGACGAATCGTGATTCTATCTAAGGGGTTACTTTAATTCACATATAACTGTTATTGGAGTTCTGAAAAGCCAAACGTAATACACGAGGCAGCCCTGCATGATCAGAAGGCAGGAGCATGGTGCGCCTTTACCGGCGAGAGGATAATAGGCCCATTTTCCCGGGAAAAGTTAACAATTAGAGATAGGTGGAAAACGTTTTGCAGGCTCTTTGGAACAATTACGTGAGAGAGAACGTGCTTTCACCAGGATTCTACGACTGCACGTAACAGCCAACTTCTCATCACATCAAATTCGTGACGTGTTTCAAGATAAAGCTATCAATCACGAAATAACACATTGGTTCCTCCCCCAAATTAACCTCAGCGATTTTGATAAAAATCTGGTGGAGGAGGGGAGAGGGCATTAAAAGAGAATGTGTAAAATCAAAACTAACATTCATCAAGAATAAGCAGGTTCCTATGCGGGTGATAGAAATGCTTAGAAAACGACGAAGGGAGGCAGTTCCAGCATCTCCTTGCATAATATACATGAGTAACTTACATTTCTTTTTTAGAGTTTATGTTAGGTATGCTAGAAATAACAGACGCGACAAACCGTACTGTATTTTCTGCGGACCTCATGTCACCCACGCCACGAGCACAGCACCCAGCCTCGTCTGAAAACATTCCTTTTTACCACTCAGAAAAAAATTAATTTTACCCGTCAGGGCGTAATTAACTCCTCATTTTGGATCACTGTGCCATTATAAGCACTGTCGTAAGGCAGAATTTTTGTGCTACGCTGACTGCAGCAGAGGTTTCCTTTAAATCAACTGTGACTGCGCAGTTGCATATATGATATCTTGGACTATTTGTGTTCTTCCAGCAACTCTGTTCAGATTTTTACATTGGTGATCATTAAAACTGAAATGCTAGGAGGGATTGCAAATAACGAACATTTATCTATTGTGATTGTACAGTAGGGGAGAGTCGTGCACTATCGGCCGGATTACAAAATGTTCAAATGTGTGTGAATTCCTAAGGGACCAAACTGCTGAGGTCATCTGTCCCTACACTTACACACTACTTAAACTAACTTATGCTAAGAACAACACATCCATCCATGCCCGAGGGAGGACTCGAACCTCTTGCGGGAGGGGCCGCGCAATCCGTGACATGCCGCCCTAGATCGCACGGCCACTCCGCGCGGCGGCCGGATTACATTACCGGCCACTGCTGTTATGTCCCGTTGCACCCCAAATGGTTGAAGTGTACAGGAAGCAAAAGTGAGCTATGTACTATACACGCAAACTGACACTCGGCGCGGTGGCTGATGGGAGCAACAGTAAAGGCATTTCGCATATACTGTCGCTTCTATCAGCCACCGTACCGAGTGTCAACGTAGTTTGCTCGGGTATTATCCATGTACATGGGAGACGGATGTCTTCTTCCTCTCTTCAGTACTATGTGGTGTCACTGCAGCCCTTCGCAAACGGAAGATATTTTCAGATCTGTGGTACCAGTTTTTAAGATAAGTGATTAATTTCGTTGGTATATTTAGATTATCTATGTTATGTAACAGAAAAAATACTTCAGCTGATCGATAAAAGAAGGAAGCAAAAAACTTTCAGGGAAATTTAGGAATACAGAAATACAAGTCATCGAGGAACGAAATAAATAGGAAGTGCAGGGAAGTTGAGGCGAACTAGCTGCGTGAAAAATGTGAAGAAATTGAAAAAGAAATGATTGGGTGAAGGACTGACACAGCGTATAGGAAAATCAAAACAACCTTCGCTGAAATTAAAAGCAAAGGTGGTAACATTAATATTGCAATGGGAATACTACTGCTAAATGCAGATTAGGGAGCTTATAGGTGGAAAGGGTACATTTGAGGCTTCTATGAGGGGAAATAATTGTCTCATTTGATTGAAGAAGAAACAGGAGTCGATTTAGAAGAGATAGTTGGTCCAGTGATAGAATCAGAATTTAAGAGAGCTTTGGAGAACTTACAGTTAAATACGGCAGAAGGGATAGATAACATTCCATTAAAATTTCTAAAATCATTGGGGAAGTGGCAACAAAACGGATATTCATGTTGGTGTGTAGAATGTATGAGTCTGGGGATAGACCATCTAACTTTCGGAAAAATACAAAAACAAGAGCGGACAAGTGCAAGAATTATCGCACCATCAGGTTAACAGCACATGTATAAAATTTACAAGAAAAATATACAGAAGAATGGAAAAGAGAGTTGAGGATTTGTTAGATGGCGATCAGTTTGGCTTCAGGAAAGGTAAAGGCACCAGGGAGGCAATTCTGGCGTTGCGGCTGATAATGGAATCAAGACTAAAGAAAAATCAAGACACGTTCATAGGATTTGTCGACCTGAAAAACGCATTCGACAATGTAAAATGGTGCAAGATGTTTGAAATTCTGAGAAAAATAGGGTAAGATATAGAGAGAGAGGGTAATATACAATATGTACAGAGACAAGGGGGAATAGTGAGAGTGGACGACCAAGAACGAAGTGCTCGGATTAGAATGGTTGTAAGACAGGGGTGTAGTCTTTTGCCCCTACTGTTCAATCTGTACATCGAAGAAACAATGATGGAAATAAAAGAAAGGTTCAGGAGTTAAAATTCAAGGTGAAAGGATATCAACGATACGATTCGCTGATGACATTGCTATCCTGAGTGAAAGTGAAGAATGATTACATGATCTGCTGAATTGAATGGACAGAATACGGTTTTAGAGTAACTCGACGTAAGACGAAAGTGATGAGAAGTAGCAGAAATGAGAACAGCGAGGAACTTAACATCAGGATTGATGAAGAACATGAAGCTAAGGAATTGTACTACCTAGGCAGCAAAATAACCAATGACGGACGGAGCAAGGACATCAGAAGCAGACTAGGACTGGCAGAAAGGACATTCCTGGCCAAGAGAAGTCTACTAGTATGTAACATAGCATTTAATTTGAGGTAGAAATTTCTGGGAATGTACGTCTGGATCACAGTATTGTATGGCAGTGAATCGTTGACTGTGGGAAAACCGTAACAGAGGACAAGCGAACAATTTGAGATGTGGTGCTACAGACGAATGTTGAAAATTATGTGGACTGATACGGTAAGGAATGAGGAGGTTCGGCGCAGAATCAGAGAGGAAAGGAATATATGGAAAACACAGACAAGGATAAGGGAAAAGACGATACGACATCTGTTAAGACATCAGGGAATGACTTCCGTGTTACTAGAGGGAGCTGTAGAGAGCAGAAATTGTAGAGGGAGACAGAGATTGGAATACATCTAGCAGATTATCGAGGACGTAGGTTGCAAGTGCTACTTTGAGATGAAGAGGCTGGCACAAGACAGCAATTCTTGGGAGGCCGCATCAAACCAGTCAAAAGAGAAATTTATGTAAGAAATGACATTTAAAAACGTCTCATGGTAATGTAGAGGCTGAGACACATGATCTATTTGCGATCTGTGTGAAACAGTCACCTATACATTAGTGAACTGAGCATAAATAGTATCAATAAGTTCCCATGCTTTCGTGTTCTATTATTATTCAGTAAGTATCAATACAGTGTATCATAAACAACCGATATTATCACAGGAAAGACAATGGCCGATACTGGAAGACACTTTTTACAAGTCTCCTAAATGTAGCACTTTTACTTTCGTAGTAATTAAGTGGTATTAGCAACAGATAAAAATCATTAAGCTGTGCTATTCATAGAACATGTCTTGAGGTAAGAGAATAGTGTATTACTATGCCGATTAACCACCACAGTTACATAGTAAAGCCAAAAACCTAAGCTGATGGATACTGCACGACTTTCCCCTATAGCTGGAAGAAAACATACGTAAGTTCATGGACGGTTTGGGAATATACAGGGTGCGAAAGATAGCTCATCGTGCTGACACGTCTGACAGCAACAACGGACCTGATCCGGCTGGTCATCGAATCGAACTGAGCTCGGAGGCAAATACGTTTACGTCATACCATGCTGATAGAACTCTATATCAGCGTTCATCAATAGCATTGACTGGTGTCGTGCCACACTCTCGGATCAGGTGTTGTCAGTGGATGAGAGATCTGGAGAACCAGATCAGCATGGGTAACTAGCGAATTTCCACTACTTCACTGCAAAATAACGTTCCAGAGATCTCTAACACAGCGTACATGCAGAGGCCTTAAAACGTCGTAAATATAACGGTTTCTGACCAGCCATGTCCATCAGAGGTGACCGTGTTCAGTACCCACTGGTACCCCATACCATCGAGGTATTTGCTGGGGTCGTATGACGCTGACGTATAAGATTTGTCAACGTTCGTCCTCCTTGGGACCTGCACATAAGGGCACATCCATCGTGACGCAATATGCAGTATCGAGATTCTTAGAAAAGATGATGAGGTGTCTCACCTGTGTGCAGATTTGGCATTGAGTGCACCGGGCTGCCGCATCGAGTGATACTCCAACTGTGGTTACTCTGCTGACGGTCCCTGGTAGTCCAGACGTCTTGCTGGACTCGGCTACATGAGATGGATGTATGATGGCTATTCGTTTATTATGGCACGATCGGTCACGAAATGGAAACCACAGAGAAAATCAAAAATTTTTTTATCTGCAACAGTTAGCTACTCCTTCCAGCTAACTCTCTGCATAGTCGCCAGTCCGACTTAGACACCTATCATACCACTGTACCAACATTTAAATTCTCCTATCATAGAAGGCAGCCGCCTGTGCTTCCACCAATTCTCTACGTTTTTTCAACCCGACTGTCTGTACCAAAATGTCCTCATAGCGGGCGGTCCATGTGGGCAGAGATGAAACTCAGAGGGAGCAAAATCCGGGCTGTATGGCGGGTGATCAGACACTACCCATCACAAACGCTGCAGAAGCGTCTCCGTTGCCTCTGTAGTGTGCGGCCGAGAACTGTCACGAAGAACGAAAATAATGACAGTTAGGTCATGCAGGCTGCATGAAATCAAGCGAAATCTCTCAGCAGGCACTCATACTTGGCGGGAGGCACTGTTTTCTAGTCATTTTCACTTGCCCACTGTGCGCTCAGCATTGAAAAGTGACGTGATGTGAAGGATGGGCGTAATAGAGACACTGCCCAACACATCTGTGCAAAGCTTCATCGAATTTTCACTATGGTTTCTGTTCCGCGACAGGTCGGATCTTAATAAACAAATAATGCCCGTACTGTCCTGCACAGCTCAGTGAATCAATTGAAGAGTGGTAAGTCAAATGTTTCAACTGCAGTTTTTTACAAGGCGCGTTTTCATCGCTGTTATGTTCTCAGTTTCCTGTTGCATGCCCATGGGCTTGTTCCAAGTGCCACATCATGAAGAAACAATTAGTAGATGGCGCATGCTGTATGAAATAATACTTCCCTTTGGAGTTCCAAGTGCCATGCGTCTCCATCTAGTTTTTAATTACGCTTCTGGTAAGCCTGCGATGGTTTGAAGGGATAACACACAAGTTTCTGGTGGGTGGGCTTAGCTTTGTGAGCTACGACAGACATTCTACAATTTTAGAGAAAAGAAGTTATCGTAGCTCTTTTACATTTCATCCTGTGTTACGGTAAGACCAATTCATGATACCTAATAGATGTTCATGTAAAATCATTGTAACGTTGAGAACTTTTGAAACATCTAACAGAAAGATGAATTTCTTTTCCATCTAATGTATTTGCCCTTTTCTTCCACTGACGGTAGAGAATAAAGATATATCTGTACAACTGATAGTAAAAAAATGCAATTCTTTAAAATGAAAAAATGTTAAGAAAAGACTTTTTTCAGCAGGATTTACAGAAAGTTTTTTGTCAACTAAAGGTATAAACTTATTAAATGTAATTCGAATACAAGAAAGTGACTTCATTTCAAAATGAAATATTCACTCTGCTACGGAGTGTATGCTGATATGAAACGTGCTGGAAGATTAAAACTGTGTAGCGGACCAAGATTCGAACTAGGGACCTTCGCCTTTCAGGAGAAACTGCTGTACTAAGTGAGTTGCCCCAACACCACTCACGACCCACCCTGACGGCTTTGCTTCCCCCAGTACCTCATCTCGTACCTTCCAAACTTCAAAGGAGTTCTCGTGTTAAACTTGCAAGACTAGCACTCCTGGAAGAAAGGATGCTGCGGAGACGTGGCTTTGCCACAGCCTAGGGGATGTTTCCAGAATGAAATTTTCACTCTGCAGCAAAGTACTAGTCTTACAAGTTTCGCAGGAGAGCTTCTGGAAGTATGGACGGAGGGAGATAAGGTAGGGAGATACGGTACTGGCGGAAGTAAAGCTGCGAGCACAGATCATGCTTGGATACCCCAATCGTTTTTGTTTTCCCGTCGGCAGGGCAGCACTGTGGATGTGCTGTCTGTGTCCTCGCCGCGTATTGAGCGCTTGTATTCGTTTAGTCACTACTCAGTCGTTCAGTGCTCTCCGGCTTGAGCATACGCATCAGCATGGCGAACAAATACAGAAAAGCGACGCTCTAATATACGTTCCAAAACGAATCTGCACGACCAAAAGTACACGAACTCGATAGATTCTTACGAGAAGAGGTGAAAATCCCGGCGGCCGACGTCATCGGTATGCCTTTATTCAGTGTGAGCAGTAACCTATAGTCTTTGTAAAGATCAACAATGCAACATCGTAGATTGGAAGGAACACATAGAAAATGTTGTGGGGAAGGATAACCAAAGACTGCGTTTTATTGGCAGGACACAGAAAATGTACCAGATCTACTAAGGAGACTGCCTAGATTACACTTGTCCGTCCTCTTTTAGAATATTGCTGCGCGGTGTGGTATCCTTACCAGATAGGACTGACGGAGTACACCGAAAAAGTTCAAAAAAGGGCAGCACGTTTTGTATTATATAAATATGGGAGAGAGTGTCACTGAAATGATACAGAGTTTGGGGTGGATATCATTAAAACAAAGGCGTCCTTCGTTGCTACGGAATCTTCTCACAAAATTCCAAGTACCAACTTTCTCCTCCGAATGAGAAAATATTTTGTTGACACCGACCTACAGGGAGAGAAACGATCACCACGATAAAATAAGGGAAATCAGAGCTCATACGGAAAGATATAGGTGTTCGTTCTTTCCGCGCGCTGTACAAGATTGGAATAGTAGGGAATTGTGAAGGTGGTTCAATGAACCCTCTGCCACGCACGTAAATGTGAATTGCAGAGTATCCATGTAGATGTAGATGTGAACGGATTCTTCGGGAAACGGAACAGCGTCTTGCTGCTGCCTTGCTGATGGCAAAGTGGGTACTGTGAACTCGATCAGGTTGCTTTGGGACGTCGCACGATCAGCATATTTGAACTTCCATTTGAACTCCCGGCAGAAGAAGTCATGTCCGCTCTTCGCCCCTACGGTGCGGTATATAGCCATTTGCGGAGGGATGGACGCAATTCCGAACATACCCTGTCCTGAATGTAGCTCGATAGGTCCGAATTGAAAGAAGAAACTTCCTCTCATATTTCTATATCGGCAGCTGCCGTGCCGTCATCATTTACGAGGAACAATCAAATATCGGATCCGGATGTGTGAAGGAGGGGAACCTCCGATGCGAATGCATCGAACGACAGATCACACAACTACCGCCTGCGGACGTGGAGCCGCCGTCGCAGCCGACACTGCTTTCTGTGCACCGTTGCCGCTCCCACCACTGCTGCCGCTTGACCACGGCATCCTCTGATGCGACGGAAAGATGGAACGCCCTTGCTACGTGTCACGGACTCCACTGCGACAGTGTAGGCCCCTTCGACAGGTGACGAATGTGCACGACGATAGAGTGCTGATGGACTCGTCGACTGTGCCAGCTATAGCCTTCATCTAACACAGAAAGACACACCAGAAAGCAGCGATTCTCAAAGTGCTGTAAGCGGAGGCGCAGAGTAACTTCGGATCAGGTTGAGGACCAGCCGAGGGACGAGGACTCCATCCGTTAACACGATACTCCCACGGAGACAACTGCTGCGGCTGAAACATAGGATCACATAATGGAACTGAGGATTGGTTGGTTGGCTGATTTTGGTGTTTGCGAGGTCACCAGTCCTATCGGATTAGGGAAGAATGGGGAAGGAAGTCGGCCATGCCTTTCAAAGGAACCATTCCGGCATTTGCTTGAAGTGATTGAGGGAAATCACAGAAAACCTAAATCAAGATGGCTGTATGCGGGGACTGAGGATACTTCGTACATACCCACAGCTGAGGGTATGTACTGGCTGAATCCTACTGGGCTTTCCACACTGTGTTGGTGCCAGGGCGGATCACCATCTACCAAGAGCTGATGTCCTCCGGTTTTTGCGTACGACCTGCTTTCGACAAGGTACAACTCATCCCGAAACACAAGACTTCAAGAGGTCGATCGATTGAGCACTACCACCTGATTACAATGTTAAATTCGGACTATAAAATCTTTTCCCTGTCCCTGGTTGCTCGCACAGAAAAGGTCCTGCCATTAATCGTTTCTATGCTGCTTGTAACACAGAGAAGCGCGACCAATATGCAGGCAGCCAATGACGAATGTAGGGATTTGATAGCTCATGCCACATACGGTTGACTTCTAACTTCTGTGATCTCAGTTGACTTGGACCATGCTTTTGACAGAGTGCACCACAATTTACGTCAGTTCTAGCCTGCATGGGCTTCCCACCTGAGTCCCTGGACATAATTTTGGTCCTCTTGCATTGACCAATGATCCCATGTACTAGTAAATGCATGCACGGCTGATCCCTAGCCAATTTGACATTCAGTTCGACCAGCATGATTTTACACGACCGCACTAGAACCGCTCATTGGAATGCTGAAATGCAGACTTTCAAGGATATCGTTGAGGGGCACACCTTCCACTGCAGTGCGTTTGCTAATGGCCTTTTACTGCTTGTCCGATCAGGTGATGAGGTGTACTCCATGCTGAGATGGATCAAGAGATGATTGGCAGCGAGAAGAAACTTGAATGTAGCCATGTCAGTGATGATGCATATTGGAACGGGCCTTCAGGAGGGCTGTGACCGTCCCTCTCACGGGTGAATGTGATCAGATATTCGAGCATTACATTTACATGAAACGTATATTGCACAGCTGTTATGAATTATAGATGTCCAATGCAAGTGCTATGCACAGACGTCCACTATAACCTATTTCGCCATATGGACCTCCTACAGGATGTCCAGTATCTTAACTTTGATGTGGCGAAAATGCTGATACACATAGCTCAGGTTCTCCCACTAGTGACAGGTGTGGCACACAGACTACAGGAAGAATTCCTATTTAAAGCCCACTACTACACCTTCACCCTCCTCCATGTGAAGGTGGACTGGTACTAACAGATGTACGAGCATGGGCTGCAGCCTAATAATTGTGCACAATGGCGAAACTGAGGACCCATCAACATACTTCACTTATGGGCGGTCTATTGGAGGAACTGACGGCGGCATACATCCTGCCACATATTACAATTGCGCACATCGCTCGTTCTCTTTTCCATATCCTGGCATTCTTACTTGATATACACACATAAAAAAAGTTTTGCATCACCCCAGTTCCCAGAACTTCTGAAGATAGACGTTGACTGTGGATATTGTATCACAGACACAGTCACTTTAACTGTTCAGAAATGTCACTAAACCCGCCCAAGGATGTAAAGAACCATGCACGAGCAGCGTCTATTATACGGAGGGGGTCAAACAGCCGATCCGTTCCAGTCATTTCAACAGGCAGTAGGTACACAGCTCGTGTTGTCCGTAGTTCAACCATGCCTAGACGGTCAATACCACGGTTCAATCGCGTCCGCATTGTTACTTTGTGCCAGGAAGGGCTCTCAACGAGGGAAGTGTCCAGGCATCTCGGACTAAACCAAAGCGATGTTGTTCGGACATGGAGGAGGTACAGAGATGACATTCCTCGCTCAGCCCCCCAAGGGCTACTACGGAAGTGGATGACCGCTACCTACGGATTATGGCTCGGAGGAACCCTGGCAGGAATGCCACAATGTTGAATAATGCTTTTTGTGCCATCACAGGATGTCGTGTTACGACTCGAACTGTGCGCAATAGGCTTCACTCCCGACGTCCATGGCGAGATCCATCTTTGCAACCACGACACAATATAGCGCTGCACATTGGATCCAACAACATGCCGAATAGACCGCTCAGGATTGGCATCACGTTCTCTTCACCGATGAGTGTCGCATATGCCTTCAACCAGGCAATCGTTTGGAGGCAAGCCGGCCAGGCTGAACGCCTTAGACACACTGTCCAACGTGTGCAGGAAAGTGGAGGTTCCCTGCTGTTTTGGGATGGCATTATGTGGGGCCGACGTATGCCACTGGTGGTCATGGAATGCGCTGTAACGGCTGTACAATACGTGAATGACATCCTCCGACCCATAGTGTAGCCATATCGGCAGCATATTGGCGAGGCTTTCGTCTTCATGGACGACAATTCGCGCCCCCATCGTGGACATCTTGTGAATGACTTCCTTCAGGATAATAACATCGCTCGATTAGAGTGACCAGCATGTTCTGCAGACATGAACCCTATCGAACATGCCTAGGATAGACTCAAGGGCTGTTTATGGACGACGTGACGCACCAATCACTATGAGGGATCTACGCCAAATCGCCGTTGAGGGGTGGGACATTCTGGACCAACAGTGCCTTGATGAACTTGTGGATAGTATGCCACGACGGATACAGGCATGCATCAATGTAAGAGGAACTGGTACTTCGTATTAGAGGTACAGATGTGTACAGCAATCTGGACCACCACCTCTGAAGGTCTCACTGTATGGTGGTACAAGATGCAATGTATGGTTTTCATTAGCAAATCTGATACGCAATATGGCCGCTCTGTACTTTCGGCTCTCCCGACAATGCTGGAGCAGTTTTTCTTGCCTGAGAGCTGCTCTCGAGAGGAAGGGTTTCCGCCCACAGGAGAGGTCTAAACTCCCAGAGAGCGACTATCTGAGATCTTTACCCCACTCTCGGACACTGCCGGTGTGCTGACTCTCGGCTCTGTTTACACTACATGTATTACTAGCAAAATGTCTTTACTCTTAGCGGTGGCGTCACCAATTTTCTGTATAGGTTCCGGAACTCTCGGAACCGAGGTGATGCAAAACGTTTTTTGATGTGTGTAGTTATGTACACACTGACCTGCCCACCACTCGAGCTCCGAAGGCGAAAGGCATTTATCGTTTGCTGCTGAGCTCCATCCCTCACAGTGTGATTGAGAGTGAAAGCCCAGCCACAATATAGCCAGCGGATTGAAGAGCAGTCCAACACACCTTCCTCCCTACGTAAGTACAAGAAACGGGATATCATGGGGTCAACCAGAAATACGTAAAAGGACATAGGTTGCACGCTATTGGGTTGATTGGTTGGTTTGGGGGAGAGGGCCAAACAGCGAGGTCATTGACACCATCGGATTAGGTAACGATGGGGAAGGAAGTTGGGCGTGCCTTTTCAAAGGAATCATCTTGGCATTTGCCTGAATCGATTTAGGGAAATCACCGAAAGCGTAAATCTGGATGGCCGGATGCTGATTTGAACCATCGTCGACCCGAATGTGAGTCCAGTGTGCTAACTACTGCGCCACCTCGCTCTGTACGCTATTGGGCTGACAGAGACTTCCCTCTGCGCACAGTGTAACCACCTGGACCCTGACGAACACCGTTGAACTTGTGGAACAGCGTTTCACACATGGATGCTGGTACAGGAGATTCTCTCCTTTCACCTTCGTGGCCCTCCTCGCACTACAACCCCGACACCTCCAATGCTCGAAGAATATTTACTTCTCTACTGCGAGGACTCACGTTCTCACATGATTTAAGTGCATGTCCAGTTGCTACTTATTCTGTGATGATGAGAAGATACTTCTTGACTTTGGGCACTATCTTCATGATAATCATAGCACACTCCTTGCTATCAACAACGCTTCATAAATTGTGTGCAGTGTCTTCACAAACGGCCCTCACAGTTGGGATGCACCCAGCGAACGATTTTGACACGAGCAGAAATGGTTATCGACTTGGTACCAATGAAAATTGTCCGGATATGGAAAGCGCGTATGGTATGCTGTGCAGGATTTGTTTTTCATCGTTGTTTTGGTTTTCTTTGGCCATGTAGTCGTTGTTTAAGCAAGATAACTATAGGAACTATAACTGCCTACAGGAAAATTGAAGAGACCTTTGGAGAAAAGAGAACGACTTGTATGAATATCAAGAGCTCAGATGGAAACCCAGTTCTAAGCAAAGAAGGGAAAGCAGAAAGGTGGAAAGAGTATATAGAGGGTCTATACAAGGGCGATGTACTTGAGGACAATATTATGGAAATGGAAGAGGATGTAGATGAAGATGCAATGGGAAATATGATACTGCGTGAAGAGTTTGACAGAGCACTGAAAGACCTGAGTCGAAACAAGGCCCCGGGAGTAGACAACATTCCATTAGAACTACTGACGGCCTTGGGACAGCCAGTCCTGACAAAACTCTACCATCTGGTGAGCAAAATGTATGAGACAGGCGAAATAACCTCTGACTTCAAGAAGAATATAACAATTCCAATCCCAAAGAAAGCGGGCGTTGACAGATGTGAAAATTACCGAACAATCAGTTTAATAAGTCACGGCTGCAAAATACTAAAGCGAATTCTTTACAGACGAATGGAAAAACTGGTAGAAGCCGACCTTGGGGAAGATCAGTTTGGATTCCGTAGAAATATATGGACACGTGAGACAATACTGACCCTACGACTTATTTTAGAAGCTAGATTAAGAAAAGGCAAACCTACGTTTCTAGCATTTGTAGACTTAGAGAAAGCTTTTGACAATGTTGACTGGAATACTCTCTTTAAAATTCTGAAGGTGGCAGGGGTAAAATACAGGGAGCGAAAGGCTATTTACAATTTGTACAGAAACCAGATGGCAGTTATAAGAGTCGAGGGGTATGAAAGGGAAGCAGTGGTTTGGGAAGGGAGTGAAACAGGGTTGTAGCCTACCCCCGATGTTATTAAATCTGTATATTGAGCAAGCAGTAAAGGAAACAAAAGAAAATTTCGGAGTAGGTATTAAAATCCATGGAGAAGAAATAAAAACGTTGAGGTTCGCCGATGACATTGTAATTCTGTCAGAGACAGCAAAGGACTTGGAAGAGCAGTTGAACGGAATGGACAGTGTCTTGAAAGGAGGACATAAGATGAACATCAACAAAAGCAAAACGAGAGTAATGGAATGTAGTCGAATTAAGTCGGGTGATGCTGAGGGAATTAGATTAGGGAATGAGACGCTTAAAGCAGTAAAGGAGTTTTGCTATTTGGGGAGCAAAATAACTGATGATGGTCGAAGTAGAGAGGATATAAAATGTAGACTGGCAATGGCAAGGAAAGTGTTTCTGAAGAAGAGAAATTTGTTAACATCGAGTATCGGAGTATTGATTTAAGTGTCAGGAAGTCGTTTCTGGTTTGTGGCACAACTTGACCAGAAGAAGGGATCGGTTGGTAGGACATGTTCTGAGGCATCAAGGGATCACCAATTTAGTATTGGAGGGCAGCGTGGAGGGTAAAAATCGTAGGAGGAGACCAAGAGATGAATACTCTAAGCAGATTCAGAAGGATGTAGGTATCAGTAGGTACTGGGAGATGAAGAAACTTGCGCAGGATAGAGTAGCGTGGAGAACTGCATCGAACCAGTCTCAGGACTGAAGACCACAACAACAACAACTATAGGAATTTCGTTTCTCTTATTTGTTCTTAGATAGTTTGAGTTCACCTGTGTGTTGGAATATGGACACATGTAGTAAGTATGACTAAAAAAATTATTTCATGCTGAAATGATTTATGTTATTTAATTTATTTAAAATGCCTTCTTTGTAACAGAAACAATTTGCATTACAATTATATCTCAAATTTTGGAGTTGAAACACAAAATGAAATAAATAAATATAAAAAATTAAAATAAAAAACAGATAAATAATAAATAAACGAAAATAAAATGGTAGGGGGAGTTCAGTGCCTGGAAGAAGGAGGCAAGATGACAGGCCTCGTGTTTCGATCCCTGCCCACCTTCTCCCAATCAGCCTGAGGCTGACCGCCCTCGTTTATTCCAACTTTAAAAGGTGAACAGAGCATCTGGAAAAAAGAGCTCCTTAATAAAAAAGAAATGAATAAGAAAATCGATACTGCACTTGGTTGCGGAAGGCAAGGTCCCGACTTCCAGTCTCGATCTGGCACAAAGTTTAAGTGACTTCTTTGATTTGAAAGGTGCTGCTGAAACAGTGTTTTCAATGCAGGCGTGTAAGATCTCCAAACGCCGTATGATCAAAGTGTCTCTTACTCATCCGTCTCACATAGCTATTTAAAAGCTTTACTCTGAAACAGGATGATGGAAAAAGTCAGCCTGTTCAAAAGAGGGAACATCACGGCTGACGTGTTTGACATGCCGTATTTCATGTGAAACAGTAGACGATAAACAGTTGCAAAGCAGAAATCCCTTAATATCACAAGGAGTTCTACAGTAGAATTTACAACATATAAACCCAAGAACGGAGTTGCATAAGAAAAAGTAGTCAGTACTAAGAATTTTTTTATTGAATTTAATTGTTTTATTCTCTTGAAAAAATGTAAAAGATATGAGAAATGATTTTTGTTGAGTACAGTCCTACTATTTAAAACATTTCTGACTTTTTTCTGCGCTTAAATTATGACTAATAAAATGTGGTGACTCAGAACTAACGGTATTTCAAACAAAAACAGTCTTAGTGGCACTTAGAACCACTCAGTTTCGTAGAGTGGCATCTACAACGTTCTTAATAAATTATTTATTTTATAATTTATCTCGTTATTTTTGCAGCGATGAGGTATAAGTGTATGGTGCCAGAGAACCTTTCTTATTTTCTGGATGCAAATAAGTTATGTAGAAGCAGAGATGCACTGCTTTTTGATTCTCCTGACAAAAGGGTGATTTGGCGCATAGAACCTTGGAAATTACCACTATTCATATGTATCTCGAGCGCTAGTCGCGTGAGGCACTGAGTATGGCCGCCATGAACACTTCGTTTCCATATTCACATGATCCTGACCCACACTAGCAGTATTTCCAAGGAAAGGTAAATCGTAATCTCGATAGAGCAAGATCCTGTCGAAATCCAACCAGTGTTGGAGTACGTTTCTGCTCGTTACACTGGATTACACGGTATTCTAAAATACAGTCAACATTCAAAAGATTTTTCTGAATGAGAAACACGCTGCGTATTTTTTCCTCATGTACGTAGGGTGTTGCTACCTACTGCTACCTACTTCCTGCGGTTTCGCTGCAATGCTAGTTATTTATATAACCAAGCCACTCTGAGGTTTGTTGCACTCCGTCTTTATGGTGTGGCCATCACTGTGGTTGAAACTTCTAGCAACTGGTAGCCTGCTTAAGTGTGATTAGGACTGGGCCATTAACCTCCGCAAAACTTTTGAAGGAAGTAACTTTGCTTTAGGGAGTTAAAATTTTATAAAATACGATTGCAATTTCTGCACTTGGTCATTGTCATGCATTCTGGAAGCAGTCATTTACCAAATTAAATTGACAAACGCTGAGAAATTAAAATTTGAAAGCCACTCAATAACATAGGCCTGTTATATGCTGGAACATAGTTTCCAGCAGTGTAGAAGCATAGGCATGCGGTGGGGTAAATTTATCCACTGTTCCTTACACCATGAGCTCACACGTTAGAAAACTGGTGAAATAACAGCGTCTATGACAAACACTAAGTCGAAATTTTGTGTAACAGGCGTGGTCCGTATGATCGCATCTGTGCTTCTATTGTGACACATTTACCACGCCTGCTGCACGAGATTTAGTCATCATATCTGCCCTTATTACACTAGATTTCCAACGTGTGATCACATAGTTTATGGAACAGCTGATAAATCTACACCAAATGCATTTGCGTCTACACTGTTGGAGACTACGTTCCAGCATGTCGCAGCTTTATATTAATGAGTAATTTACGTCATTTTTCATAAGTAGTTTTGAAATTTTCATTGTGGGTTATATTTTGTGACTGCTTTCAGAATACATGAGAATGAACCTTGTCGAAATTGCAGTCGCAATGAATATTATTTTAACAGCCTACAGCGATACGACTTAATTCAAAAACCTGCATAATTCTCGAGTGTCCCAATTCTAAATATCAATTGTGTCTGAAACTGTCAGTATTAGAATTTCGAGTCTTTTCTCTGGTAACGATTACACAGCTATGCTGGTAACTAGCAACTCGGTGCCTGGTGTTATTTAACATGATGATGTCAGTCTTGAATTCACACCCATATCATTTAGACCCCCCCCCCCCTCCTTCCCCTCTTCTGCTTCAAATACATCGTAAATTGCTAATCTGATTCTTTACATCATTGGTATTCTACTCAGGATAACGAAACTGTTATTCCGCTTCACTATATCTACTGCTTCCTGCAGTTTCATAAATGTAATGAAATTGTTATGATTTTTCGTAAATCTTCCCTTCATAACCAACAGCAAATGATCAGTGACCTGTTGTTGTATTTAAGTTGTTTGAATCCAAATAAAACTTATTAGATCTTCACCAGTTATCCCTTCTCGTAACGTGTAACATGAGTATGTGTTATTTTCTTTTTAATTGCTTATCCCTTCATAACGAATGCTCTTTAAACTATAAGCATGTTGTATAAAAACACCCTGCTGCCGCACGCAGGAGAAAGATAAGCCTCGCACCGCAATGACTGGCGTAATGGCGCTTTCTGTTCTTGATGGAACAGCTATTGGGGGCTTAACAGGATGAAATTCCTTATCTCTAAACAGACATCACCATCTGGCGGAAAATGTGGCATGCGCTGATAACGGATAGCAAGTGATAACTTGATCAGTCTGACAATCTGACAACGCTGTTTGTCTACAGGAAAGTATGACGTCGGGAGATCTTAAGGGAAAGTAAAATAATTAGACACAATTTCAACGTGATGTAATGAATGGCAACTGACTTTAAGTATGGATACATCAAGTTAACACCTTTAATAAAGAGAAATAATCCGTCAATATAATACGATTAGCAGCGAACTTTTAAATATTTAGGTGTAATAACAAGAAGCGCTTTCAGATGAGGAATATATAAAATCCTTAATAAGTAAAGCGAATGGCTTGGTTTGGATGGAAGGGTTCTGGAAACGTTCTGTGTGTTTACAGGGAAACTCTCATGCAAACATTACTATGGCCAATTCTAGAGTATTGCTTCAGCCTTTGGAGTCCTTAGGAAATAAGAATGTCAGCAGACAGCAAAAGAACGAGAAATTCTGCTAGAATCATAGCAGGTCCGTACACACCACACAAAAATTTAACAGATATGCTCAATGAGTTTGTATGGGAATCTGAAAAAGTCAACGTTCCTATGAAACGCCGTAAGGTAAAAATTAGAGAAAGTGTATTCAAGAAAGACTGTGGCAAGGCAGCTGGTATCACCGTATATTATACGTCGGTATCATAAGAAAAAGATAAGAGAGACTAGGGCAGCTACCGTGGCATGTAGACAGTCATTTCACCTTCCTCAGCACGCCACGGCATAGAGAAGACAATCTCCGATATCTGTACGAAGTATTTTCACCATAAGCTGTACAGCATCTTGCGAAGTTACAAGGGCGGACAAAAACGTGAAACACCAAAAAAACACAACACGTTACCATGACTAACACGGTTTAGGAAAGCATCTCAGAATGAATAAATACAGATCCTGCATGATTATCAAGGGAGCAGTGGCAAGTTAAACGATGGTGGAGGTGGATAGCGGTCACACACCATTCTCTTCAAAGTAGAGTTCAGGAGCTCAATAATAAGGCTCAGTAATACTGAGAGCTGGCGACTGTGGTGGCTAGGGGATGTGCGACGATTCATTCCCGTTCTCACAGAACCAGTCACGGACGATGTGATCTGTGTGGACAGAGGATCCGTCGCCTTACAACACTGCATCACCATTGGGGACAAAAGTATACCACTGGATGGACCTGATCAACCACAATGAATCTAATGCGGCGTTGCACAGTAACCGTGGGTCCAATGGAAAACCATGATGTTGTTGTTGTTGTGATCTTCAGTCCACAGACTGGTTTGATGCAGTTCTCCATGCTACTCTATCCTGTGCAAGCTTCTTCATCTTCTAGTACCTACTGCAACCTACATCCTTCTGAATCTGCTTAGTGTATTCATCCCTTGGTCTCCCTCTACGATTTTTACGCTCCACACTGCCCTCCGGTACTAAATTGGTGCTCCCTTGATGCCTCAGAACATGTCCTACCAACCGATCCCTTCTTCTAGTCAAGTTGTGCCACAAATTTCTCTTCTCCCCAATTCTTTTCAATACCTCCTCATTATTTATCTGATCTACCCCTCTAATTTTCAGCATTCTTCTGCAGCACCACATTTAGAAAGCTTCTATCCTCTTCTTTGCTGAACTATTTATGATCTACGTTTCACTTCCATACATGGCTACACTCCATAAAAATACTTTCAGAAACGACTTCCTGACACTTAAATCGACACTCGATGTACACAAATTTCTCTTGTTCAGAAACGCTTTCCTTGCCATTGCCAGTCTACATTTTATATCCTCTCTACTTCGACCATCGTCAGTTATTTTGCACCCCAAATAGCAAAACTCATTAACTATTTTAAGTCTCTCATTTCCTATTCTAATTCACTCAGCATCACCCGATTTAATTCGACTACTTTCCATTATCCTCGGTTTGCTTTTGTTGATGTTCATCTTGTATCCTCCTTTCAAGACACTGTCCATTCCGTTCAACTGGTCTTCCAGGTCATTTACTGTCTCTGACAGAATTACAATGTCAAACCTCAAAGTTTTTATTTCTCCTCCACGGATTTTAATTCCTACTCCGAATTTTTATTTCGTTTCCTTTACAGCTTGCTCAACACCATGACATGCCTGCCAAAATCATCACCGAACAGCCGCCATGTCCACCCTTGGGACGTAAACTTGGTCACAGTTTCAAAATAGTGTGAAACAAGGCTCATCTGACTAAATGATTTTCTTCCATTCCTCCGAATTCCACGTTTTATGGCTTCGGCACCACGATTTCCTGGTACATGCATTTCAATTACTAAAGAGTGATTGTGGAATTCAAGCTCGCCCTACAGTTCTCTTCTTATGGAGCTTCCTTTGAGTTGTTTTGGTGCTGGCAGGGTACGCCAGTGCAACATTCAGTTCTTAGTGATGTTTACAGCTGTCGTCCTCGTATTTTTCGTCACAGTCCTCTTCAGTGGCAGTCCGACACGACCATTTAGCACACACTTTCGTCCGCGTTTTGTGACTTGGCGAATGGTGTTTTTCCGCTTTCCCCTGTGTGCGGTATAAATCATAGATACGGTGCCTCTTGAAAGGCCAAGCATTTCTCCTACCTTGGCTACAGAAGCACGCACCGTATGAACATTAACAATTTGCTCATGTTCGAATGTACTGTCCTCTCACATAATGCACTCACAACTACACAGAATACTTAGCGCGAATGACATTGTAAGCGTAGTGAGGACGTTGCACAGGTTCTGCCAAACTCAGAGAGTTTTGTCGACTCGAAAATGCTGCACCGCAATGCTAAATGAAATGTGGCGCTGTTCTGGGTACTTCAGGGAAGAAACGAGCAAAGTCGAGCGACAAGCCTGGCCTTGGCCCGCAATCGGACGTTGCACAATGCATGCGTGAAGTTTGACACGTCGTGGTCGGCTCTGGCGTAAATCAATAGCCTTTTAGGTAAATTAGAATATTATGGTGTAACAGGAAATGCTGCAAAATGGTTTAAATCCCATATCTCTGACAGGTAACAAAGAGTGTCCGTAGGAAAGAGACGTGTATTAAGCTATCAGGCATTATCCAGATAGGAACTAATTACATGTGGTGCCCCTTGCTTTTTCTTGTATTCAGGGTGGTCCATTGATACCGACCGGGCCAAATATCTCACGAAAGAAGTTTCAAACAAAAAAACTACAAAGAACGAAACACGTCTAGCTTGAAGGGGGACCGGACCGTTCGCCGGATAGTTAACGTTATTTAAGGAAGCAGGAAGTGTTCAGCCACATGTGAAACGTCAACCACGACCGGCAACAAATGATGATGCCCAAGTAGGCGTTTTAGCTGCTGTCCCGGCTAATCCGCACATCAGTAGCAGACAAATTGCGCGAGAATCGGGAATCTCAAAAATGTCGGTGTTGAGAATGCTACTTCAACATCGTATGTACCCGTACCATATTTCTATGCACCATGGCAATCTAAATGACGCAATGTCTGTTGATTTGCTACCTAATGTTCTACCGATGTTACTACAAGATGTTTCACTGCATGACAGAATGGCGATGTACTTTCAATATGATGAATGTCCGGCACATAGCTCACGTGCGGTTGAAGCGGTATTGAATAGCATATTTCATGACAGATGGATTGGTCGTCCAAGCACCATACCATGGCCCGCACGTTCACCGTATCTGACGTGCTCGGATTTCTTTCTGTGGGGAAAGTTGAAGGATATTTGCTATCGTGATCCACCGTCAACGCCTGACAACGTGCGTCAGCGCATTGTCAATGCATGTGCGAACATTACGGAAGGCGAACTACTCGCTTTTGAGCGGAATGTCGTTACACTTATTGCCAAACGCATTTAGGTTGACGGACATAATTTTGAGCATTTATTGCATTAATGTGGTATTTACAGGTAATCACGCTGTAGCACCATGCGTTCTCAGAAATGATAAGTTCACAATGGTACATGTATCACATTGGAACAACCGAAATAAAGTGTTCAAACGTACCTACGTTCTGTATTTTAATTTAAAAAACCATGGGGGTTCCTATTTAAAAAAAAACACAGTTGATACCCGTTTGACCTATGGCAGACCCATCTAGCAGGCCAACCATAGAGCCATCTGGTTTCCCCCTTCAAGTTAGACAAGTTTCGTTCTTTGTAGTTTTTTCGTTTGACGCTTATTTCGTGAGATATTTGGACCGGTCACGATCAATGGACCACCCTGTATATCAATGACCACTCATCTGTAACATTACCAGATGCAGAGTTTGCCATCTTCAGAGATGATACACACATTGCAATAAACAGGAAATCAAAGTGGAATTGAAACCGACGTGCTTTTGGCGATATGTAGATGACATCTTTGTCATCTGGCCCCACGGAACGGCGTTGCTGAATTCATTTTTGCAACACCTAATTTCCCTTCATCCAAACATCAAATTCATGTGAAGATGGGGGAAAACGGCGAACTACCTTTCCTGGTTCAAAAAATGGCCCTAAGCACTATGGGACTTAGCATTTGAGTACATCAGTCCCTTAGACTTAGAACTACTTAAACCTGACTATCCTAAGGACATCACACACATCCATGCCCGAGGCAGGATTCGAACCTGCGACCGTCGCAGCAGCGCGGTTCCGGGTTGAAGCGCCTAGAACCGCTCGGCCACAGCGGCCGGCTTACCTTTTCTGGACGTGTTGGTGTGAAGAAAAGAGGATGGCTGCTTGGGTCACCCTGTGTACAGTAAACCTACATATATACGTACGGGCCACCGACTGTCACTATTCCTGCACAGCGTAGTGGCGTGGTTCGGGCGTTGGTCCACAGAGCAAGAGCCATATCGGATTCTGACAGGTTGACTGATGAGCTACGCCACCTCCGTACAGTAAGATTCGTCGTGCCTTACGTCCGGCGCGTATTAGAGAAAGTGAGGACCTGGAAGAAAGGAACTAACAAAGAGGAATTGTAGTTTTGCCATACGTCGGCGGTGCTTCTTCGACAATTGGAAGATTATTGGAGAAACATAAAGTCATCTTTCATCCACCAACGAAACTCAGAGCTCTTTTAGGTTCAAAAAAATGGCTCTGAGCACTATGGGACTTAACATCTGTGGTCATCAGTCCCCTAGAATTTAGAACTACTTAAACCTAACTAACCTAAGGACATCACACACATCCATGCCCGAGGCAGGATTCGAATCTGCGACCGTAGCAGTCGCGCGGTTCCGGACTGAGCGCCTAGAACCCCTAGACCAACGCGGCCGGCGCTCTTTTAGGTTCAATGAAATATAATCTTAGTTCAAGAAGGCGTGGTGTCTATAAGAATCCAACTAGCTGAGGTACGTTTTACACTGGACAAACTTGTCGCACCGTAGAGGATAGATGTGTCGAACATCGACGACACACACGTTTGGATTAGCCAGAGAAATCTATAGAGGCCAAGTATTGCCTCAGTACAGGACATTGTATGAAACCCCGAAATTCTGTCGTCGACGTCTTCGTTCTGCTTAATGAAACAGTGGAAATTCGCAGCTCGACTAATTTGCTTAACAGGGACACAGGATACAACTCAGCACGGCATGCAATCCAGCGCTGGCTGTGCTAAGAACACAGCGAACACAAAACAGACTGTTCGTCGTATGAGGTGCGACGCTACGGTGACAGTATACACTATATGATGAAAAGTATCCGGACACCCCCAAAAACATACTTTTTCAAAAATGGTTCAAATGGCTCTGAGCTCTATGGGATTTAACTTCTGAGGTCATCAGTCCCCTAGAACTTAGAGCTACTTAAACCTAACTAACCTAAGGACATCACACACATCCATGCCCGAGGCAGGATTCGAACCTGCGACCGTAGCAGTCGCGCGGTTCAAGACTGTAGCACCTAGAACCGCTCGGCCACTCCGGCCGGCTACTTTTTTCATACTGGGTGCATTGTGCTGCCACCAACTGCCACGTACTCCATATCAACGACCTCAGTAGACATTAGGCATCGTGAGAGAGCACAATGGGGCGCTCCGCGGAACTCACGGACCTCTAACTTGCTCAGGTGATTGGGTGTTACTTGTGTCATACGTTTGTACGCCAGATTTCCACACTCCTAAACACCCCTAGGTCCACTGTTTCCAATGTGATAGTGAAGTGGGAACATGAAGGGACACGTACAGCACAAAAGCGTCCAGGGCGACCTCGTCTGTCGACTGACGGAGACCGCCGACAGTTGAAGAGGGTCGTAATGTGTGATAGGCAGACATCTACCCAGACCATCACACAGGAATTCCAAAGTTCATCAGGATCTACATCTACATCTACATCCATACTCCGCAAGCCACCTGACGGTGATCCGCTGCAGTTAGACGGGATGTGAGAAAACTTGGTTTCATGGAAGAGCGGCTGCTCATAAGCCACACATCACGCCAGAAAATGTCAAACGACGTATCGCTTGGTGTAAGGAACGTAAACATTGGACGACTGAACAGTGGAAAAACGTTGTGTGGAGTGACGGATCATGGTACACAAAGTGGCGAGTTGATGGCAGAGTGTGGGTTTTTCGAATGCCAGGAGAACATCTGCCAGCGTGTGTAGTGCTAACAGTAAAATCTGGAGGCAGTGGTGTTATGGTGTGGTCGTGTTTTTCATGGAGGGGGCTTGTACCCCTTTTTGTTTTGCGTGGCACTATCACAGCACAGGCCTACATTGATGTTTTAAGCTCCTTCTTTCTTCCCACTGTTGAAGAACAATTCGAGGATGGCGATTGCAACGTTTAACATGATCAAGCATCTGTTCATAATGCACGGCCTGTGGAGGAGTGGTTACACGACAGTAACGTCGCTGTAATGGACTAGCCCGCACAGAATCCGGACCTGAATCCTAGAGAACACCTTTGTGATGTTTGGAACGCCGACTTCGTGCAAGGTTTCACCGACTAACATCGATACCTCTCCCAAGAAACCTTCCAGCACGTAACTGAAAGTATGCCTGCGGGAGTGGAAGCTGTCATCAAGGCTAAGGGTTGGTCAACACCATACTGAATTCGAGCATTACCGATGGAGGGCGCTACGAACTTGTAAGTCATTTTCAGCCGGGTGTCCGGTTACTTTTGACCACATTATGTAGATAATTGATTGAGAATGACTAGGACGATCACACGCCAGCGTGGACGCGTATTTCGTCAGGCGGCTGCCGACGGAGGGCGCTGGGGCCCTGGGGCGCACCGCCCGTGAGTTCATCGTCCGACAGATGGAGTAGTTGTCTCTCTCGCCATCGTTCTGCATATCTGCGCTACTGATCCCCGAAAGCTGGGGCGTCCACGTCTCTGTAGTTTCTTCTCTGACTGTCATAAATAGGAGCCTTCGGTCGCAGCCTGAGCAGTGTGTTTGCCGCACCGGAAGACGTCGATCAGTTGCGCCGACGAAATGTTTTGGAGAATTCACAACGACGTCCGACATGTCGCCTGCGAACCATATTTACAACTAGTCCGTCGGGAAAGCCTTAAGCAACAAATCAAATATAGTCTCAGAAAACTTAGTGAAATTTTCATGGACATTAATAAATAGTTTTTTGCCAGTTCTTTGTCACCAAACGTTGAAAAAACACTATATGTAGTTTAGAACTTGTAAGAGATTTCCCGCCTGTATATGTTTAAAATTTGACGGCAAACAGATGGAAAAAGTTGACGCTGTTAAATTACGGATAATAAAAACAAGTGGGAGGAGCGTAACATACAACTGCTGAATCGACTAATTGCAATGAGACTGTTGCCAAATAAAGGTGATACTAAAATAAAAGTGCTAGCACACTATGTTACTTTATTTCCATAATGACATACAAGATTATTTTTTGGGGTAGCTCATCCAGCCAGTCTAATGTTTTTTTGCTCAAAAAACGTGTAATAAGAAGTATTTGTGGTGTGAGCTCAAGAACATCCAGCAGACGTCTTTTTAAGAAACTACGGATACTTGTAACCTCCTCCCAATATATTTATTCTTTAATGAAATTTGTCATTAAATGTATATACCTCTTTTCATATCAACAGCTCAATTCATGGAATCAGTACTGGAAGTAAGAACAATCGCCAGAAAAATTTAAAGTAACTTACTTTTGTCCTGAACTGTGTCCATTATTCAAGAACATACATCTTCACTAAGTTGCCAGCAACCATAAAAATTTTAACTAATAATAAATTTCAGTTTAAGAGGAGCCTAAAGAATTGTTTGGTGAACAGCTCTTCCCCCTATTTTGGTGAATTATTTTTAGAATCAGCTGACGTTTTTGTTACTAATAATATCATATAATGAGAGTATTAGTACATTCTGCACAAATTCATGTCATTATTGCGATCATTGTAAATAAATGATATAAAATGCTTTGTCTATTGGACGATGAATGGCAGAAATAGCCCAAGAATTATCATATGCACCTCGGTGTATTAAACATTTATGTGTTTTGTGAGAAGTTTGCTACAACCTTTTAAATGGAAATATGTTTAGGATTTTTTTGACTTATTCAACACCCATGAAGACCATTTCACTTGGCGTTTTAAGAAGAGACGTTTACCTATTTGTTTTTCTTGTAAATAATTACTGTATGTTCTTGTTTTTCTGGCATCTTCTATATCACGGAAGATCTCTCTTCTATGGACCTATTGGAACGAGAGGTAAAACTAATGTAATATAATACAACCTAATCTAGACTAATATAAGCGTGAGCACAAGCTCGGAATGGAGACCGATGCGGAAGGGAATCGGCTGTATCCTTGTCAAGGGAACTATCTCAGTGTTTTCCTTCGGCGATTTTGGGGAACATCGGAAAATGAAAGTCTGGGTGGCCGGACTGGAATTTGAAGTAATTTTTTTACGAAGACTAATCCAGTCCTATGGGAATGTAAATATAACAGAAAGCCACGAATCCGATCCCAACAACTTCTATGCAACACAAATTCAGCAAATTGGGCATGGTCCAACATTGAAAGACTGCATCAACAAAGCAAAGTGACGGAAGAAAAAATTGGGAAGGAACATGGGATAAGCATCACTGCAGAGAACTCAATTTGCGAAAGACTTTGTGTTGTCAGGTCCACACATATACAAGAACCCATCGTAAGTTCTGTCTCGGACATAGAAAAAAGAAACAAAAAGAAAAAAAAGACAAAAAAAGAACGGAGCGATATAGAAAAAAACTTCTATATAAATGACACAGGAAAAAAACAAATTATAATGGAAAATAATTCTAGTGCTTTGAACGAGATTCTGCAGATGTATACGGGGAAATAGAGGGTTACATGATGACGAAGAAATTAACCATTTGTCCGTTGCCTTGGAACACGTCTTCAACTCAGTACCTAGGAATTACAATTACGAACAACTTAAATTGGAAGGAAAGCATAGAAAATGTTGTGGAGAAGGCTAAACAAAGGCTACCTATTACTGGCACGACACTTAGAAAATGTAACAGATCTACTAAGTAGACTGCCTACACTACGCTTGTCCCTCCTCCTTTAGAGTACTGCAGCGCGGTGAGGGATCCTTAACTGGTAGGATTGAAGGAGTACATTGAAAAAGTTCAAAGAAGGGCAGCACGTTTTGTATTATCGCGAAATAGGAGAGAGAGTGTCACTGAAATCATACAGGATTTGGGGTGGACATCATTAAAACAAAGGCGTTTTCCGTTGCGGCGGAATCTTCTCGCGAAACTCCAATCACCAACTTTCTCCTCCGAAAGCGAAAATATTTTGTTGACACCGACCTACATAGGAAGAAACGATCACCATGTTAAAATAAGAGAAATCAGAGCTCGTACGAAAATATATAAGTGTTTGTTCTTGCCGCATGCTATACGAGATTGAAATAATAGAGAATTGTGAAGGTGGTTGGATGAACCCTGTGCCAAGCACTTAAATGTGATTTGCAGAGTATCCATGTAGATGTAGATGTAAAGCGGCCTAACCCCGAGGGGAACACAGTAGTATGTCTAATACGAGAGAAAGTATACAACTTAATCTCCACAACTCTCCGACAAGTCTCAGAGAATAGTGTGATCTGCTGGGAAGAACGTTGACAAGTCGTTAGGAATATCTGAGCTTGAAGGAAGTGTACTGAGGTTGAGTAAAATGTTATGACAGGGTAATATTCCTTCAAGCCAACAGGTCGAAATATAGACCTACCACCAGAAATCATCTTGCACATTCTGAGTAGATTTTTCCCGAAACGTAAATATCATGAAACAGCGTGATCAACAACAACACTACTCGCCATTAAAATTGCTACACCAAGAAGAAATGCAGATGATAAACGGGTATTCATTCGACAAATATACACTCTTGGAAATTGAAATAAGAACACCGTGAATTCATTGTCCCAGGAAGGGGAAACTTTATTGACACATTCCTGGGGTCAGATACATCACATGATCACACTGACAGAACCACAGGCACATAGACACAGGCAACAGAGCATGCACAATGTCGGCACTAGTACAGTGTATATCCACCTTTCGCAGCAATGCAGGCTGCTATTCTCCCATGGAGACGATCGTAGAGATGCTGGATGTAGTCCTGTGGAACGGCTTGCCATGCCATTTCCACCTGGCGCCTCAGTTGGACCAGCGTTCGTGCTGGACGTGCAGACCGCGTGAGACGACGCTTCATCCAGTCCCAAACATGCTCAATGGGGGACAGATCCGGAGATCTTGCTGGCCAGGGTAGTTGACTTACACCTTCTAGAGCACGTTGGGTGGCACGGGATACATGCGGACGTGCATTGTCCTGTTGGAACAGCATGTTCCCTTGCCGGTCTAGGAATGGTAGAACGATGGGTTCGATGACGGTTTGGATGTACCGTGCACTATTCAGTGTCCCCTCGACGATCACCACTGGTGTACGGCCAGTGTAGGAGATCGCTCCCCACACCATGATGCCGGGTGTTGGCCCTGTGTGCCTCGGTCGTATGCAGTCCTGATTGTGGCGCTCACCTGCACGGCGCCAAACACGCATACGACCATCATTGGCACCAAGGCAGAAGCGACTCTCATTGCTGAAGACGACACGTCTCCATTCGTCCCTCCATTCACGCCTGTCGCGACACCACTGGAGGCGGGCTGCACGATGTTGGGGCGTGAGCGGAAGACGGCCTAACGGTGTGCGGGACCGTAGCCCAGCTTCATGGAGACGGTTGCGAATGGTCCTCGCCGATACCCCAGGAGCAACAGTGTCCCTAATTTGCTGGGAAGTGGCGGTGCGGTCCCCTACGGCACTGCGTAGGATCCTACGGTCTTGGCGTGCATCCGTGCGTCGCTGCGGTCCGGTCCCAGGTCGACGGGCACGTGCACCTTCCGCCGACCACTGGCGACAACATCGATGTACTGTGGAGACCTCACGCCCCACGTGTTGAGCAATTCGGCGGTACGTCCACCCGGCCTCCCGCATGCCCACTATACGCCCTCGCTCAAAGTCCGTCAACTGCACATACGGTTCACGTCCACGCTGTCGCGGCATGCTACCAGTGTTAAAGACTGCGATGGAGCTCCGTATGCCACGGCAAACTAGCTGACACTAACGGCGGCGGTGCACAAATGCTGCGCAGCTAGCGCCATTCGACGGCCATCACCGCGGTTCCTGGTGTGTCCGCTGTGCCGTGCGTGTGATCATTGCTTGTACAGCCCTCTCGCAGTGTCCGGAGCAAGTATGGTGGGTCTGACACACCGGTGTCAATGTGTTCTTTTTTCCATTTCCAGGAGTGTATTATACTAGAACTGACATGTGATTACATTTTCACGCAATTTGGGTGTATAGATCCTGAGAAATCAGTACCCAGAACAACCACCTCTGGCCGTAATAACGGCCTTGATACGACTGGACATTGAGTCAAATCGAGTTTCGATGGCGTGCACAGGTACAGCTGCCCATGCAGCTTCAACACGATACCACAGTTCATCAAGAATAATGACTGGCGTATTGTGACGAGCCAGTTGCTCGGCCACCACTGACCAGACGTTTTCAGTTGCGACCATGATGATGCTGTAAACAGAACCTGGATTCATCCGAAAAAAAGATGTTTGCCATTCGTGCACCCAGGTTCGTCGTTGAGTACACCATTGCAGGCGCTCCTGTGTGTGATGCAGCGTCAAGGGTAACCGGAGCCATGGTCTCCGAGCTGATAGTCCATGATGCTGCAAACGTCTTCGAACTGTTCGTGCAGATAGTTGTTGTCTTGCAGACGTCCCCATGTGTTGACTCAGGGATCGAGACGTGGCTGCAGGATCCGTTACAGCCATGCGGATAAGATGCCTGTCATCTCGACTGCTAGTGATACGAGGCCGTTGGGATCCAGCACGGCGTTCCGTATTAACTTCCTGAAGCCACTGATTCCATATTCTGCTAACAGTCATTGGATGTCGACCCACGCGAGCAGCAATGTCGCGATACGATAAACCACAATCGCGATAGGCTACTATCCTACCTTTATCAAAGTCGGAAACGTGACGGTACGCATTTCTCGTCCTTACACGAGGCATCACAACAACGTTTCACCTGGCAACGCCGCTCAACAGCTGTTTGTGTCTGGGAAATCGGCTGGAAACTTTATTCATGTCAGCACGTTGTAGGTGTCGCCACCGGCGGCAACCTTCTGTGAATGCTCTGAAAAGCTAATCATTTGCATATCACAGCATCTTCTTCCTCTCAGTTAATTCTGGCGTCTGTAGCACGTCATCTTCTTGGTGTAGCAATTTTAATGGCCAGTGGTGTAGGTACATTGGATAGAGGAAACAGAGAGAATCCAAAGAAGGCAGTATGTTTCGCTACATATTCTTTTAGAAAGCGTCACGTGGATGCTCAACCAATCCGCTGCGAGACGTTGCGGGAATGGCGTTGTGCCTCACTGCGTGGTGTAACGTTGAAGCGCCGAGGGAGTACGTTCCTCGAAGAGTCAGCCAAAATATTGTTTCCCCCTATGTATACCTCGCGAATAGACCACGAACCATTTGTGCCCATAAAGAGATTTATCAGCATTCAGTCCCCTTGCGATTCATTTGTGATTGGAACAGTGAAAACGAGAAATGACGCTGGTACAAAAAGTATCCTCCGCCACACACCGTAAGATGGATTGGGGACAACAGATATATAAACTGACGTCGCTATGTCCAACAAACTAAGATAATAATTAAACAGAAATTCGTAGGAGTGTAAGAACTGCTTCAAGATAGCTTTAGAGCAGCGTTCGTCACTTACACCTGCTTGATGACGTACTCATTGTTTCACATATGAACATACGATGGTTCCCATGCTAGCCGCTTACTTTTTTTATTTAAAAAAAAGCTATATGCTTACTAAGGATAGAGGATGATCATACCAAGATAATGTTAGGGCATTTCGCGCCATGCACTCGGAAACTGCTTTTCTTAGCATTCTTAGCTCTGACTTGTGCATTTAGTAAGATCGTAAATACTTTTCTCTGCGTTAGGTTACGCCCGCATTGTGTAGCTTTGAACGTATATCAGCAACTCGCAGTGGAAATGGTGAGCTGTTACATGTAATCCACACGTACGCAGAACACAAGTAACAAATTCGATTACATTTCAATAAATTCCAAATTCCAATTCCGACACTACTAGTCACTCACGTTATTGAAGTTCTACAGATTCTAATACAGCACCAGTGCAGGAGTGTTTAATCTACTAATCAGAAACAAAAAGGATTAGTAATGAAACAAAAAACTTAACAAGAAATGTAGAGAGGGCCCCATTGTGTGTAGTGCTCAGTATTACTTAGAGTTTGAATTTATGTTATCTAGTCTCAACAAGGAAGTGCGGCGGGTTAAAGATTGTAGAAGAAGACCAAACATTGACTACAAGAAGCAGGATTAGATGGCTGTAGGTTGATAAGTTAAAGAATATGATGGACTAGTGTGAAAACCTGCATCAAATCAGAGGTGAGAATAAAGATCTCAACAAGACAAAAGTCTGCGAATCTTAACGATTCCTTAATTGTATACGAGCTTTCACTTTTTTCTAACATTGGCACAGTTTAGTTGCAGGTACCTAATGAGTTCTACTTAACCTGTCTCGTTCACAAGGCGTCGTCGTTACAACTCAATCTCGTTCTAAAAGAAGGGGAGGACTGCATTACACTAAATTACACAGATCATGAATACGACATTTCGTAACGATGTGGAAAGTGTAGATTAACAGAAGTTTTTTTCCGCGATATAATTTACAATTTTTTTTTAAGTTTACTACTTCATTTCAAAAATTCCTCTATTGAGAACAGGAGTTGTCATTCAGAAATTCTTTTAATTTATTTTTGAATGCTGATGGGCTACCTGTCAGACTTATAATATTATTTGTCAAATGACCAAAGATTTTTGTGGCAGCATAATTTACACCTTTCTGTGCCAAACTCTGATTTAAACCAGAGTAGTGAAGACCATCCTTTCCTCTAGTAGTGTAGCTATGAACTCTATTATTACTTATGAATTGGGATGAATTATTAATAACAAATTTCATAAGTGAACATATGTACTGGGAAAGTACTACGAAGATCCCGAGTTCCTAAAATAAATGTCTACGAGGTAATCTTGGGTGTGCTCCAATTATTACTCTGATTACACGCTTTTGTACAATGAACATTTATTTTTCTTAATGATGAATTACCGCGAAATAAGATACCAAATGAAAGCAGTGAATGGTAAAAGGCATAGTGGGCTGCTTTACTGATATGCTTATCACCAATTGTAGTAACCCTATAGCTTAAGCAGCTGAACTCAAACGTCTCCGTAGATCATCTTCCTATTCAATTACTCATCAGTGCAATCAATGCGCATGAATTACCTTGAAGAGAACTGTCTATTGTCACACTGTCAACACGGAATTAGAAACCATCGTTCTCGTGAAACACAAGTAGCTCTTCACTCGCGCGAAGTGGTGAGGGCTATTGACAAGGAATTTCAAATGGATTACATATTTCAGGATTTTCGGAAGGCTTTTAACACTGTACCACACAAGCGGCTTGTAGTGAAATTGCGTGCTTGCGGAGCATCGTCTCGGTTATGTCACTGGAATCGTTATTTCCTGTCAGTGAGGTCATAGTTCTCAGTAAATGACGGAAGTCATCGAGTGAAAGAGAAGTGATTTATGGCGTTCCCCAAGGTAGTGTTACAGGCCCGTTCCTGTTCCTTATCTGAGACAATCTGAGCAGCTTTCTTATGATGTTTGCAGATGCCACTGTCGTTTATTGACTAGTAAAGTCACCAGAAGATCAAAACAAATTACAAAATGATTTAGAAAAAATACCCGTGTGGTGCAAAAATTGGCAATTGACCCCAAAAAACGAAACGTGTGACGTTACCCACGTGAGTGCAAAAAGGAATCCATTAAACTTCGGTTACACGATAAAACATTAAATCTAAAGGCCGTAAATTCTAATAAGTACCTAGGAATTATAATTACAAACAACTTAAATTGGAAGGAACACACAGAAAATTTTGAGTGGAAGGCTAACTAAAGACTGCATTTTATTGGCAGGATACGTGGAAACATCTTCTGAAGCGAGTGCCTACATTACGCCTTGTCCGTCCTCTTTTAGAATACTACTGCGCGGTGTGGTATCCCTGCCAGATAGGAGTGACGGAGTACATCGCAAAAGTTCAAAGAAGGGAGCACGTTTGTATTATCACGAAATAGGGGAGAGAGGGTCACTTAAATGATAAAGGATTAAAGATGGACATAATTAAAACAAAGGCTTGTTTCGTAGCGGAGGAGTCTTCTCATGAGATTTCAGTCACCAACTTTCTCCTTCGAATATGAAAACATTTTGCTGACGCCGACCTACAAAGGGAGAAACATCCACCATGATAAAATAACAGAAATCAGAGCTCGCATAAAAAGATACAGGAGTTCGTTCTTTCCGCGTGCTAGGAATAACGAGATAGGAATAACGTGAGTTGCAGAGTATTCATGTACATGTAGATGTACTTCGACCATCATCAGTTATTTTGTTTGCAAGATAGCCAAACTCGTCTACAAATTTAAGTGTCTCATTTCCTAATCTAATTCACTCAGCATCACCTGATTTAATTCGACTACATTCCATTATCCTCGTTTTGCTTTTCTTGTTGATCATCTTATATACTCCTTTCAAGAAACTGTCCATTCCGTTCAACTGCTCTTCCGGGTACTTTGATGTCTCTGACAGAATTACAATGCCATCGGCAAACCTCACAGCTTTTATTACTTCTCCGCGAATTTTAGTTCCTACTCCGAATTTTTCTTTTGTTTCCTTTACTGCTTGCTCAATATATATATTGAATAACGTCGGAGATAGGCTACAATCCTGTCACACTTCCTTCTCAATCATTGCTTCCCTTTCATGCCCCTCGACTCTTATAACTGCCATTTGCTTTCTGTACAAGTTGTTAATAGCCTTTCGCTCCCCTTATTTTAGGCCTGCCACCTTCAGATTTTGAAAGAGAGTATTCCAGTCAACATTGTCAAAATCTGTCTCTAAGTCTACAAACGCTAGAAACAACGGTTTGCCTTTCCTTCACCTATCTTCGAAGATAAGTGGTAGGGTCAGTGTTCTAAAGTTCTACTGAATCCAAGCTGATCTTCCCCGACGTTGGCTTCTACCAGTTTTTTCATTCGTCTGTAAAGAGTCCGTTTATATTTTGCTATTGTAGCTTGTTAAACTGATAGTTCGGTAATTTTCACACCTGTCAGCACCTGCTTTCATTGGGATTGGAATTATTACTTTATTCTTGAAATGTGGGGCTTTTTTGCCTGTCTCATACATCTTGCTCACCAAATGGAAGAGTTTTGTCATGTGTGGCCCATTCATGGCTATCAGTAGTTCTAATGGAAAGTAGTCTATTCCTAGGGCCTTGTTTCGACTTAAGTCTTTCAGTGCTGTCAGATTCTTCACGCAGTATCATATCTTCCATTTCATCTTCATCTACGTTCTCTTCCATTTTCATAATATTGCCCTCAAGTACATCGCCCTTGTATAGACCTTTTATATACGCCTTCCACTTTCCTGCTTTTACTTCTTTGGTTACGACTGAGCTCTTGATGTTCATATAGGTGGTTCTCTTTTCTCCAAAGGTCTCTTTAATTTTCGTGTGGGCAGTATCTATCTTACGCCTAGTTATATATGTTTCTACATCCTTACTTTTGTCTTCTAGCCGTCCCTACTTAGCCATTTTGCACTTCCTGGCGATCTCATTTTTGAGACGTTTGTATTTCTTTTCGCCTGCTTAATTTACTGCATTTTTATATCTTTCATCACTAAATTGAATATTTCTTCTGTTACCCAAGGATTTCTAGTAGTCCTCTTCGTTGTAGCTATTTGACCCTCTGCTGCCTTCACTATTTCATCCCTCAAAGCTACCCATTCTTCTTCTATTATATTTTTCCCCCTTTTCTTGTCAATCGTTCCTTATTGCTTTCACTGAAACTCACTACAGCCTCTTGTTCTTTCAGATTATCCAGGTCCTATCTTCTTAAATTCCTACCTTTTTGCAGTTTCTTCAGTTTTAATCTACAGTTCATAACTAGTTGTGGTCAGAGTCACATCTGCCGCTGGAAATGTCTTACAGTTTAAAACCTGATTCCTAAATCTCTTTCTTATCATTATGTAATCTATCTATCTGAAACTTCCCAGTGTCCCCAGACCTCTTCCACGTATACAATCTTCTTTCATGATTCTTAAACTAACTGTTAGCTATGATTAAGTTGTGCTCTGTGCAAAATTCTACCAGATGGCTTCCTCTTTCATTCCTTACCCCCAGTCCATATTTACCTACAGCTTTTCCTTCTCTTCCTTTTCCCACTATCGAATTCCAGTCACACATGACTATTAAATTTTCGTTTCCCTTAACTATCTGAATAATTTCTTTTATCGCTTCATACATCTCTTCAAATTCTTCACCATCTGCGGAAGTAGTTAGCAAACATGTAATACTGTGGTAGGCGTGGGCTCCGTGTCTGTCTTGGTTACAATAATGCATTCATTATGCTGTTAGTAGTAGCTTATCCGTGTTCATATTTTTTATTCATTATTAACCTACTCATACGTTACCCATATTTGATTTTGCATTTATAACTCTATATTTACCTGACCTGAAGTCTTGTTCCTCCTGCCACCGAACTTCAGTGATTTCCACTATATATAACTTTAACTTATCTATTTGCCTTTTTATACTTTGTAATTTAAGGGATTTGACATGCCACGCTCCGATCCGTAGTACGCCAGTTTTCTTTCTCCTTATAACAACGTCCTCCTGAGATGTCCCCGCTCGGAGATACGGCTGGGGGACTATTTTACCTCCAGAATATTTTTCCCAAGAGGACTACATCATCATTTAACCATACAGTTAAGCTGCATGCCCTTGGAAAAAAATTATTGTTGTAGTTTCCCCTTGCTTTCAGCTGATCGCAGTACCAACACAGCAAGGCCGTTTTGATTGATGTTACAAGGCCAGATCAGTCAGTCATGCAGAAACTTTGTCTCTGCGACTTCTGACAAGGCTGCTGCCCTAGCTCAGGAACCACACGTTTATCTGGCCTCTCAACAGACACCCCTCTGTTGTGGTTGCACGTATGGTACAGTTATCTGTATCGCTGAGGCACTGAAGCCTCCCCACAAATGGCAAGGTCCATGGGGGCAGGGGGCACTTAAGCTTATCACATACTCAAAAGCCTTTAAGAGATCACAAAATATCCCAGTGGGTGATGTTAATTTCTTCAGAGCATTTAATATTTGATCAATGAAAGCTTATTTTATCTTGAAAGGCTTTTCTGAAAACCAAATTGACATTATGTTAGTACTTCATTTTACAGATATGTGAAGCTACTCTTGAATACATTACTTTAGCAAGAATTTTCGATAAAGCTGTCAGAAGTAAGATTAGGTGGAAGTTATTAGCACTGGACCTATCTCCCTTGTTATGCTTTGTTTTAACAATAGCATATTTCAGTCAATCCAGAAAAATGCCCTATTTCAGTCAGTTACTACATATGTGTCCGCGACTCCTACTTATCTGTTGGGAACAAGCCTTTAGTACTTGTTGGAACTGCCATCAACTCCAAGTGAGCTTTTACTTTTGAGTGAATTTATTATTTTCCTAACTTCAGCAGAGAGGTTGGTAGAATTTCAGTTTTATCAAACTGCATATTTTTGCGTCTTCCATGTACAGTCTTGCAGTTTCTAATAAATAGCTAGATCCTATTTTCTCTACAACACTTAAAAAATTATTATTAACATATTTTCTGAAACTTCCTGGCAGATTAAAACTGTGTGCCGGACCGAGACTCGAACTCGGGACCTTTGCCTTTCGTGGGCAAGTGCTCTACCAACTTTTTTTTAAAATTTCATTTTGTTCGTTTTCTTTCGTTGTATATGATCGGGGCGGACGTCGTAAGACACCCTTTTAAGTTCGTTGTTGATCTATTATTTTTTATGACAGAGGGCGGCTAACCCTCAGACCGAGCACGCTGTCCAACTGAGCTACCCATGCACGACTCACGGTCCGTCCTCACAGCTTCACTTCTGCAAGTACCTCGTCTCCTACCTTCCAAACCTTACAGAAGCTCTCCTGCGAACCCTGCAGAACTAGCACTCCTGAAAGAAAGTATATTGCGGAGACATGGCTTAGCCACAGCCTGGGGGATGTTTCCAGAATGAGATTTTCACTCTGCAGCTGAGTGAGCGCTGATATGAAACTTCCTGGCAAATTAAAACTGTGTGCCGGACAGAGACTCGAACTCGGGACCTTTGCCTTTCGCGGGCAAGTGCTGTAGAGCAACATAGAAACAGCTGGTTTCCTGGTGAAAGTCTGCTAAGTATTAACTACACTTACATCTCCTGAGCCTATTCCTCAGTTAAATGAGGTAGCAAAGCAAATTTATTGTTTGTGACAATAATGAAACTGTTAGCTACTGATCTTTTTCTGTTATCACTGTTCCTTGGTATCCTTTCACACCTGACTTCACCCTTCCCCCCCCCCCCCCACCCCCTGAGCCTCATCAGTTCCTTACTTAGATTATCAAGTTAGTCTTGAGGGCTCTAATCTTCCTGTTCAACCTTTTTTCTATCCCTTCAATATACTCTGCAATACCATGGAAGAGACCCATTTACTTCCCCAATTCCCATGCCGTTACATCCCCCCCCTCCCACGTAAGAATCTGTCACAACAGCTGCACAGAACCCTAGAACTAACTTTCCTGCGGCAGCTGAAACGAATGACGGACATTTGCCACGCCCGACATTTGCCACACTTGCCCCTTCGCCAGGTAGCTTGAATAGCGATCCCTCAGGCAAAGGACGCCCTTCCCCGCACTACCTCTGTCCGCTTTCAAACCGCCGTCTCCTCATCTTACTCGATACAACCAGTACGTAAAGGACCTTCTTATTCGACATCTTGGCCAAATACAGAGCTTCTTTTCCGAAATCGAAATATTTATAACTTTTGGGAAACGACGATTATGTCAGTATGTAATTAGTTCTGCCAACTATAAATATAGATTCCTTTGTCTGTACGGTAGCTTCCTTTAACGCTTACTGATTGCGATAGAAACAGTCCATCGGCTTGGGAGCAACAAGAAAGGAACGATGTAACGAGAATGCGAATGAACGCTAATCATTTCTTTTTGATCACTGCATTTGTGCCTACTTTAATTACTACAACTGCATACCCAAAAGACAATAGAAAAAAGAATAAATGAATAGACAAAAGAATAAATGGGTATGTGAATATTTGAAAAGAAGAACGACATACTCCATATTAATTTACTCTCTAAAAACATTGGTTAACGAAGTGTAGCGGGACAATGTTCAAAACATAACTGAAAACACGTTCACTAAATAAAGATATGAACATCTGTGATTGACATATCATCAAATGTCGACTTACAATTTTAATATGTTAGAAATAAGAAAATGAAGTAATACAGATGCTACGCTTGTAACGTACGTTGTTGTTCTACATTGTTTAGCTCTGGTATTTACAGGGTCGCAGAGAAAGCATCTTAGGTTCTGGAGGGAAAAGCCGTAATTGTAATTATCTGCACTACAACAGAAACAAGAAGGACAACTTAAGGAAAAATAATGTAAGCTCACAATCGACTTTGAAGCAGATAGTTCCTGTGACTTAGTATGGGCAGAGGTTATATTCGACAACCGGAATAAATTGATAAGTGGCTCCTTCTACCGATCACCTATCTCACATGAAACAGTTGCTGAACAGTTGCTGAACTTGAATCTCATCACAAATAAGTACCCTACTCATACAATTATTGTTGGCAGTTACTTAAATCTGCCTTCCGCATGTTGACAAAAATACATTTTCATACCCTTTTGTAATTGTTCTAAATGCTTTTTTTAAAATTATTTTTAACAATTAGTTCACGAGGCCATTCAAATTGTAAATGGTTACGAAAACACACTTGACCTCTTAGCCACAAATAATCCTGAGCATCACGACGGATACAGGGATTAGTGAACACGCAGTCGTAGCGAGGCTCACTTCCGTAACAGAGAAATTCACCAAAACTAAACGCGAAATATATATATTTATAAAAGCAGCTAAAAATTCGGGTGACGTCTTTCTAAGAGATAGTCTCCAATCCTTCCAAACTATGTAAATGAAGACCATATGTGGCTAAGTTCAAAGAAATAGTATCAACGGCACTCGAGATATTCATACCAAATAAATTTATAAGAGACGGAACTGATCCCCCATGGTACACAAAACACGACAGAAAGCTGTTGCAAGAGCACCGCAAAAAATACGTATAATTTAGACGAATGCAAAATCTCCAAGATTGGTGAAGTTTTACTGAGGCTCGAAATTTGGTGCGGATTTCAATCCGAGATGCAGTTAATAGTTTCCACAACGAAACTCGCTCTATAAATGTGGCGGAAAATCCAAAGAGATACTGGTCCCATGTTAAGCAAACCAGCGGAAAGGCTCAGTAAGTACCTTTACTGCGCGACAGCGACTGTAATGTTACTGATGACGGTGCCACTAAAGTGGAGTTAGTAAACGCATTTTCCGAAATTCCTTCACCAAAGAAGATGAAGTAAATAAGCCAGAATTCGAAATGAGAACAGCTGCAAACATAATTTAGAAGTAGATATCCCTGGTGTTGCAAAGCAACTGAAATTACACTGTCAGTGACAGAGGAAATGATCAAATATCTTTTCAAAAAGTCTCTAATGTATAAGAAAAGTAGATCTAATACATTTGTTTCTGATGTTCTTTAGTAACAATTTATTTTCAGTAGTAAGCTCCTTGCTTTTACTGACCTGTTTAAAAATAATCAACAATTTAGTAACAAAATTTAATTTTTAAAGGACTATATCTAAATGTACTTCAGTAGATTTACATATAATATAAATGTTTGCAACTAAACGTAAATAAAAAATATTTGAGGTGCCAAAATTGTCAACCTTAGGATCATATCAGTTTTGGGATGTCAATTTTAGGTGCATTTCAAAGGTTCAGTTCCCATTTTCTTTTACAAAAGCGTATACTATCAGTTTAACAAACCATGATATTTTAGGTGATTTTTGCGATTCTGAAGCTTCAGAAAATTATTTTAGAACTCACAATTATTTAATAGTATGGCCATAATATTGGAAGGTAGAAAAAAGTTATCTTAACGTGACAACAATAGGGATACTTTTGTGAGGCTTGAAACATTTTTTAATTTTTACATTAAAGGCTGATTCGTATCACACTTTGCACAGGCTTTGGACCTGAAAATGATAAATGACCATTTACCATTCTGGCGTGTGTAAAATCAGCCTAAACACGCTGAACTAATGTACACTCTATTTACAGTTACAACTTAATATTAGCTCCGATAATGCTGCTTCAGTATTTAATAATTTTATCTCAGTAATCTGCGAGGACTCAGTGGTCTTCATAATTTTTTAATACATTATTTTTAACGTATTTTAGTCCAGTTTCTGAATATGGGCAATGGCTTTCAAGCAAGGGCTAATGTTGCCAGTCTTTTCATAATTCTTTACGATTCTCTCTATCCTGTCGTCCAGCTGCAAGTACTTCTTCTTCCTCTTCTTACCTTCAAGATTCATTTCCAATTTCATGTACATGCAGTTTATGAGTTCTGCTTCCTTTTTCAAGCACTCCACCAAATAGTTGATTCTAGGGTGAGGGTTTCCAATAATACTATTTATTTTGTTGTGCCACCCTTCAACAGCATTCGTCGTTCGGTGCCTTTTTCCGTAGTCCCACATTTCTATTGCGATATCCTCATTCTCTAGCCAGTTATCCACAAAGTAGTCAAAAAATTGAGAGAACCTTCCGTTATCAGGAGCTTCTGCATGAATCTCAATCCATCCATTGCTTACGTCCTCCGGTTTTACAACTGCCAGTGCTGCACACATGCTGACGTTAAGTCTTAAATCCTCGTTCTAGCGGTACTCCTCAGTTAGATCGAGAACTCGAATTCTTCTCCATAAGCTCTTCTTCATATGGAAATAGAATCCATTTATGTCAGTTGTGGGAAGAACTTGACGAATGGCCGATATCGCAGCTGCCTCATAAGTCCACCTTTAATTGTTTAGGACACCACTCAGACACTGGCTGTTTTATCAGACGAAACAGACGAACATATGTGTCTTTCTTCTTATTAGGGAGCAGTGCAAATACAGTAGGAAGAATGTTTGTTTCTTTAATCGGGCCTCCTAAGTCTACGTGTATGCTGAAGATCTGTGCAAAATGCTTGCTGCATCTCTTGAATGTTCCATCCATAAAAAAATGGGAACATGTTTTTAAACTTTCTTTTCCTTTGCTTCCACTAAAAATCATTATTCTCACCTCTAATCTATCGTCTTCCAGACGAAAACTACCGCCATCTCCTATTTTTAATAGATCTTCAAGAAGATCAGTTTCAGAAGAGTTCTTAGGCTCTTGTTGGTTCCCCCGCTCTTGACTCCATTGACAACGCATGGTTCGCTTCATAGACTCTGAATTAGGCATCACTGTAACAAAGTCATAAACTTTATTATGTAGATTTCCCGTTCCATCCGCGTATTTCTCCGATAACTGTGTAGTTTCTTCTCGAGACGAGAGAAACCTTTAATAGAGAAAATGAAATATACTCTAATTAACTTCTTTACAGAGTGATATTGATTTAATTGACAGTTATTGTAGAATTGACAACTTATCTCCACGAACTCAATATTGAAGTGTGTGCCTTTTTTGAATTTTTTTGTGTCTTCATGTTTTATCTGCATGTATGTTCTTTGCTGAGGCGAATCAGAGGAATGCGCTCATAAGCGGACGCTAAAATAGCCTACAATCTCCAACAAGGCCTTCGTACAGGGTTAACAGTTTTTCAACGGGATCATGGATGTGGTGGCATGCCTCCTTGTTGGAGGAACGTGGTAGAGGCAGGTACTGAAATGTTTCCTTGCTTTTTGAAAACTCGTTGTTGAAATTACACCGATGAGCCAAAACCTTATGGCCACGTGGTTAGTAGAATGCTGGTCCACTTTCGGAACGCAGTTCAGTTCCGATTCTGCGTGGCATAGTTTCGATAAGTCATCTGCAGGTTTCCAGATGCTTGTGGCACCAGCTGCCTAAGCACAGGTTACGCAACTCCCATAAATTACGAGCCAGTGGTTTGTGGGGGGCGGAGCGACCCAAATGTGTTCCATCAGGTTCAGATAGAGTGAATTTGGTGCCTAAAACATCAAGAGTTCATTGTCATCCTGCTCGGACCACTGTAGCACGACGGTGGTTTGGTTACAGATACATGTAGCCTGCTAAAAGATGCTACTGCCGCCAGAGAAGACATCAAACATGAAGGGATGTGACCCGCAAAAATTGCGCAATCCATGATGCATTTGGTTGCTATCACTGTGTTTCCGCTGGGCAGCGTTTGTGGCGCGGTATGTGTTTCGAGCAGACGTTCATATAGATAACGGCATGTCCGAGTACGGCCATCGATCTGTTGGGAGGGAACGTGATTCACCCGATTAGTTGACATGTTACCATTGATCACCGGTCTAGTCTCGACGACCTCGTGCCCTTTTCAATTGTAATTAAAGATTCACTTGTCGGTCGACATGGGAGCACATACAGGTCGTCAGCTGCAGAGTCCCACGCCCAACAATGTGAGCTGAAAAATATGAACCGAAACTCCTGTGCCTGCACTAGCACTGCACTCTACGGTAAAATCTGCCAAAGATAAAAGATTATAGTGCTTTGTAGAGCGGACAATACTCCGTCATCAACGCGCTATGATTAGGAGTGGATGTCCAACACCTTGTCAGCTACTCGAGATTTCACAGTCCTTCACTCGCTTTCCATAGATGCTGACGACAGTAGCTCGTGAACAGCCGACCGATTTCGTCGTTTTCGAGATACTCGTTCCTAGGCACCGGGCCATAATAATCTGCCCTTTTGCTAGTCGGTTATCAACACACAAGGGAATTGCCAGTCGGCATTGATTTATACCAATGGGGAAAGTTGAAACTTGTAGCGGACTGTGATTTGAAGCTGTGTCTGCTGCTTACTAGGAAGACAAACTGACCACAATACAACCTGGAGACAGTGGTCGGCGCAGCTGCATCCACACACTACTGATTTAGTGCCCCTTGCTCTTTATCCTCATTACTCGCAGCGTTTCCCCGATTGCCGCAAGAAATCGACTTTTGTGTGCATCTGTACTGAAGGGAACATTTTCGGTCGTCTTCTTAATTCGGTGTAGAATCGGCGAAATGCCACGAGTAATGAAGATAACAGGCGTGGGGCACTTCATCAGCAGCGTGTGGATAAGCTGAGAATTTGACGCTGATAGAAGACGTACAGGGTAGTCAGCGTACAGTAGTCATTGCCTCTGCCTAGCAAACAGTAGACCCGAGTTTGATATCGGATCCGGTCACAATTTTCAACTTTCTCCATTGATACAAATCAGTACCCACCGGCAGCTTACGTAATTTGAAGGGGGAAGGGGGAGAAAGGAAAGGAAAGGGAAGGAACTATTGATATCAGCTGCATTAGGACTTTATGCACATTCAGCGACCAGGAGTGAAAATGAGTGCTGGGCCGGAATTCACACGCGAGACCTCCTGTTTACTAGGCATTGGGGTTAATCACTGCACTATCTGTCTACAGTATTTATCGCAAAACGCGGACTATGACACTACGCCTCTCGACCGACGTCCGAAAGAATAAACACTACGCATTCGCATGACTGATTCTCCTCGATGAGCAATGTATCAACTACCTTCAGCGTGGAGGCATAGTTAAGTTGCAACTCCTGAGTGAATTGCAAAGTAACGAGCATGGGAGACAGGGACGAGGACTATGGGTAGGTGGCGCTAGGCCGGAATGTGGGTCGGTGAGAGGCGTGCCGAGGTAGATCACGATTTTGAGACAAAACACTGTGTCTGAATGACGCAGTGCTTAACGCAACTGCCTAGTAAGCAGGAGATACCGGCTTCGCATCCCGATCTGGCACACATTTTCACTCTCAAATGGTTCAAATGGCTCTGAGCACTATGGGACTTAACGTCTGAGGTCATCAGTCCCCTAGACGTAGAACTACTTAAACCTAACTAACCTAAGGATATCACACACATCCATGCCCGAGGCAGGATTCGATCCTGCAACCGTAGCAGCAGCCCGGTTCCGGACTGAAGCGCCTAGAACCGCTCTGCTAAAACGGCCGGCTTTTCACTCATCGCCGCTGATTCCGCATAAAGTCCGAATGCAGCCGACTCCACTAGTTCCTTCTCCTTTCTTTCCTTTCTTTTATGCCTTATCCCCCTTCTATGTACATAATATGCGTCACATCTGCGAATTCTGCATGGTGTCTGTTCTTTCGGACACATCTGAAAGAGCAGACCAGGCATTCATTGTATCTTGATTCACAGTGGATGCGAGATCAAAATGGTGATTGTTTCTTCCGATATATCTGAAAGAACAGATACCACATATATACAAAGTCGGCTATGTCAGTGAGTTTCGCCATTTTTGATGGTGTGTCAGAGCGGCAGTCCAGCTTATAAAAAAAAAAAAAAAAATGGTGTACGACTCGCAGCCATGAAACACGACGTGAGAACAGTGGTTGTATATATTAAAAAAAAAAATATTACACGAATCAAGGAATTGGCGTTGAGTGGCAATAAAGCTCCATCTCTAGATTTTTCACGGCGAACACAGCGAAAGGAAATGCATGAGATTGACGTGCGGGGTTGGGTACCTAGCAAATAGGCCATTACCCACAGCGTGGCATAAATCTGCACGCCCGCTGTTGACCAAAGATCACGAAACTGGGGAGAAACTGACAAGAGGTGTAGTGTGGTCCGTTGGGTCGAGAGTTTGCATCTGTTCAAATGATGTCTGACTTCGATATCCCCAACAAAGGCGTTTAGCCTCCAGTGTGTAGAGGGTCTAGATCAGGATAGACGTAATATTCTGATGTTTTGGGAATGTAGTTCGTATCTCGATCTGGGAATAATTATTCAGGTTACTGTGGAAACGAACTGAGGTGTTTATTTCAACATTCTTCTGTATCTTCACGCTAAATATACTGTGGACACTTCACTATCCTAAGAAAGATGACAACAGTTGTATTCGCATGGCTGCTCGTGTACGTTACTGATCTGGAGAACACTCAGGCGCCTTCTAGCCCAGGGATGGCCCGCTAAGTCATCCTATCTTAATCATATACAAAATGTCTTCAATTATTGTCTCGAATTATTTGGAACAGTGGGTGAAATGTAGCAATCATCATCCTCGCAGTTTAGAAACCCTCGGGATCAAATCATCTACGAGTAACTGGATATGTCATGCCTGAAGAAACTTGTGCATTATCAACGCTGAAGACAAAAGTACAAGGCATTAGCGTAACGTCTCCTACGCTTGAGTAATTTTTTGTCCGATGGTTTTACTAAAGAACGACAAAATCATTTTTGGTTACTCTAGTCTTTATCTGCTTTGTAATTTTTCCTCTCCTACCCTCAGTCACCAACCCCATGAACCATGGACCTTGCCGTTGGTGAGAAAGCTTACGTGCCTCAGCGATACAGATGGTCGTACCGTGGGTGCAACCACAACGAGGGAGTATCTGTTGAGAGGCCAGACAAACGTGTGGTTCCTGGAGAGGGGCAGCAGCCTTTTCAGTAGTTGCAGGGGCGACAGTCTGGATGATTGACTGATCTGGCCTTGCAACACTAACCAAATCGGCCTTGCAGTGCTGGTACTGCGAACGACTGAAAGCAAGGGGAAACTACAGCCGTAATTTTTCCCGGCGGCATGCAGCTTTACTGTATGGTTAAATGACGATGGCGTTCTCTTGAGTAAAATATTCCGGAGGTAAAATAGTCCCCCATTCGGATCTTCGGGCGGGGACTCCTCAGGAAGACGTCAGGAGAAAGAAAACTGGCGTTCTACGGGTCGGAGCGTGGAATGTCAGATCCCTTAATCGGGCAGGTAGGTTAGAAAAATTAAAAAGGGAAATGGATAGGTTAAAATTAGATATAGTGGGAATTAGCGAAGTTCGGTGGCAGGAGGAACAAGACTTTTGGTTAGGTGAATACAGGGATATAAATACAAAATCAAATAGGGGTAATGCAGGAGTAGGTTTAATAATGAATAAAATGATAAGAGTGCGGGTAAGCTATTACAAACAGCATAGTGAACGCATTATTGTGGCCAATATAGACACGAAGCCCATGCCTACTACAGTAGTACAAGTTTATATGGCAACTAGCTCTGCAAATGATGAAGAAATTGATGAAATGTACGATGATATAAAAGAAATTATTCAGGTAGTGAAGGGAGACGAAAATTCAATAGGCATGGGTGACTGGAATTCAAGAGTAGGAAAAGGGAGAGAAGGAAACATAGTATGAATATGGATTGGGGGTAAGAAATAAAAGAGGAAGCCGTCTGGTAAAATTTTGCGCAGAGCATAACTTAATCATAGCTAACACTTGGTTCAAGAATCATAAAAGAAGTTTGTATACATGGAAGAATCCTGGAGATACTAAAAGGTATCAGATAGATTATATAATGGTAAGACAGAGATTTAGGAACCAGGTTTTAAATTGTAAGACATTTCCAGGGGCAGATGTGGACTCTGAAGACAGTCTATTGGTTATGAACTGTAGATTAAAACTGAAGAAACTGCAAAAAGGTGGGAATGTAAGGAGATGGGACCTGGGTAAACTTACTAAACCAGAGGTTGTACAGAGTTTCATGGAGAGCATAAGGGAACAACTGACAGGAATGGGGGAAAGAAATACAGTAGAAGAAGAATGGGTAGCTCTGAGGGATGAAGTAGTGAAAGCAGCAGAGGATCAAGTAGGCAAAAAAACGAGGGCTAGGAGAAATCCTTGGGTAACAGAAGAAATATTGAATTTAATTGATGAAAGGAGAAAATATAAAAATCCAGTAAATGAAGCAGGCAAAAAGAAATACAAACGTCTCAAAAACGAGATAGAAAATGGCTAAGCAGGCATGGCTAGAGGACAAATGTAAGGATGTAGAGGCTTATCTCAATAGGGGTAAGATAGATACTGCATACAGGAAAATTTAAGAGACTTTTGGAGAGAATAGAACCACTTCTATGAATATCAAGAGCTCAGATGGAAACCCAGTTCTAAGCAAAGAAGGGAAAGCAGAAAGGTGGAAGGGGTATATAGAGGGTCTACACAAGGGCGAAGTAGTTGAGGACAGTATTATGGAAATGGAAGAGGATGTAGATGAAGATGAAATGGGAGATACGATACTGCGTGAAGAATTTGACAGAGCACTGAAAGACTTGAGTCGAAACAAGGCCCCGGGAGTAGACAACATTCCATTAGAACTGCTGACGGCCTTGGGAGAGCCAGTCCTGACAAACCTCTACCATAAGGTAAGCAAGATGTATGAGACAGGCGAAATACCCTCAGACTTCAAGAAGAATATAATAATTCCAATCCCAAAGAAAGCAGGTGTTGACAGATGTGAAAATTACAGAACTATCAGTATAATAAGTCACAGCTGCAAAATACTAACGAGAATTCTTTACAGACGAATGGAAAAACTGGTAGAAGCCGACCTCGGGGAAGATCAGTTTGGATTCCGCAGAAATGCTGGAACACGTGAGGCAATACTGACCTTACGACTTATCTTAGAAGAAAGATTAAGGAAAGGCAAACCTACGTTTCTAGCATTTGTAGACTTGAGAAAGCATCTGACAATGTTGACTGGAATACTCTCTTTCAAATTCTAAAGGTGGCAGGGGTAAAATACAGGGAGGGAAAGGCTATTTACAATTTTTACAGAAACCAGATGGCACTTATAAGAGTCGAGGGGCATGAAAGGGAAGCAGTGGTTGGGATGGGAGAGAGAATGGGTTGTAGCCTATCCCCGATGTTATTCAATCTGTATATTGAGCAAGCAGTAAAGGAAACAAAAGAAAAATTTGGAGTAGGTATTAAAATCCATGGAGAAGAAATAAAAACTTTGAGGTTCGCCGATGACACTGTAATTCTGTCAGAGACAGCAAAGGACTTGGAAGAGCAGTTGAACTGAATGGACAGTGTGTTGAAAGGAGGATATAAAATGAACATCAACAAAAGCAAAACGAGGATAATGGAATGTAGTCGAATTAAGTCGGGTGATGCTGAGGGAATTAGTTTAGGAAATGAGACACTTAAGGTAGTAAAGGAGTTTTGCTATTTGGGGAGCAAAATAACTTACGATGGTCGAAGTAGAGAGTATATAAAATGTAGACTGGCAATGGTAAGGAAAGCGTTTCTGAAGAAGAGAAATTTGGTGACATTGAGTATAGATTTAAGTGCCAGGAAGTCGTTTCTGAAAGTATTTGTATGGAGTGTAGCCACGTATGGAACTGAAACCTGGACGATAAATAGTTTGGACAAGAAGAGAATAGAAGCTTTTGAAATGTGGTGCTACAGAAGAATGCTGAAGATTAGATGGGTAGATCACATAACTAATGAAGAGGTATTGAACAGAATTGGGGAGGAGTTTGTGGCACAAATTGACAAGAAGAAGGGACCGGTTGGTAGGTAATGTTCTGAGGCATCAATGGATCACAAATTTAGCATTGGAGGGCAGCGTGGAGGGTAAAAATCGTAGAGGGAGACCAAGAGACGAATACACTAAGCAGATTCAGAAGGACGTGGGTTGCAGTAAGTACTGGGAGATGAAGAAGCTTGCATAGGATACGGTAGCATGGAGAGCTGCATCAAACCAGTCTCAGGACGAAGACCACCACAACAACAACAACAACAACAACAACAACAACAACAACCCTCAGTCAAAGCCACACTAATAGTTACTGAACCAGTTCGTGTAGATCCCACTTACGTTTTGTATCCTTTGGTATGTGAAGGAATTGTGGTGATAAGGAAAATATATTTATTGCTAGGAAAAATATGAAATGTTATCTCTTCATTACCATCCTCGGAACATGGACGACGCTAACACAGTTTTGCCTTTTCCTCACTGAACAGATGTCATTGTCAGATCTAGAGGTTGTGTTATTAGATGTTTGCTTGGTGCTCTTGGCTTCGAGGGTGTTACTAAATCCTTGTGTGAATTTACATAGTAATTATGTATGTATAGGGTGTATCAGAAGGTGAAGTTAAGCCTTGATGAGATGATAGAGGACCTTATTTGCCACATAAATATTAATTGATTTTTTTTGTATTCGTTAGCGTTTTGGAGTTAGATATGAAACTCAAAACATGTTTTTTTTCTTTGAATACTGTTCTCACATAACGTATTTGTCATGTTATTCATTACATTATATTCTTCTAATATCTTTAATGGTTACATTAATAAGTGCCACTGCGCTTCGTTTGTCTTTGTTTGTCTATCCTTGTAATTGATGGTCTTCGGGACGTCGCTCATCGTTTACGTAAGGTAAAAAGTGGAACCCTTGCAGCCGTCGTTTTGATCTTATTTCATTATATTCCTCCAGTTTTGGTGACTTAGTACAGCCCCCCATCCTCCCCCTCAGCGTCACTGAAGATGGTGTATTCGGTCACCGAAACTGAGTGGAAAGTAATAAAATAACAAGAAGACGGCGGTTGCAGGTGTTTCATTTCATGTAGGCAAGAACCTTACGAGAAGGTAACTCATCAGCAAGAGTTAGAAAGCCACCTGTTAGTAAGGGTTTTGGACGTGTTGTAAAAGCTATTCTTGAAAGCTGATTTCTATGTGCAAAACCATATCTGTAACATTCTACATGTGTATACGTGGGAACGCGCTCTCCCAACATAACACGGAATAAACATTTTTAAATCTGACACATACATCACCAGTATCATGTAAGTAATTTAAACAACAGTTGTAATACACAGACGTAATGTTATCCACTAATATGTCTTACTGTCAGCTGTACATTCGGTATCATGTCGCAGACATTTCATAAGAACCCTATGCCAAAACTGGCCACTAATGTAATTTATATACATGGTGAATTAAATGAATAAAACTTACAGCCCACTTTGGTTAAAATGGTTCCACCTGTAAGTAGGCTGTTTATGTTTTCTTATCGGCAACGTTACGTAGCGCTCGGTATGAAAATCACTGGCTGTGCTGTGTGCAGTCTGTAGCTAGTTTGCATTGTTGGTTGGTTGGTTGGTTTGGGAAAGGAGACCAGACAGCGTGGTCATCGGTCTCATCGGATTAGGGAAGGATTGGGAAGGAAGTCGGCCGTGCCCTTTCAGAGGAACCATCCCGGCATTTGCCTGGAGTGATTTAGGGAAATCACGGAAAACCCAAATCAGGATGGCCGGACGCGGGATTGAACCGTCGTCCTCCCGAATGCGAGTCCAGTGTCTAACCACTGCGCCACCCCGCTCGGTTTGCATTGTTGTCTGCCATTGTAGTGTTGGGCAGCGGCAGCTGGATGTGAACAGCGCGTAGCGTTGCGCAGTTGGAGGTGAGCCGCCGACAGTGGTGGATGTGGGGAGGGAGATGGCGGAGTTTTGAAATTTGTAACACTGGATGTCATGAACTACTATATATATTATGACTGCTAAGGTAAATACATTGTTTGTTCTCTATTAACATCTTTCAATTGCTAACTATGCCTATCAGTAGTTAGTGCGTTCTGTAGTTTGAATCTTTTATTTAGCTGGCAGTAGTGGCGCTCGCTGTATTGCAGTAGCCTGAGTAACGAAGATTTTTGTGAGGTAAGTGATTTGTGAAAGGTACACGTTAATGTTAGTCAGGGCCATTCCTTTGTAGGGATTTCTTAAAGTCAGATTGCGCTGCGCTAAAAAATATTGTGTGTCAGTTTAAGCACAGTCTTGTATAAATTTTTCAAAGGGGACGTTTCACACCTTTAGACGATGTCCATGACGTTGTGGCTTTAACTCTTGCACAGGGATCAGATGGCACGGATGAAGACTTTACGGATTAAGTACTCGACAGACAGATGAGAGAGGGAGTCCATCGCGAGGCCCAAACCTCCTTGTACTCATAGACGGACGTGCTTCTACAATATTAAGAATTTTATCTTCACGATCCGAATCATATCCTGGTCAGTCAATACGATGCGTGGGTTGTAGCATTCCTGTATCTTGCATCCGTTGGAGAGGTACTTGAAATACCCGTCTCCTTGGATAGTGTTTTTGCGAAACCTCTCTCAATATTCTCATTCAGATGTGACCTCTTTACTGTTAGAGAAAACGTAAACAAAGTGCATGTTCCGGTATATCTCGGGGGCAAATATTGGGGATGTTCATAAACGGTCTTCACCTTTGCAATTGATCGCTTCAGCCATCTCGTCCAGGAAAACAAAGGCTAAACAACGCAAATGTAATATCAGTAACGGTGCATGGTGTACTTAGGTACACAACCGTCCATAAATGGCGACTAAAGAAACTGACACAATGGCTGGCAACGTGCAGTATGATGTGAAAACTCACTGTCTCCTAATCATCCGCAGTTTCATGTTAAGAGATAATAAACACGAATAACATGAAAAATGAATTAACTGAGATTGGCATTCAGAGTAAATACGCTACTGGCCATTAAAATTGCTACTCCAAGAAGAAATGCAGATGATAATTGGGTATTCATTGGACAAATATATTGTACTAGAACTGACATGTGAGTACATTTTCACGCAATTTGAGTGCATAGATCCTGAGAAATCAGTACCCAGAACAACCCCCTCTGGCCGTAATAACGGCCTTAATACGCCTGGGCATAGAGTCAAACAGAGCTTGGATGGCGTGTACAGGTACAGCTGCCCTTGCAGCTTCAACACGATACCACAGTTCATCAAGAGTAGTGACTGGCGTATTGTGACGAGCCAGTTGCTCGGCCACCATTTACCAGACGGTTTGAATTGGTGAGAAATCTGGAGAATGTGCTGTCCAGGGCAGCAGTCGAACATTTTCTTTATCCATAAAGGCCCGTACAGGACCTGCAACATGCGGTCGTGCATTATCCTGCTGAAATGTAGGGTTTCGCAGGGATCGAATGAGGGGTAGAGCCACGGGTCGTAACACATCTGAAATGTAACGTCAATGCGAACAAGAGGTGACCCCATAACATCACGCCGGGTGATACGCTAGTATGGCTATGACGAATACACGCTTCCAACGTGCGTGCACCGCCATATCGCCAAACACGGATGCGACCATCATGATGCTGTAAACAGAACCTGGATTCATCTGAAAAAAATGACGTTTTTGCTATTCGTGCACCCAGATTCGTCATTGAGTACACCATCGCATTCGCTCCTGTCTGTGATGCAGCGTCAAGGGTAACCGCAGCCATGGTATCCGAGCTGATAGTCCATGCTGCTGCAAACGTCTTCGCACTGTTCGTGCAGATGGTTGTTGTCTTGCAGACGTCCCCATCTGTTGACTCAGGGATCGAGACGTGGCTGCACGATCCGTTACAGCCACGCGGATAAGATGCCTGTCATCTCGACTGCTAGTGATACGAGGCCGTTGGGATCCAGCACGGCGTTCCGTATTACCCTCCTGAACCCATCGATTCCATATTCTGCTAACAGTCATTGGCTCTCGACCAACGAGAGCAGGAATGTCGTGATACAATAAACTGCAATCGCGATAGGCTACAATCCGACCTTTATCACAGTCGGAAACGCGATGGGACCAATTTCTCCTCCTTACGCGTGGCATGACACCAACGTTTCACCAGACAACGCCGGTCAACTGCTGTTTGTGTATGAGAAATCGGTTGGAAACTTTCCTCATGTCAATACGTTGTAGGTGTCGCCACCGGCGCCAACCTTGTGTGAATGCTCTGTAAAGCTAATCATTTGCATATCACAGCGTCTTCTTCCTGTCGGTTAAATCTCCCGTCTGTAGCACGTCCTCTTCGTGGTGTAGCAATTTTAACGGCCAGTAGTGTAGAAATTCTTCGTTTTGGATGTACGTGCGTAATTCCAGAACGGTAAGAAACATAGTAAGTTGGTTATAACGTATTTTGTTGTAAATAAGGTCCTCTATCATTTCCTCAAGGATTGTGTTTATCTTTTGATACACGCTGTGTGTTAACCGCTAATACCGGTCGGATTAGGTAGTGACAATCGGAACGGTCCGCAGTATCCTTGCTTGAGAAACAGTTTACGATATGTTACCCGTGTAGTTCACTCCCCAAAATGGTTTGCTCTCATGAGGCCACCGCCTGCCTCCGCCGTTGACTAACCAGTCCCCTCGCGGAATCCATGCAGAGGCCCATTTTATCCTGCGCAGTTTGTCACATCTTAACTAACGGTTATTTCCCAGGGCTGGATACGTTCAGCGAACATTATCTAGACTTGCTCTCACACTCGCTGTCTAAAATAATGTGGCGTCAACCTCTGACTAGTCCGTAGGGCTTAACGTTAAGCCTTCCGGCTCGCAGGGAGTGCCTGGCAGATGGTCGCGAGTCCGCGCTACGGCGGTACGGATGTCCTGGCGTGAGGATGACGTTTTGAACTGCTGTCAGTTGTTTAACCGCTGATTCCAGAAACAATCCTACGCGAAATCATTAACAAGTATCGGCCTACAGTGGTCATCGTGAGAACCGCAAAACGGAATTAGGAAAGTGTGATTAGATCGGCACGTAACGCTTCGTCACCGCAAACGTATCGTTGTGATTTGCTGCTTTCATTTTACGGCACTGTTGTAGGCCCACAATGACTAACGTTTTGAAGCGTACTGATATTGTGTCAAACGAAAGTAAAGTCTTAAACTTTAGTCATTCGTATTCACTGACGGCAAATTGTCACTTATTCCAAAAACAATCCGGAACTGCGCCGTTTGTGTCCAGCTGATATTTCTTGTTTAGGACTGGAAGAGAATATTGTATTGCTGGTGTCTGCCGGGACATCGTTTTCTGTTATTAGTGACCTAATACCAGAATGGTTCCTCACACAAGTTGTAAATGATTAACAATGAACATACTATCGATGATGCCATTGATACTAGCTTTAATATGTCTAACACCCCCAACATCCCGCACTCCCGCCTACTTTTATACCCCTAACTTTTCCATGTTGTTGAAATGTGTTTAGCCATGTTCAACATGTTTCTTGTATTTTTCATTAGACACATTATACTGTAAGAGATTCGCACATATGGTACAATTATTAAAAAATATGCATACTATGAGATAGGCCTTGGATACATACAGCATATTTCTAATCTGCATCGCCCCCTCTTTTTAAACTCTTACATTTTTATGTATTAGGTATAATTTCACAGCTGGATTATTTGGATACAATAACAGATTGTTTGTGTTTTCTGAAGTTAAATTCATCGTTAGATTTTTCTCCATCCTCACCAGTTCATATTGTCTTTGCGAGATTTGGTGTCTCTAGCGATTACAAGATGTTTAATCTTGAACTTCTGATGTGAACTTGACATTGGAATTGTTTCTACATCTACATCTACATCTACATCTACGTGATTACTCTGCTATTCACAGTAAAGTGCTTGGCAGAGGTTTCAATGAAGCTGTCTGTCTACCGTTTCACTCTCGAATGGCATGCGGGAAAAAACGAGGACTTAAATTTTTCTGTGTGTCCACCTGCTTTTGTAATGTGGCATTCCTCTCTGGCAGTTTGGCCATGTGCTTCACCAAAGGTTCAGCAACATCCTGCTTCGTCATTGCTCATAGTTCTGGCTTTTTTGGAGCCTCCATCTACCAAAAATACAGCATACTTAATTTATACTACACATTAAATAAGCAAGAACCACTATCACAACACTTGGGCGTAAGTACAAAAATGATAGTAATTCATGTGGCAGACCATCGTCCATCAAGATTCTGAGTTCTTGTTTGCCTCAAGCCCATAACGACTGCAAGTGCTGCAAGTAGCTAGTACTACTTACATACACGAAAATTTGTGATATACGAAACAGCAATCTTGGGACCTCACTGGCCGAAAAATTCTACTCTCTACATTTCTCCCTAAACTTTGACATATGTGCAGGTCTCTCAAATTTCACAAATCGCACCCTCAAGTTTCTATGTAATATCAATTCTATCTACAATCGTCATGTACAAAACAAAGCAAAAAAGGCTACAAAAATTTAAAAAAATCACCAAAATAGTACTGCTGAACTACATACTCCACCTGGAGATGTGGTCTTGGAACCAACTATGGGCGTCACTAATGACGTCTGATAACATTTACAAAGGCTGGGTTGGAAGTTCCTATGGTGTGAGTTGTGGAACTGTGTTGGTAGAGGTCAGGACACAAGCAGTTCACCTTCCTGGGCATGGAGCACTGGAGTGAGAAGTGGATGCATTGCAGTTGTCCAATGTATCGTAATGAAAACATTGTTAATGCATTCTTATATTGCTCAAAAACTAGAACAGTTCTGACAATGCTCTGATAAGCCAATATCCAAAATACATAAGCTGTAGGCAGCCTGCAAAAAGGTGTGGCCATCAGCAGTGTCGCACAGCTGGTGGAGTGATGGCAGCAGTGACTCGGCAAGAGCTCTGACCACAGCAGTGGGTGGTATCCCGCCACATAGACAAGAAGCAGCCTAGCAGCTTAGGACAGGGCGAGTGAATGACATAATTCACAGCAGCAGCAGCAGCAGCAGCATCCCACATGAACAGAGGTGGGTGGCAAGGAATTTTCCCACATGAGCTATGGTGGCTGAGTGGCTGCACAACCCCAAGCTCGTACTGCAGACCACCAGGGCTGCGGCTGAGGTAGACTTGCAGGTAAAGCATTAAGTCCACAGCGTTAGGTTCAGTGTGAAAAGTAGTGTCACCACTATCAGCTGTAGCAGAGTATGAAGGTGGTGACTTTTTGCTCCATGTAGGCTCAGTGACTTGTGGACCTTTGTAGGTCCTACCTTGGAGTTGGTTGCCTCTGTACAGAAATGAGGAGTATCTTTGATCTGCTGAAGCATTGCTTCCTAAACCACAAATTGCAGCACAGCTACAGCTTAGGCGCGAATCAGACCACCCACACTACTGCAGCACTGTTTTTCTGCTGTGTCAGTGGTATTACATCTCTGGTCCCACTGCATGGCCATAGGATATGCACTTGCCATATCAACAGGTAATACCTGATGTAACTTCGCCAGGTCAGGCTGAACTAATCTGTTTCCACAGCCTCTTGCAGTAGTCTAGAGTGGTCTTGCCGTAGCCATATCAAGTAAAAAGCTCGTTTTTTTCCGCTCCTAGGTTTATCCTGTACTGGCCCTATGGAAGTCATTTCAAATTATCCTTTCTCTCACAACGTTCAAGTAGGTACTGACGCCTGTACTTCGTATGTGTAGTTTATGACAAATGTCATGCAAAAGTTGGCGATGGTACATAAAGATTATGAATGATTGTAGTCGCTCTTTCTAACATCATCCCATACAAGGAAACTAGTTCATTCTTTTCCTGTGGTCACTCATATATTAGGTTCTTGGGCTGTGTGCGGCCCTGTTTCAAAATAATAGCTTGATGTAGTCCTAGGACCGAGCCATGCATGATTTCATGCCCCACAGCTAATTCACAGCAAATTAGCCTATAGCTTTCATACTGCAGTCAAACAGTCTATGAATTGGCTAGAACTGCGATTTAATAAAACACACAGATATACATAATAAAAGGTAAACGAACAATTTAATAACAATAGATCTATTCTAAAGTCTGTAATTGATGTAGACAGAGGATTATGTTGAATAGTGTTTAGTCAAGAAAGGATATCTCAAATAAAAAGGAAGTTATCCTACGGTAAGTGACTAAAATACAGACAGAAAATACCCTTATCTAATGGAGCAAAGTAATTTTGAGAGCGTTGAGAAAATAGTACCAAAACCCCAAAATTAAATAGTCATCACAGATACATGAAAATTAAGTCCATTTCATATTCAAAATACACAAATATTCAGTTCACAAATATTCAGTTCAAAGTAATGTTTCACAAGTTAACTCACGTGAAACACTGTCAATACGCAGTTCCGTAAATCAGGCGCAAGTAGTTAGAGTCATACTCTGGAGGACATCCAGAAGTGAAGGTATGTTAGTGGCAGTTCACCACCTAGAATGAAACATATCCACCGCTGAATGTCACTCATTACCACAGCAGATCTCTCTCCCTCCAGAACCAACATAAAACCGCGGGACTGCTACGGTCGCAGGTTCGACTCCTGCCTCGGGCATGGGTGTGTGTGATGTCCTTAGGTTAGTTCGGTTTAAGTAGTTCTAAGTTCTAGGCGACTTATGACCTAAGATGTTGCGTCCCATAGTGCTCAGAGCCATTTGAACCATTTTTGAACCAACATAAAAGTGCCTGGTTTCGCTCCTAGAGCTCTTCGGTCGAAAAGCTCTAGTCTCGACATGATTCCCATAGGGTTCTGCTGCTGGCTGCTTTCCCATCACCTGAAGGCCGTTCCCACCAAAAATACATTGTTCTTAAGGTCTAAAGACATGATTTGACTTAAAATGATCAAATCCCGGTCCAGAATAATGTATTGAAACAATATGTAATAAATAAATGCTATTAATAATCGATCACAGATCATTCACAACAATTAAAAATATAGGTTTGTTGAGAAATAAATAAGACAGCCGCGCGGGATTAGCCGAGCGGTCTCAGGCGGTGCAGTCATGCACTGTGCGGCTGTTCCCGGCGGAGGTTCGAGTCCTCCCTCGGGCATGGGTGTGTGTGTTTGTCCTTAGGATAATTTAGGTTAAGTAGTGTGTAAGCTTAGGGACTGATGACCTTAGCAGTTAAGTCCCATAAGATTTCACACACATTTTAACATTAAATAAGCCAATGTTCTTGTGCAAGTGCACTCACATTAAATGACAACGAACTGCGGTTAAATTTCGTGTAAACAATTATTTATGCCTTCTTGACAGAAGCATCTTCTGTTTCTCTTTTTAATTATGGTGTCCGCTAACATCTGTGACTGATCACTTTTAAATTAGCACACTTTTTTAATAGCACATGCAATCAAAATCAGAAAAAAATTATTGGTAAAATATTAAACTGTTCATTAAATAAATATACAAGTACGACAAAATGTGAGGTATTCATGCTGTATTCATTTGCTGTGTAATTTCGGTGGATACGATGTTCTGACAAATATTTGCACAATGAAACAGATATAAAAGATGTAAATCAATAAATGAAATAGATGCATATATCTAAATTGCAGGAGTGATAGCCATAGTGCAATGCTATCATATGAAACACAGATTTTGAAATCGCATGAAGCGATTAAAGTTGTTAATTCTAAGGGACACTGTGAAAATGTTTGTTCACTGTGAAATTTTAACTTCTGTAGTTTTAAAGATATTGAAATACTGTTGTATCGTTAAATGTGTCTCATTTTCCTGAGGGTGGAGATGTTTTCAGATTTGCACTAATATTTGATTGTAATTTATTGTAGAAGGACAAGAGTTGCAACTTTAAGTTGACACTCGGAGCATTGTCTGTTCTCCTAAGTGACAGTCTGTCGTAAAAATTCCCCATACTGAGAATTATACACATCTGGCCCTTTGCTGATGCACCTGGCTCGCCTGGATCCGTTGCGGCATCCCACCCTGCTATGACGCAAACAAATTCACCTCAGCTTTTACCAGTTCTAGACACACGATTAGTTCGCATACATATGCGCAACGTTACACACTTAGTTGTTAAGCTTAAGTGTGTTTTGTATTTTATTGTATTACTCAGATTGAAATCTCTGTCTCATATTTGCTTAAACAGAAGTTTCAGTTTATAGCAATCGTAAGTAACTGAATATGTTGTTTGCATTGAAAATTATTATTAATTACAAATGAGGATTTGTTCCATTAGTATGCCTCTACCAACAAAAGCAGATAGCGATATGAAAACCAAATATATGATTAACAGGTATTTTCCACAAATACCAGCGAAGCTGATGACCATATCGACACCAACACATGTTAGTTTTACAAATAACTTCTACAATAATGGTATACTAATGATGGTACAACAGCACAAACAAATCTGTATGAAAAATGATAAACTGTCTTCCGTTCACGGCAGTGATCTCAAATTTCTTAGGTGATAAGCTAATATCGAAGTGAAATGAAACATCAGCAAAACTCATGATTATCTTTTTATCCTTGTGTGAGAACCATTGTGATCTGACAGTTCTCCATCTTTTCCACTACTAATGACTATTTTGGTCGTTTTATTGGAAGGCTGCGCCACAGAAAGACTTACTGACAGTGAGAATACCACATCTAATGCCTTCATGAACAGATCACCATCAGTAAAGAACATGTCCCTCAGCCACGCTGTAAAACTGTTTACATTCAGTTCACAGTGTTGCTATGTAATCTAGTGCTCAGGTTTCACTTTATAGTATTCTTGTAAAGTTCCTGCCCACCATGCGCTGCCACCATCAATTATCACTGCAATTTATCTACTGTGGCACAATTATATTTTTCCTCTTTTTCCCAAATGCGTGGAACGACCAAATGTAAATTAGGATATCATGAATTAATATGATGCTGCCTCAGAGATAAAATCAATACACTATGGGTGGAAACTTATTATCTCATATACGAAAAATAACCAGTCTCCGCTCCAGATTATGTATGAACGACTTAGGTACACGTTACAGACATTGACGTGTGCTAAATTCGAGCGTACTGAAGCGTCGTATATGACGTACATACGTTCCAAAATTGAAAAATGTTGCCACTATCTAGAACAGAGGGCCTGATGATGGTGTATTGTATCGTCGAAACCAGTAGCCTATAAAATAAACTGGAGATGAACGTACAGCTTTTATATTTATATATACATATCGGCTGCTGTACCGCCACCCAACATAGCGAGATCGATGCATCTAAGATAAAGCGATTGTAGTTGCTCTTTTATTCCGCGATTACTCATCTTAATATCTACCCCTTCGGCTTTCATGCAATGATTAATGGTATCTGGCATGGAGCCTGCATTACAATCAGTATTGCAGTATGGTGTACTATACTGTAGAGGACGACATAATGTGTGTCATCCGGCGCTTTTTGGAGGTACATTTCTTTACCTTGAACTCGTGTCACGCACCTCACTTGTGTTCGGCTGGAAATGGCTTCCATTTCCCGGTGGGTATCCCTCATCTCCGCCACCGCCCTCCTGCAACGGATGTCATCTGCAGAGAAATCCGGAACGCCACCTAACGAAGTTAGGCTCCTCAAAGCTTCGCTTCTCACGGCCGGAAATAAATACTGGAATCAAGTAAAAGCTGTCCCTGACCCGCGCAGAAGAGGCTTTCTGTTCCGCTGCTGCCTTTTAATGTTCTGTCTGATGTTAATCTACCTGCTAATTCTTCTGAAGTACGGTACCGTTTTCCAAGAAACACAGTACTTGGAATTCATAGATTAACTACATTTTTATTTTATTTTAGATTGAATCCTGGATTTTCAGAAATATGAGACGATATGACACGTACAAAAGTAATAACTTGAAAGAAGTTTTGAACTAATTATAAGCTACTTGCAGATGGAAAGTGAACAACTTCTACGGCTCAGTAGTAGAAAGAGAAAATTGTCATGGAGCTCTAGAGAAGAACAGCACAGGCAGTTTATCAAAACACTACTGTGGACAGAGAAGGAACAATATAAACAAATGCTTTAAAACTCTGAATGGGTGCTCCGTTTGCTTGACTTTTTGTTGTTGTTGTTGTGATTTGTTATTAAACAATGTTGGATTGCCAAGACAGATTTTAAGTCCACAGTTCGTAGTCTTAACTGAATCCCTGCGAAGGTGCGGTGTGGGTTTTGACAGACCGAATGGTCCTCCGGAAGAATTTCTCAGCAGGTTGACGACGGGAAGTAACAATGCATGTGTGTTGATGCTGATAATCCAAGAACAATGCAGACGCTAGTCGCCCTTCCTGCAGACAGTAGTGGAATACGTATAAAATCCCGGATCACCTTGTTGAAACGAGCAGCGACGGCAACACGAAATAGGCGTAACGTTCCACAGAACTGGAAGTTCCAGCAACCGTCTGCAGGAAGCCGGACTACTAGCAACAGCACTAGTCGTAGGGACTTCTCTCGCCCTACGTCAGCGTCCGATGGCGTATTGAACGACGCAGCTAGGGGACCGAATGAAAAAAGTTTGATTCACCCTTTCAGTACCAGTGTTTTCTGCCTGAAACCACTATTTCATGAAACTGTTTTTGAAGTATCAGTGAAACCACTGATGGATGCTACTGGAAGACAGCGTCTTCTAGTGGTAGACTACGAATGTAGTATATTGTCGAAGTCACTTACAGCGTTCAAAGCAACAGTCTGCGCGGAGATCGTGTTACGAGGTTGTCGGAGATCGTGACATACGTTTATTTTATTTTAGTTTTTTTTTGTAGTAGCCATAGTGAAGAGATCAGTGACAGTGGAAGGAAGTATATCTGAGTTATTGTAACATAAACTTGAGTTTGTACTACTGCTCTTATGAGTAGTTGAGAAATGAAACCAGTGGGGCAGTATGAACTTCTGATTTTTTTAAAAGTTTTAGGCCCTTCGTTCCTTGTTATTTAGGACTAATTTATTTCAGGGGTTATGAGTTCACTAAGATCACGAATGTTTCGAGATGTGGAATTTTGCTTAGGAAATATGAGAATTTACTTTCAAATATATCACACAAAATGACTGGAGGTTGAGAACTGTATGTTCCAGTGTTTCCAAAGTAAACTCTTCCCTTAAAATAAATGATTTTTTTACTTTACGCCAATTTATTCTTGCATTCGTAGTTACAGTAATAATGAAAGTTAATGAGATGGATAATATTAGAACAACATTTGTTTAACGTTGTTGGGACTCCAAACGTTAAACGATGAAAGCAGAATCTACCTTGGCAGCACAACATCATTAATAGAGTGCTAATTAATGGGTAATGTGACAAGCAGCTACATATGCCTATCTGAAATCTCAGTGCATCACTGCTGGATTTCAACATTTCTAACGATTGCTACACAAGATGTAGAGCTGATTGCCTTCGCATGTGTCTATGAGCATGTGATTATGCACAACAAACGATGTTTTTTTCTTAATCATCGGTCTTATAACTGGTTCCATTTGGCCCACCACGAATTCTGCGCCTGCGCTAAGCTCTTCATCCCAGAATAGCAATTACATGTCCAGTTATTTGTTAGAAGTGTTGAGATCTCTGTCTTTCCCTACAGTTTTTACTCTATACATTTTCCTCTAGTGCCATGTAAGTTAGTCACTGATGCATTAACACATGTTCTATCACCCTGACCCTTCTTCTTGCCAGTGTTTTCCATTTCTTCCTTCCTACGCCGGTTCAGCGCGGAACCTCCTCAGTCCTTACCGTATAAGTCCTCCTGATTGTCAACATTCTTGTGTAGCACCACATCTGAAACGTTTCGATTCTCTTCTGTTTCGGTCTTTCCGTTGTCCATAATTCACTGTCATACAAAGCTGTCTTCCGAAACTACATTCTCAGAAAATTGTTCCGCGAATTACGGCCAATGTTTGAGACCAGGAGATTTCTCTTGGCCAGAAATGCCCCTTTGCCAGTGCTAGTCTGATTTTTATGTCCTCCTTACTTCGTCCGTCACGGATTATTTTGCTTCCAAAATAGCAGAATTCCTTAAATTCGTCTACTTCGTGATCCCAGTTTTGACGTTACGTTCTTCGCTATTTTCATTTCTGCTACAACCCAATACCTTTGCCGTTTTCCTGTTAAGTCTCAATCCGTATTCCATGTTCATTGGGTTGTTCGTTCCATCCAATAGACCCTGCACTTATTCTTCAATTTCACTGAGGATAGCAATGTCATCAGGGAATCTTTTCAGCGATATCTTAACACCCTGAGTTTCAACCTCATCATTTCTTACCTTATCAGTCCACCTAATTTTCAACATCATTCTGTACCACCACACCTCAAATGCTTTGATTCTCTTCTATTCCGATTTTCCCACAGTCCATATTTCACTACCACACGATGCTGTGCTCCAAACGTACATTCCCAGAAGTTTTTTCCCCAGTTTAAGGCCTATGTTTGATACAAGTAGATTTCTCTTGATCTGGAATGCCCTTCTTGCCCCTACTAGTCTGCTTTTGGTGTCCTCCTTGCTCCGTCCGTCATTGGTTATTTTCCTATATAACTTCAACTACTTTGTGACCATCAATCCTGATGTTAAGTTTCTCGCTGTTCTGGTACTTCCCATTACTTTCGTCTTCCTTCGATTTACTCTAAGTCCATATTCCGTACTCATTAAACCATTCCATTCAGCAGATCATGTAATTCTTCTTCACTTTCACTGAGGATAGAAATCTCATCAGCTAATCGTACTATTGGTATTTTTTAGTCTTGAATTTTAATTCCACTCCGGAACTTTTTTCATATTTCCGTCATTGCATCAATGTATACATTGAACAGTGGGGGATGAAAGGCTCAATACTTGTAGTACATCGTTTTCAGTCTGAACCCTTCGTTCTTTTTCTTCCTGCGTTATTGTTCCTTGTTGGTTCTTGTGCATTATTACCGTTTTCCCCTACAATTTACTCATCAGAACTTTGAGTATCTTGCACGATTTCACAGTATCGAAAGCTTTTTCCATGTCGACAAATCCTACGAACGTGTCTTCTGTTTTTTCTTTCCCGTTGCTTCCGACATCAAGCGCAACGTCAGGACTGACTCTCTGGTGTCTTTACTATCCCTAAAGCCAAACTTGTCATCTAACGTATCTTAAATATTCATTTCCAGTTCTGTATATCATTCTTGTCAACAAGCTTGACTTCATAACTGTTAACATATTGAGCTGTTAAGCTGAATGTGCAATAGTTTTCACACTTATCTCCGTTTGCTGTCTTCAGAACAGTGTGGATCATATTTTTCCAAAAGTCTGACGATACGCACCAGGCTTATAGATTCCACACACCAATTTGAATAGTCCTTTGGTTGTCACTTCCCCCCAGTGATTTAAAAAATCCCAGTCGAATGTTATCTGTTTCTTCTGCCATCTTTGAACTCAAGTCTTCTAGAGCTCTGACTATGAATCACCTACGTCATTCCAATTGACTCCACTTTCTTCTTGTAACATATCGTCAGACAAGGTCTCCCCATCAGAGAGTTTGTAATGTAATATTTTTCACTTACTTGCTATCTCTTCTGCGGATAACAATTAAATTCCCATTGCACTCTTAATGTTACCACCATTACTTTTAATTTCAGCGAAGGCTGTTTTGGTCGTGCGGTAGCGTTCTCGCTTGCCACGCCCGGGTTCCCGGGTTCGATTCCCGGCGGCCTCGTGATGACTGGGTGTTGTGTGATGTCCTTAGGTTGGTTAGGTTTAAGTAGTTCTAAGTTCTAGGGGACTGATGACCATAGGTGTTAAGTCCCATAGTGCTCAGAGCCATTTGAACCATTTTCGAAGGCTGTTTTGACTTTTCTGTATGCTGTATCAGTCCTCCAGACGATAATCTCTTTTTCGACTTCTCCACGTCTTTCATATAGCCATTTCACCTTGGCTGCTTTTTACTTGCTATTTACTTTATTCCTAAGGTATTTATATGGCTATATTACTGTCTTTCCCTGAATATTTTTGTGCTTCCTTGTTTTGTCGATGAACTGAAATATTTGATCTGTTATCTATGGTTTCTTATCAGTTACCTTCCTTGCGCCTATATTTCTCTGGCCAACATCCGTGAATTTCCTGTTTAGAGCTGTCCACTCGTATCCAATTGAGCTGCCTACCCTGATGTTCCTCATCACAGTGTCTACAACCTTAGCAAACTTCAAAGACGTATCGTCATTCCTCAGTACTTCAGTACCTGCCACTTCCACTTTTTCGAACGATTCTGTTAAACTTCAGTCTACTGTTCATCATTATTAAATTGTCATCTGAATGTATATCTGGACGTGGATACGCCTTACAATCTACTATATGATTTCAGAATGTCTGTCGGATCACGATGTAATCCCGTGTCTCCCAGTCATTTTCAAGTATTCCTCCTCCTCTTGAGATTCTTGAGAAGAGTATTCACTATTGTCATCTGAAATTTATTGTTATCTGTAAATTAGCCACCCGACTCCCTAGACTTGAATCGGTAGTAGTCGGTACAAGTCGGAGGGCTTTTCCCAGTAATTATTTGTTTTTGTTTGCTGCCAAATTTACCTAGCTGTCAGTCCTGTGTGGGGTAGCTATTGTGAACTCTGAGTGACTGTTTTGTACGTCAACCCGTTTTGTACTGTTTCCTTTCCTCGTTTTATGTGTCACTAGATTAAATTCCATACGAACAGTGTTTAAGGGATCTTCAATTCCTTGCATGGCTTCTGCGTCTGTGAAAGCATGAAGCGCAGGTTACGGTGGCTGCACTGCTGGAGGGGTTCTCCCTCCCCTCCCCCCTTCCCCCACCCCCTCCTTCGCCGCCTTTACGACATAGCTGAACAACTTACGGCGGTCTATGCTGCGACTAGGTTCGCTTCTTCCGCTAGATGTTAACTCCCTGTGGCAGTCGACCGACTTACTCTGCAGTACATGAACAACTATTCATTCATATGAGACCATTGTCTCATGATGTCCATTTGTCTTTATTTCTGTGTTAAAGTGAATCATCATTTCGTCAGGCGAATCTTTCGCGAACTTTCTAGGTAAAAAAAAAAGCCGCCTAAAATTCCTTATTTGACAGTGTAGGCTATGTTACGCTGCGTATTGAAATATGTATTCTTGATGAGACATCTAAATGTATCTTTATGAAACATTTATTCATTTCCAGTCACAATATTTGAAAATGCGTAATTCCTTAACACAATCGTATTCTAAAAAATTGTCTTCTCGGTATCATATCAGAAAGAGCGACGGTTATGGAAATCTTGATTAATGTTCTAATAAATCAGCGTCGGAGTGTTAGAGTGAGGCGTGTGTAGAGGGAAAAACAAGAAATTTTATCCTCAGATCTAACTAACTATTCTTCTCGCAAATGGTGGGAAACACTTGTCGTGTATGATGTTTTTAGGTGACACAAGAAAATTCCAACTGAATGCTAACTTTGTAAACAAAATATATACAACATAAAAAAATATTACGCCTTTACGAATGCTACGTATCGGATGTATTCTTTGTAGAGAAATGATGATGGATTAAAAACTGTAAAATGTTAGTAGATACTGGACTATGAAATCCTTGCCTTCGTTTGCTAGCTCAAAAAAGAAAGCAGCTCATACATGTCGACCATATCCAGTAGGAGCTAGAATCAACTGCCTGGCATGACATTCAGATTTCAGCGTGTCGGGTGTACGTCATAACAGTCTTCTAGAGGAGATTACGGCGCATTACCCTGTCATACGCATTTGGGGTTCATCTACGTCGCCATCTACATGACCACTGCGTCAGGCAGTTCACATTACTTCGCAACTGTTCCACTTTAGAGCAGCGCTACGGAGAAATGAAGACGTAATTGTTTCTTTGTCAGCTCTGATTTCATGATGATTGTTTCTCCATATGAACGTGGGCGATATCAAAGTATCCATTATTTAAGGTCAAATTGCTACTTTTCACATCATACAGTTATCTTGAGTAAATTACGTTGCAAGAGTTTTTGATCATTAATGCAAGCCGGCTAAGAGGGCTGTTCAGGTTTTATCCTAAATCGTTTATATACATTAGGGACAGTAAAGGGCTTTCCTTGGGGAAGGCCAGATATTACATCTGTTTGACTCGATCACTTCCCATCAGTTATTACGAACTGCGCCCTTTATGACCGAGAATCACAAATCCAGTCCACTGCTGAGACGATACTCCCTATGCTCGCAGTTTGTTTAGAAATCGCTTGTGAGGAACGGTGTCAAACGCCTTCTGTAAATCTAGAGATGTGGAGTCAGTTTGGTAACGCCTGTCGAGAGGACATTAATTCGTGTGAATAAAGAGCTGCAAACGAGCAGTATTTTCTCAACACGTGCTGATAAGGCCTCAATAGATCGTTTACTTCGAGCTAATTCATAATGTTCGAACACAGTACATGTTACAAAAGCCTACTGAAAAAAGACATCAGTGATATGAGTCCGTAATACAGCGTGACGTGTGCAGCTTTCCAGTCTTTAGGTACGGGCCTTTCGTTGAGTGAGCGGTTGTACATGGTTACTAAATACGGGGCTATTTTATCAGCATACGCTCAAAGGAACCAAACTTTCATACAATCTGGATCGGAAGACTTGCCTTTATTAAGTGATTTGAGTATCATCGCTACACCGAGAGTATCTGCTTCTGAACTACTCGTGTTGGGAGATTTTCTGGATTCGAATTCTGGGATATTTACTTCGCTTTGTTTGGTGAATGATTTTCGGAAAAAGCTATTTAAAATCCCGCTTCTTTAGTACTGACATCGATAACACCATCATCACTTACCAGACAACATGATTTGTATGGAAGAATTCGAATACAATGTTGAGAACTTATATCTGTTTTTGGTAAACCTGAGTCTGCCTCTCACGAGCTGAAAAGTAGTGAGGTGTGATAAGGGGATTAACACCCCTCTAAATTGCTTGTCCCACTTGTCCCAGCTGGTTGCACTGCATAAGAGGCCCTCACCAGGGTTATTTGCGAAGATGGTTCAAATGGTTCAAATGGCTCTGAGCACTATGGGACTCAACTGCTGTGGTCATAAGTCCCCTAGAACTTAGAACTACTTAAACCTAACTAACCTAACGACATTACACACATCCATGCCCGAGGCAGGATTCGAACCTGCGACCGTAGCGGTCGTGCGGTTCCAGACTGCAGCGCCTTTAACCGCTCGGCCACTCCGGCCGGCGCGAAGATGGTCAGCGGTCTTAAAAAGGATACCTCATGGGCCAACAATGGATGAGAGGGTTAGAGGCCAGTGGATGGGGAGTGTTCATTGCAGTTGACAAAAATATTGTCTTTAGCGAGGTCGAAGTTAAGTGTCACAGTGAAGTTATTTGGTCTAGATGAATCCAAGTTAATTGTTGGATGCTTTTACCGGCCACTCGACTCCACTGTGACATTTATAGAGTCATTCAAAGAGAGTCTACAGCTAGTACCGCATAAATACCCACATCACGCAATACTGGTTGGAGGCGACTTTAAACTACCGAGTAGAGACTGGGATGTATATAGATTCATTGTAGGGGGTACAGACAGACAGTCGTGCGAAGTACTTTCTAGCACGTTTTCGGAAACCTGTCTTGAGCAGCGAACATGCAATGGAAATATCTTAGAGCTTGTAGTTACAAATAGGCCATACCTTATCGACAACGTCAGTATAGAAGCGGGGATTGACGATCATGATGTCAGTGTAGCAACTATTGTTATGAAAGTTAATAGTTAAGAAGGCTAGGAGGGTGTTTCTGGTAGAAATAGCAGATAAGCAGTTCTTAGAATTTCACGTAGACAGTGCATTGACATCACTTAGTTCCAGTAAGATAGATGTAGAGGAATTATGGGCAAAGTTTAAGCAGATTGAAAATCATGGGTTGGAGAATTATGTGCCTAGTTAGTGGACAAAAGACCGAAAACACCAACCATGGTTTAATAACGAAATTCGGAAAACGCTGAGGAAGGAAGAGGCTGTTCCACTGTCGGTCAAAAGAAAACGCGCAAATGACATCAAACAAAGTTTAGTAGAGATTCGTAAGTCTGTGAAAAGACCTATCAGCGAAGCCTACAACAACTGCCATCGTCATACCTTAGCAAAAGATCTGCCAGAGTAACCTAGAAAATTCTGGTCTGATGTCAGATTGCTAAGTGACTCCAAGGCTTCCATCCAGGCACATGTCGGCAAGTCAGAAGTGGCAATAGAAGATAGTACAACAGAAGCCAAAGTTCTAAATTTCACGTTTAAGAAACCATTCACGCAGGAAGATAGTACAAACGTACCATCGTTTGCCATCGAACAAACTCCCGTATGGACAACATAGTAGAAAGCATCCCTGGTGTACAGAAATAACTGAACGAGTTGAATACAAATAAGTCACCAGGTTCGGGTGGAATTACAATCCGATTTTTCATAGAGAACTTTACAGCACTGGCCCCTTACCTAGCCTGCATTTATCGCTTCTCTCTCGGGCAGCGAAAAGTTCTAAGCGACTGGAAGAAAGCACCGGTGACTCCTGTACACAAGAAGGGCAAAAGAACGGACCCGAAAAATTATAGACCAGCATGACTAACATCGGTTTGCTGCAGAATCCTTGAACATATTCTCAGTCCAAATAGAATAAATTTGCCTGAGATCGAGAATCTTACGCCTAAGAATCAGCACGCTCTAGATTTCCGGAAAGTATTTGGCACGGTGCCCCATTGCAGGCAGTTAAAGAAGATGAGGGCATATGAATTAGATTCTCAGATATGTGAGTTGCTGGAAGATGTTAAGTTGTAGAACCCATTATGTTGTCCTCAACTTCGAGTGTTCATCAGAGACAAGAGTATCGTCATGAGTGCCTCAGGGAAGTATTATAGGACTGCTATTATTCTGTGTACACATAAATGATATGGCGGACCAGGTGAACAGCAATTTGCGGTAGTTTACTAATGATGCTGTCGTGTACGGTAAGGTTTCGAAGTAGAATGACTGTAAGAGGATACAAGATGACAAAATTTCTAGTTAGTTGTGGCGAATGGCAGCTAGCTCTAAATGTAGAAAACGTAAGTTAATGCAGAAGACTAGGATGAACAAACCCGTGATATTCGGAAACAGCATTAGCAATGTCCTCCTCGACACACTCAAGCCGTTTAGATATCTGAGCTTAACGTTGCAGAGGGATAGGAAATGGAATGGGCATGTGAGGACTGTGGTAGGGAAAGCGAATGGCCGACTTCGGACTATTGACAGAATTCTAGGAGGGTAAAGGAAACCGCAAATGGCTTCAAATGGCTCTGAGCGCTATGGGACTTAACATCTATGGTCATCAGCCCTCTAGAACTTAGAACTACTTAAACCTAACTAACCTAAGGACATCACACAACACCCAGTCATCACGAGGCAGAGAAAATCCCTGACCCAAAGGAAACCGCATATACGACGCTAGTGCAACCTATGCTTGAGTACTGCTAGAGTGTTTGGGATGAGCACCAGGTCGTATTAAAGGAACACATTCAAGCAATTCAGAGGTGGGCTACCAGATTTGTTACTGCTAGGTTCGAATAATACGCAAGTGTTACAGACATGCTTCGGGAACTCGAATGGAAATCCATGGAGGGAAGGCGACTTTCTTTTCGAGGAAATCTACTGAACAAATTTAAAAACCGTTGTTTGAAGCTGACTACCCATCATTCTACTGCCGTCAATATACTTTGCCAATAAGGACCACGAAGATAAGAAACTGGGGCTCATACGCAGGCATATTAACAGTCGTTTCCCCCTTGTGGAACACAGGAAAGGAACTATCTATTAGTGGTAAGTGGTAACCTCCGCCAGGCACCGTACAGTGCATTCAGTATTCATGTAGATGTAGATGTAGAGGAACCATCTTCATGAACCTCGGGCCTATTACGGGGAAATCTTCTGTACATTATTCTCGTCAGTAACTTGGAATTATAAGCTGTTATGTTTACTGAGCTATAGTTCTCGCATTTTTCTGTCATTATTATCTTAGGGAATGTGTGAATGATATTTTTCCGATAGTCTGATGTATTATCATCAATACTACAAACCATGTACATAGTTGTTTGGTTGCCGCTTCACTCAATGATTATGAGAAATTCCGAAGGACTGTTATCTATGCGCCCCGCCTTATTTCATTACAAATCTTCAAAATCTCTGTTGAAATCTGACCCTATTACTGGATACCTCATGTCTTTCTCTTCGACTACTATTTTTCATTCTATCACACCATCAGACGTTTCCCCTTCGTTTTAAAGGCCTTCAGAGTCTTCTACAAATCACGCTGCATTGTTCATGTTGACGCACTTTTAATTTCACCGAAAGTTTTTGACTTTTCTATACGCTGAATCAATTCCTCCGACGGCCATATCTTTTTCGATTTCACTGCATTTGCTCTGTAGCCATTTCTCCTCGGCTTCCCTGTACTTCCTCTTTTTTCTGCTGAGAGATACGTTGCTGCATTACTCTGTTTATTTGAACAATTTCATACTACCTTCTTTCGTCGAATAAGAAATGTCTTTCTTCTGTTCTCCACGGTTTCTTCGTAGTTACTTTTCTTGTACCTACATTTGTTTTTCCTACTTTTGTGAGTATTATTTTTAGGCATGACCATTTGTTTTCATCTGTGATACCCATCATCGCAGTATCTACAGCTCTAGAGAACTCCAAACGCACGTCATCTTCCTCAGCACTTCAGTATCACACTTCATCCCATACTGATTCTTCCAGATGATTAGCATAAACTCCAGTCCAATCTTTATCGTCATTAAATTGTGGTACGAGTCTATGTCTGCTCCTTGGTGAGCCTTACAATTCCATATGTGATTTGGTAAACTTTAACTAATCATTATGTAATCCAGTTGGAAGTTCCCCATACCTCGTGGGGTGTTTCTTTTTTGTTTCTTGAGCAGAGTTTTGCTGTTATTAACTGAAATTTATTTTATTGAAGAACTCATCCTTTCTCCTCTCTCATTCCTACTGCTAAGTCCATATTCTTCCGTAAATTTGTCTTCTATTGCCCGCCTACAACAGCGTTCCACACATCCATGTCTATTAGATTTTCATTTACTTTCTGTATACCTTCGTCTTCTACTTGTGACGTTGGAATGCATAACCTAAACTATATTTGTTGGGCCTCGTTTATTGTTGCTTTTGATGAGAATAACTCTATCAGCGAATGTTCGCAGTAACTCATTCTTTGCCATACCTTCCTATTCGTGACGAAATCTATTGTCGTTTATTTTTCGTTGCTGTTGATATACTCGTTTATTCTGACCAGAAATTCTTATTTTCTGTTCTTTTCAGTTCACTGACCCACCGCACACAATAATACAGCTACACACATAACAAACATACCAATAATACACAATCTGGATAACGTAATAAACAGATAACGGTTTTAGTCTCTGGCGCATCTACTGAATTCATAACCACAACACAAACGACGAACAAAAAACATACAGTGACAATCGACATCATAACACAACTAACACGCAGTGAAAATGATATGTTCAACAGAAATGTGATCGAAAACACCGAAAATCGGGCAACCTGGAATACGAAGGCGAGCTAACTCCAGGACGTCACATATGGAACAATAAAACACAAAATCGTAAGCAGAACAAAATAGTAATTCAACTTAACGAAATTTGTGCTCCAAACAGTTGTTTCTTACTTAAGATCAAGAGAATGACGAAAAATTGTGATACGGTAATTTTTCTTGAATCATTATACAGTCCTGGAAACTGAAATAAGAACACCGTGAATTCATTGTCCCAGGAAGGGGAAACTTTATTGACACATTCCTGGGGTCAGATACATCACATGATCACACTGACAGAACCACAGGCACATAGACACAGGCAACAGAGCATGCACAATGTCGGCACTAGTACAGTGTATATCCACATTTCGCAGCAATGCAGGCTGCTATTCTCTCATGGAGACGATCGTAGTGATGCTGGATGTAGTCCTGTGGAACGGCTTGCCATGCCATTTCCACCTGGCGCCTCAGTTGGACCAGCGTTCGTGCTGGACGTGCAGACCGCGTGAGACGACGCTTCATCCAGTCCCAAACATGCTCAATGGGGGACAGATCCGGAGATCTTGCTGGCCAGGGTAGTTGACTTACACCTTCTAGAGCACGTTGGGTGGCACGGGATACATGCGGACGTGCATTGTCTTGTTGGAACAGCAAGTTCCCTTGCCGGTCTAGGAATGGTAGAACGATGGGTTCGATGACGGTTTGGATGTACCGTGCACTATTCAGTGTCCCCTCGACGATCACCAGTGGTGTACGGCCAGTGTAGGAGATCGCTCCCCACACCATGATGCCGGGTGTTGGCCCTGTGTGCCTCGGTCGTATGCAGTCCTGATTGTGGCGCTCACCTGCACGGCGCCAAACACGCATACGACCATCATTGGCACCAAGGCAGAAGCGACTCTCATCGCTGAAGACGACACGTCTCCATTCGTCCCTCCATTCACGCCTGTCGCGACACCACTGGAGGCGGGCTGCACGATGTTGGGGCGTGAGCGGAAGACGGCCTAACGGTGTGCGGGACCGTAGCCCAGCTTCATGGAGACGGTTGCGAATGGTCCTCGCCGATACCCCAGGAGCAACAGTGTCCCTAATTTGCTGGGAAGTGGCGGTGCGGTCCCCTACGGCACTGCGTAGGATCCTACGGTCTTGGCGTGCATCCGTGCGTCGCTGCGGTCCGGTCCCAGGTCGACGGGCACGTGCACCTTCCGCCGACCACTGGCGACAACATCGATGTACTGTGGAGACCTCACGCCCCACGTGTTGAGCAATTCGGCGGTACGTCCACCCGGCCTCCCGCATGCCCACTATACGCCCTCGCTCAAAGTCCGTCAACTGCACATACGGTTCACGTCCACGCTGTCGCGGCATGCTACCAGTGTTAAAGACTGCGATGGAGCTCCGTATGCCACGGCAAACTGGCTGACACTGACGGCGGCGGTGCACAAATGCTGCGCAGCTAGCGCCATTCGACGGCCAACACCGCGGTTCCTGGTGTGTCCGCTGTGCCGTGCGTGTGATCATTGCTTGTACAGCCCTCTCGCAGTGTCCGGAGCAAGTATGGTGGGTCTGACACATCGGTGTCAATGTGTTCTTTTTTCGATTTCCAGGAGTGTATAATGAAAGTACTATACACATAAAGCAGACATGTTTTACAGGCCAGTGAAGGTGCTTCATAAATAAAAAGAAGCGAAACGCTTATGGCACGAAACAAACTGCCTCTCATTTGATTGCATTGACGAACGCCATCGTGAAGTCGACCGGTAGTGATGCAGTTTTATCAAATTTCTCAACGAGTCTATTAGTCATCAACTTTCTCCTCCGAGAACGAAAACTTTTTGTCGACACGCACCCACGTAGTGAGAATGACCATCTTAATAAAAGCCGGCCAGTCTGGAACCGCGCGACCGCAACGGTAGCAGGTTTGAATCCGCCTCGGGCATGGATGTGTGTGATGTCCTTAGGTTAGTTAGGTTTAAGTAGTTCTACGTTCTAGGGGACTGATGACCTCAGAAGTTAAGTCCCATAGTGCTCAGAGCCACTTGAATCATTTTGAATAAAATAAGAGAAATCAGAAGTCGCAAAATCAGAAATCGCACGGAAAAATTTAAATTTATGTTTTACCCACTTGCTATTCGCGAGTTTAACCGTAGATAAGTAGTCCGAATGTGGTTATAAACCCTCTGCTAGGCACTTAACAGTGAGTTGCAGAGCAGTCATGTAGAGGGAGGTAAAGTTTGGCTAAGGACACCAACAGAAAAATTAATTAAGTGAAACGAAACACGAGTTCTGCGTTTAACCGCAAACTACGTCATTCATTACATGCAAACATTTAATTATACAAGTAAATTGCCAGATTAAATTTATTAATTAATTGCTAATGTTCTACCAACAAAAATTTCATTTAGTGGAGTGCGCAACGACTCAGAACTGTACTATTTGTTGGTATTGTAATTAATTCAGTTTACAGATTTCTACGAATCACAAGCAGATCTAATTATCTGAGATTAACTAACAGGTTCCTACAGTCTGGCAGTTGTCCCGACAAAGGGAGAACGAATTACCGTTACCAAACTGGCTACATTATTCTTCTTAAGTCCCTTTCAATATTTCGATAAATAAACAATCTGCAGGACTTATCTCATAAATACTATATTGCACGAGCTTGTTGTTCGTGCTGTTTTGTTTCCGAAACAGCATGCACACATCAAGATACAGCACGTGATCAAAAGGATTCGAAAATCATGCTGAAAATGCCTTCAAGTTCGTGGCGTCCTCCATCGGTAATGCTGGAATTCAGTATTGAGTTGGTCACCCATAGCCTTGATGACAGCTTCCACCCTCGCAGGCATACGTTCCATCAGGTGCTGGAAGGTTTCATGGGAAATGGCAGCCTATTCTTCACGGAGTGCTGCACTAAGGAGACGTATCGATGTCGGTCTGTGAGACCTGGCACAAAGTCGGCGTTCCAAAACATCCCAAAGGTGTTCTGTAGGATTCAGGTCAGGACTCTGTGCAGGCCAGTCCATTACAGGAATGTTATGGTCATGTAACCACTCCGCCATAGGTGCTTCATCGTGTCGAAATATGCAGTCGCCATCCCCGAATTGCTCTTCAACAATGGGAAGGAAGAAGGTGCTTAAAATATCAATTTAGGCCTGTGCTGTGATAGTGCCACGCAAAACAAGGGGTGCAAGCCCCCTCCATGGTAAACACGACCGCACCATAACACCACTGCCTCCGAATTTTACTGTGGGCATTACATACGCTTGCATATGACGTTCACCGGGCATTCGCCGCACCCACACCCTGCCATCGGATCTCCACATTCTGCACTGTGATTCCTCACTCCACGCAACTTTTTCCATTGTTCAATCATCCAATGTTAATGCTGCTTACACTATGTGAGGCGTAGTTTGGCATTTACTGGCGTGATTTGTGGCTGATTCCAAGTTTTCTCACCTCCCGCCTAACTGTCATAGTACTTATAGTGGATCTTGATGCAGTTTGGAATTCCTGTGTGATGGTCTGGATAAATGTCTGCCTGTTACACATTACGACCCTCTTCAACTGTCGGCGGTCTCTTTCAGTCAACAGACGTAGTCGAGCAGTACGCTTTTGTGCTGTACGTGTCCCTTCAAGTTTCAACTTCACTATCACATCGGAAACAGTGGACCTAGGGATTTTTAGGAGTGTGGAAATCTCGCGTACAGACGTATGACACAAGTGACACACAATCACCTGACTACGTCCGAAAACTGTGAGTTCCGCAGAGCGCCGCATTCTGCTCTCTCACGATGTCTAATGAGTTCTGAGGTCACTGATATAGAGTACCTGGCTGTAGGTGGCAGCACAATACACGTAATATGAAAAGCATATGTTTTTGGTTGTATCCGGATACTTTTGATCACGCAGTGTATTATTTTTGGGAATGAATGTCATGCCCGCAAATGTTGATGTTTAATCTCGGACGCGACAGCTAGCCATTTGTAAGGAAAAGCAGATCAAAGTGGACTGTGAGCTAACGTCTTTTCGGAAGACAGGAACTTTTTAACCTTTAATACCTCTACGACAACATGTCATTATAGGAGAAAAAGCTATGCCTTCAAAATAGAGAAGTCGCGCAAATAGCTGTGTTTAGCGTGTCAGTGAATTAAAAAAACGTTCTTTCGATCTCAACGTGTTTGGAGATACGCGTTCGTCGCTTAAGTGCACATTCCAGTGAAATGAAATATTTGTCGCAAATAACTGTCACCACTAACAAGTAATCAAGCATCAAATGATGTAACGTGGCTAATGCTTGAAACTCTTCTATACTGAAAAAAAAGATGGCGAGGTCACTAAAGCAAGCCTGTAGGCTGGTGATCAAGTTGGAGATAGCCGGTTCGAATATTTGTGGTCGAAGAAATTTTCGTCACCAGAAAATGGCTTGCAAGAGAACGACAGGTGGTAGTGTAAAGTTTGTGAAGCACATTCTTTGAACGAATATTCTGCACTTGCACTGTCAATCCGTCCACAGTGCAAGGGCGTAACCCCCCCTCCTTATCACACACGACCTAGTTGCCGTTCAGTGAAACTGAAAGATATTTTGAGTTTCAATCATACGTCGGAAAAGAATTACACACTATCGCAAGGCCAACGATAGATTTATACTGTCTATACGTCCCTAGCACTAGCAGTTGTCGCCCATTCCTATTTTACCGAGGACCGATTGATGGCCTTGCTTGTTTTTATAACCACTTCAGTTCTTACTTGCAACTGTATTTAATGTTTCGGTGCTACCGTTTATTGTTTTTGTTCTGCGTGCTGTTGTGATAGTTTGTAATTATGGATAAAATCGTAACAGAAGAGAAGAGGAGAATCGATTTCGGTTCACCCGCTAGCGTTATGGTACATTATAAATATGTCGCACTTCTATAATAGGCTAATTACGTAGCTATAACAGTTTAATTTTAGCGCTGTGGTCGCTATTTGGAAACTGGTTGAACTTGGGGGTTGCAGTATTTCAGTATTTCACATAGCAACGAAGCGGTGAATGTCGTGAGACATAATATTGAATCAAAATCAGTGCATAAAAGTGGATTTTTCTGTGTCGCTCAAAAACAGCGTTGATCAATAAAAATGTCGCCCAAAAGGCGATGGTTGCATTTCTTTCCAAAGTTTGCCCAATACTCTATCATTAGTAGCCGAAATGGCAAAATATCGCCTAGTATGGTCACCCGATGTTACTCAGTTATGAAAACCATTTCCGATACGAAACGATGGTAAGGGATTTGTGGAGAGTGGATGAGATATGTGATGACAACACATTCCATAGTTCGGTTGTTTCTAAAAGATTTTTTCAGCGGGCTGCATGAATTCGTCCGAGCCGACAGCGCCCTTCAACCATACCTCCTCCTTCCACCCAAAATCTATTTACGCTCTTGCAATACTATAATAATTGAAGCTATCAGTTCCATGCGCAATTAAATCTTAAAATATGCTCGCGATCATGCATTATCAGAGGACTAAACATGCACAATTAAAGGAAAAGCATGTTACGTCAGGACTGAATCTTTTGTTGTGATGAGTCGTTTTATTTTAAAACATTGTACAACAACCAGTTTTTTTTCCATGTTCTTCACCGACTTCATGTAGCTCTACGTGTTGAGCCATTGAGCTAGCAATCCCTAAGTCCGGGAAGCGAAGTGGTTTGAATGCCTTCGCCAGCATCCTCGAAAAATTTTCAATTTGGGCAAATGCCGAGTTTGGTTCCTTACTATAGGTTAGAGACAATTCCTTCCGAACACTTTTCTTTATAGACAATTACAATTCCCTTAAAGATGCAGTCCCTCTGCTTCTATGAAAAAAGCTGCATCGAAGGCAAGCTGAGCATTTCTTCGGAGACTCTCGGCACTAAAGACTGTGTGATAAGTAATAATCCAAAAGCTCCTTTATTAGGCTCATGCATTTTTAATACAGAAAGTGATCTTTCTTGCATTTCAAGAAGTGACAGATGCATACATCAATGAGCAAATTTGGGGAAGTGTAAGGTTGAATAATTCAAGATCATCTGCATTATCGCCGCCGGAGATTATTCTAGCTTCTCTGTCGAACAGAGATCTTCTTATTCCAAAAGCCCTGTCGGTAATAATCACGATGTCTTAAAAAATAGCGCTCATGCGTTCGCGATCACTGCCTCAGCTCAGTTCCAGACTGAAAGAACAAGAGAGTAAAATGATGTTGGATAGCGAAGAGAGAATGGAGCATGACTGCTTCTTAGTGGTTTGCCAATACACAACACTTCTAAGTACCGAGATTATATCTCTGCTTGGTGAAAACTCCGAGATAAATTTCGAGTAAAATGGGTTATTGTTAAAAAACTTCCTGGCAGATTAACACTGTGTACCGGACCGAGACCCGAACTCGGGACCTTTGCCTTTCGCGGGCAAGTGCTCTACCAACTTTTTTTAAATCTCATTTGGTTCGCTTTTGTTCGTTGCATCTGCTCGGGGCGGACGTCGTAAGACAACCTTTTAAGTTCGTTATTGATTGATTAACTCAGTTTTTTTTATTACAGGGGGCACGTAACCCTCTGACCGAACACGCTGAGCTACCGTGCCGGCTGTCCAACTGAGCTGCCCAAGCACGACTCACGCCCCGTCCTCACAGCTTTACTTCCGTCAGTACCTCGTCTCCTACCTTCCAAACTTTACAGAAGCTCTCCCGCGAACCTAGCAGCTTGACACATACATTTAGAACTCTAGAAAACCGCGACAAATACTGTCATTGTGAACTGGAGGAAGAATACCTTTTCCGACTGGGTAACATCACTGTTTCGCAGCCAGCAGTGTCACATGACCTCTTTCTTTCTTTCTCCCTTTCTTAATAGAGGGAAATGGCCGAGACTGACGTGTGCTGACGAATCGAAGAAGGCGAAAGTTAAGACCTGTGGATTCAAGGAGTATACAGGGTGTTTCCGTAAAAGCGTGCAAAAATGTAACAGGATATAGAGGATGCTCCACTGAACAATTTTAGGTAGAGAACATGGGGCTGGAGAACCCAGCTTAAGGAGATATGGAAGCTTTGTCTAGCATTACTGTTTCCCAGCTAGTTTACAACTAACATGCGTACAAGTTTACATGTACTGTGTTTATTTACATGTACATTCTCTATTTCTTGCAAGGAAACAAGAAGAACGAGCCTGATTACTAGGAAGTCATGATGCAGATTTTGTTATTTACGTTGTCCCATGACAGAAAATGCTATGAATCAATGACATACCCCTTCATTACTCGGTGCTATTCACAGATGTACAGTTCAATTCGGTGGAGAAGTACCGTTACAGTTCGCACAAGTCACTGACCTCAACCTTATGTATGGAGAAGGATGTTACAATGCTCTCGCTGCTGAAGGGCTGTACAGGGAACGATTTCCTAACAGTCTTCATCCGTCACGACGAGTGTTTATTGTTCTCGATCGACAAATGCAGGAGACTGGTTTATTGGAAAGAAGAAACGAGAGGATCACTCGCGCACCATATTTTGAAGTGGAACTGCTGGAACGTGTTGCAGCGGACCCCACGATAACAATTCGTCATGCTACACGTGAAATGGGTACTGGACATACTAGCCTGTGGCGAGTACGCCACGAACAACAGTACACCCACATCACCACAATGTGTCCATGAAATGCTTGTGACTGACTTTTCACCAAGGGTCGCACTGTGTCAGTGGTTGCCCTAACAGTGGACTGATCGAACAGTTTTTTCTTCAAATCCTGCTGTACTGACAAGGCCTCATTTGATCATGTAAATATTTCGAACAGTGGGATGAGAAAAACCCTCACGCTGTAGTAGAGAAACACCATGAAGTATGTTTTTTCTGTGAATATCTGGGCCTGTATTGTAGGCGAAAGTCTCAGTGAGTCATATTTTCTACCTGGCAGTCTGAATAGCCACCTGTACTTGACGTTTGTGCAAAGTTTTACCTGAGTTGTTGGAGAACGTACCGTCTGTTCGTAAGAGGATGTGGATACAACATCACGGTGCACCACCCCACTTTAATGAGGCAGTATCTTGTTCGCCGATGTCATGTTTGCATTGAGTTTGATGGGCGTCAGTTTCAGCACATTTTGTAAGACACAGTGCAAATAATATGTTCATTGTGTCGACGACGGTATTTGGAATTAACTGTAACTAACGTAAATTAAAAAGTACACAGTAATGTGATTTTATTTCTATTGAGAGGTGGCAGAAGCCCCCTCTCATATTTATATCTTACTCTGAGTAATTCGATTTTCCTCTCTAATTGCATGCGGTGAAAAGTTGCTATTCCTTCACACGCGGACTTCCCACGCAGCGTCTCTCGTCACCCGGGTGGTCCGGTGACAGGCGAGTTCAGCTGAGCTTGAAAGGGTTAAGCTGACGGGTGTGAGGGAGTCGAGTGGATGCTTTCCAGAAGCCGACATTGTCATAAGAGCGGGAGCGACGCGCCCCAGAAGGAGCGGCTGGACTAGAGATTCCGTTACTTCGCAGAAACTTAGTGAAAACCGTTTCTGGCGGCTACCAGCGAGGCATGGGAATGACTTGTGTTCCCAGGCAGTCTTGCCGGGCAGATTCCCGATTTTCTGCAAAATCGTAACTATGATTGGCTTGCTCAGGGCATAGCTCCGTGACGTAGCAAAATCGGCGCAGAAATTGGCGCCAAGAATCTCCATTGGTGGAACGGTAGTGCTTCGGCAATAGATTGGAATTTTCCGCCGGTTTTCGAGTTGCTGATTGGAACGTTTAACCACGGCAACTGTCGTGGGGAGGGAATGTTCTGTGTTCGGCATGTACGGGTGCTCTTGAGAGAGTCGGCTCTCGCCTTTCGGTCGGAGTAGGTTACAAGACTGAGTTCTCGCTGCTCTGGACAGCCTGCCTTCCGTTGGCTGTCTAATATACTTTTGATTGTAACTGTTTAACGAAGTTGCTGAAGTTTCGACTTCAACGTAACTTTCCGAGTACAGTTGGCAATTGAGCGTTCTGCGTACAAGCGGCCTATGTTGTCTGTCTTGGGCAATTTTGGCTAAAGTTGACTGTATCGGAGTTACTGTGTGACATCGCTTGTTAAAATCAGTCACTGTACAGTCAGTGATTGTGTGGCGAGCCTTCTTCATCTCCCTCAGAGGCGCATTTGTATTGATAGGAAGTCTTTAGTCTGGAACAACCAGACCAGGACAATTTGTTTCGGGCTATACTCGCGACATTATCATCACCACGACGGGACGTCCAAGCAACCAGTCATCGCTTCCGGTACGCCAGATCGTGTCCTTGCAGTTAAGAAGACAGCTTGGTAATGTATGTCCGCAGCACCGGCAGATTAGGAACTTGCACTGTGATAATCAGAGCTCAGCAGAGCGCGCCTGTTCGTCTTTTCTAACTTTGTTCTGTCTTGGGTGTTCATTGTCTGAGTTATCACCACCGTAGCAGCAATTAATGTTGCGTTGGCTGGGTGTTTCTCTTAAGATTTGAGTTGCAAGGAATTGGTTCCACATGCCACTTGGTCATAAATATCACAATCTAGTTTATGGACAACTTCACCTTCACAGATTTGAGTATCCAATTTGATGTATTGTAAATGTTTCATGTGTTTTGTTTATTATATTGAGTTTAGTCACAATAAATCAAATCGTTATTTGGACAGAACTTTCATTTTGTTAATCGGTAGAGCAACCCTTTCATTTCTCACTACGTTAATGAGACTTCCCTTAATTTCTATCCAATTAAATTATTGCAGGTGCCAAACTCTTTTCTACTCCACTTGCAGGGTCGATTAAAGTCAATTCGCGTTTCTTCTTAATCAATGTGCAACAGCAAAAGTAGGAGTTAGAAAAGGGGGGGGGGGGCTTAAAGCGTCATTTACATATGAAGATTCGAGAAGAATTTAGTGTTAAATACACTGCTAGCCCTGACACCTCGCACTATTATCTCCTTAAGCTGGTTTCTCAGACTCCAGGTTCCTCACCTCAAATTGTTTTGTGGGGCATCCTCTATGTCCCGTTAAATTTTTTCACGCTTTTATCGGACCACCCTGTATAGCACCTTCTTGTCTTCATAGTATCAAAATGTCTTCACAATTCCTGACATTACCGAAATAAACACACAACGCTATCCTTTCCTAGTCATCAGTTTTCATTTGAGTGCCACTTAACGTAACAAGAGTTATTTACTGAACGTGGTAAGCAGTACTTACTTTAGGACGTCCTGGCGTTTTCTTGCTAGAGAACAGTCCACACAGAGGTCGTAATACCTGCAACAGAAAATAGTTTTATTGAGAAAAAAATTTACACAATGAATAGCCTAGTATTTCATGAAGTCCAACTCAAGTTGATTGACAATAAAGAACGTATGACTTCACTTGACATAAGAATTTCATTTCCTTAAATATTATTATTTTTATGTACTCATTCAGTACATAGGTACCTTTTAGGATGCTCAAGTAGATTTTCTGCTTATCAAAGCGGTTTCAACACAAAAATGAGGTGTCGACATTCTTCACGGTATATGTTAAGTGATCTTCAGTCAACAAAAGGTTCCTTTATATGACTGGGCACCGGTAAAGCCATTCCTCTTGGTATACGCCATAGGCTTTGTTCCTGATACGTCAGGGAATATTTAAACAAACAAGGTTCGTGTTACAAAATGAATACCGGGGTACCTGGTTGTTAAAATCTCAGCGACATCTTGCGACGGATTACTATACCGTTTTCGTACTCACAGAAGCCAAAGTCGTCACCTGTTTGTTTGAAGAAGTTGGATATATATATATATATATATATATATATATATATATATATATATATATATATATATACGAGTCATATCCTAGGTTTATGTATCCGCGAAACACCTCTATCTGGTGCGTTTCTCTTCAATTTTAAGGTAGTAGTGGTACTACTGTGTGTGGTATGTGAAGAGCTATAACGTTTTGTGACAGAATTTGCTATTATTCGAAATCGAAGTAGACATTGAACTTTGTGGCGTAGTCGATACATAGCTCCGGGTGAGAGGATGTTTGATTGGCAGGCTCTGGGCAAGAGAGACAGGTTCCGGTGGGGCGACGGGAGTCGAAGCCGAGGGGCCGGCGTGACCGTAAGCAGGGCATTACTTTCGACGGAGCAGGGATTTTTGTAAAGGAGTTCTGAGAGCCGGCGCTGCGGGACGTAGCGGCGTGACTGTTGTCACGGCATGGTTGCCTGTGCTAGTGCTGTCGTCCATAAAATTGGCTTGAGGACCGCCCCACCTTGCTAAAAAGCTGGTCCTCGCTGTAACGCTTTTTTAAGTTACTCTGGGATTCGTCGCCATACAGGGAGTATGTCTTTGCTCTCCGGAACGTAGGCTGGTATGATTTCATCTGAGTTAGTCTGATTTAACGGTTATGTTTTGTGAGGGAATGATTTAGGTGTTTTAGTTACAAGTTTGCATACGTTTGTGATTTTAGTTGTGGTGTAATTCCTATACATTTATAGTGAAACGAACAAAGTTAATATCGTCTTATCTTCTGACCGGTAACATCATCATGTCTTCCGCACTTGTGCCTATTAACTTGAATCTGTTCGTGTGTCCCTAAGGCTTACTATCTCTGAACTCGGGACCATCGTATTTCACTGGGTCAAATATTTTAAGTTGAATTTTCGGAACAGTTATTGATGTTGAACAGTGAATTTCATTGTCGTACCCACATTCGATAAAAGTCTGTAACCATTTGCATGGATAATCAGCTTTAATCTACCCATGGTTCTTGTGCGTGCTTCTGTTAATTTTATCATGGATTTTATAATCGCTTCCCGTCCATGTTTGTTAACCTTCGTGTCATGTCTTCGCTAATGGTGTTGGAAATAGCTATTTCGTGGCCACAGACAGCATCACTCGATAGATCAACGTATCCTATGCGGAAAGAATCCCAGTTTGTGTGGCGAGAACTCGAGTTAAATGAAGTTATTGAATTTATTAAATTTTGTGAGAAAGCTCTGACGTCAAATTCTACCTCACTGTTTTGGGATAAGCCTCTATGGTTGTTTGACTGCATATATCTAAAACCGAGTACTCTTTCTTTTATGAAGCTGCGTAGTTCGATATGCATTCTCTCAGAAATCACGTGTGCCACCATTCCAGTTGAGTCTTGGCAGAGTATATAATCATAATGATTTTTCTTGGTATATTGATTCGTTAATTGTAGATGTGCTCTGTGGGTCTCTTTAAATAATTATAATACATTACTGTTTTGATTGAAATCTACCTCTAACTGTCAAACCCGTCATATACAGTTCCACATCCTACGAAATTCCTTGAATAGCCCATAGTTCAAGCTTTTCAAGGGATAACGTAATAGAGTATCAAATATTCTGAATCCTGACTAAAACACGTTACTTAAGGTGTATTTAGTCTCCGTGTGCCTATACCGTATCTGCAGCACTTCTCTGTTGTGCAACCTAAATTAAGGAACGCACGATATTACACACAAGGTAGGCGAGAGTGGTACGCTCCCCTTTTTTGAGTCCAGGGAGAACAGAATGGCCATAGCCGTAATGCAAAAAGTGTATCTACTAAGGTAGTGGCAAATTAGACAAAATTACTAGATAGTGTAATCGGAGAATAGAGTAGAAATGATTAACTTGCCAGTTCCTATCAGAACGACTTAAAATTAAAACCAGTAGATGGCTATTAAGATGAATTCCAGACGTGCAACTTTATTCATATCATGTGTTTTAGAATATGTAGGGGTGTTACTAGGGAATATTTTACAACAATATTCAATAACCATTTCTGAGGCATGTTGTGAGACCTTAATAGAACTGGAGAGGGTAGTTCAAAACAGAAGGAGCAGCAATGATTATAAGGGATTTTTTTTCTTTATGCATTCCCCGCTCACAAATTGCACAATGATCACTAAACCTCATCATATTGTATGGATAGTAATAACTCGTTTACCCTCCATATAGCCATGATATAGAACCAACAATGACAAATTTTTTACGCATCTGATAAAAAGTTCACATAATCGAGGGCGATGTCAAAACAATCCTTTTATCGGAGGTTGGCAAATAACGTTGCCGATGTTATCGATGTGGGATTCAGAAGTAGATTGTTCGTCATGAAAAATGTCTTGATATTGGTGGCAATTTAATTGAAAAATATGCTATGAACAGGTTTTCATGTAATCGTAAAATTGTTTTAAATACCCACCTATCTTTCTCTTAAGATAAAAATGGATGTATTTGAAATCTACAGAGACGAGTGGGAAACGACTGTGACAGTGTCTGAAGATTAATAAAATATGTGAATGCTTTTCATTGTTGGCTATATGATGTATTGTACTACTGACCCTCGGTGACTGCAAGATGCCTCTGTGTGAACATTGCCTTATGGAATTGTGATCACCTGACAGAAACCGACAGTTACAGATTTATTTAGCAACAATTCTCGCTGCTTCTCAGATATCTTCTTTTCTTTCTTAAACAGTATTACAGATTCACAGGAACAAAAATTCCTGTAACAAAACAGCGTGTTCAAAACTTGATTGCACAATCACAGTGATCATGAGAACTGTACAATCCATTTAGGTGTTAAAAACGTGAAATCAACGTATGAATTCTTAACTTAAAATCTATTCAGGATGAAAGATAGGTTAGCAATTCAACGTATTTTCACATAGTGGTTTGTAGAGCCAGAACAAAGTAGTAATAAAACTGTGGTCGTCAGCACAAAAAACTGTCAGTTCATATTGGTGGCTCAATTTAAAAAAATTGACGCTTTGCATGGCCCCCGAGCGGTGAATACAACGACAGTATATAAGTCAATAAACAGATAACGGAAATTAATTATGCGGTCCGGTGTGGAGAAAAAGTTGACAGTATAACCAGAATACAAATAAAATATTAGAATTCTGAGAAACAATAAACATTATACGCTTCGAGTTTTATTAACGGATCCAGCCAATATTATTAAATGTTTAGAGAGAGAGAAAATCCAGCATCATTCGTTACGCGAGGGTAACGTGAAATAAAACTCGCCTCTGTATTTAATGTGATCTTTTATTCTTTAGCTCGACTGTAGAGTACGCCTGACATGAAACCGCCGATTATTCGCACGGGCTTTGTATTATCCCAGCAATTAAGTATCAAGTTACCCTGTGGCCGCTGTCTGCGTCTCATAAAGGCGATATGGTTACAGCAAAACGTTAGAATATTTCTCACAGGAGTGAATGTCACAGGATTAATAACAAACAATGCCTGTTTCAAATCAGGTATTTCAGCTGCCCTTTGTACCCGAATTAAAGATAATGCAGTCTTTCAGAAAGTGAAATCAGCAATTATTACCGATTTAACGTGAAATGGCGATAAAACACCTTGGAAACGACCATATAAAACCTGCTGAATTCTGATCAATTCTGCTTGGATCATGTCAGTATACGTTGTAAATGTTTCAGGCTGCATTGTAGTGACATTCTTCAATAGATTACAACTCCGTGTTCGTTGAGCTCTGGGATGAATGTTCATACGTGTTCGTTGAGCTCTGGTATGCATGTTCATACCCACTTAGGGCTGTCCTCTTACCAACTCAGCTATCCGAATCCACATCACTGTCTTACTCAAAGTACCTTGCGACCACTTTCCTGACTCTTTCACTGAGCACATCTTACACGTAGATACCGAAACATTGTGTTAGCTCAGGTGTATGTAATAAGACAGTTATTAAGAGATTTGTGTCGGAAGGCAGATGCCCATATTTTAAGACTCACAGTTTTAATTTTCTCTCTTGATGTAGTTAACAGACGTAAAAATACACTCCTGGAAATGGAAAAAAAGAACACATTGACACCGGTGTGTCAGACCCACCATACTTGCTCCGGACACTGCGAGAGGGCTGTACAAGCAATGATCACACGCACGGCACAGCGGACACACCAGGAACCGCGGTGTTGGCCGTCGAATGGCGCTAGCTGCGCAGCATTTGTGCACCGCCGCCGTCAGTGTCAGCCAGTTTGCCGTGGCATACGGAGCTCCATCGCAGTCTTTAACACTGGTAGCATGCCGCGACAGCGTGGACGTGAACCGTATGTGCAGTTGACGGACTTTGAGCGAGGGCGTATAGTGGGCATGCGGGAGGCCGGGTAGACGTACCGCCGAATTGCTCAACACGTGGGGCGTGAGGTCTCCACAGTACATCGATGTTGTCGCCAGTGGTCGGCGGAAGGTGCACGTGCCCGTCGACCTGGGACCGGACCGCAGCGACGCACGGATGCACGCCAAGACCGTAGGATCCTACGCAGTGCCGTAGGGGACCGCACCGCCACTTCCCAGCAAATTAGGGACACTGTTGCTCCTGGGGTATCGGCGAGGACCATTCGCAACCGTCTCTATGAAGCTGGGCTACGGTCCCGCACACCGTTAGGCCGTCTTCCGCTCACGCCCCAACATCGTGCAGCCCGCCTCCAGTGGTGTCGCGACAGGCGTGAATGGAGGGACGAATGGAGACGTGTCGTCTTCAGCGATGAGAGTCGCTTCTGCCTTGGTGCCAATGATGGTCGTATGCGTGTTTGGCGCCGTGCAGGTGAGCGCCACAATCAGGACTGCATACGACTGAGGCACACAGGGCCAACACCCGGCATCATGGTGTGGGGAGCGATCTCCTACACTGGCCGTACACCACCGGTGATCGTCGAGGGGACACTGAATAGTGCACGGTACATCCAAACCGTCATCGAACCCATCGTTCTACCATTCCTATACCGGCAAGGGAACTTGCTGTTCCAACAGGACAATGCACGTCCGCATGTATCCCGTGCCACCCAACGTGCTCTAGAAGGTGTAAGTCAACTACCCTGGTCAGCAAGATCTCCGGATCTGTCCCCCATTGAGCATGTTTGGGACTGGATGAAGCGTCGTCTCACGCGGTCTGCACGTCGAGCACGAACGCTGGTCCAACTGAGGCGCCAGGTGGAAATGGCATGGCAAGCCGTTCCACAGGACTACATCCAGCATCTCTACGATCGTCTCCATGGGAGAATAGCAGCCTGCATTGCTGCGAAAGGTGGATATACACTGTACTAGTGCCGACATTGTGCATGCTCTGTTGCCTGTGTCTATGTGCCTGTGGTTCTGTCAGTGTGATCATGTGATTTATCTGACCCCAGGAATGTGTCAATAAAGTTTCCCCTTCCTGGGACAATGAATTCACGGTGTTCTTATTTCAATTTCCAGGAGTGTAGTATAAGTCTCTCCCACTATGATCTTGTATGGTTCACCTGCATGACACAGGAATGATTTGGAGTACAGACGAAAATTCATATGTTTTTTATCTCTTCTCTGAGTGATCTGATTGTAGGAATGCGTCGCCTAAAGTAGTGGCGCGTTACCGCTATTGAGAACAAAATTTCGCGCCACTCTTCGTTACTCACTCAGAGATTTAAATTTTCTACCTTTTAAGTGCTGTGCAAAAGTTTTTCTCCGTGTTTATTGCAACGTGCCGTTTCATTAAGAATAGCTGTTTCATGATGCATCCACTTCCGGATGGTTACCATTTCTGACTAATACCGAAAGGCATGTCCACATTAATGAATTTAACGCTTTGTTATTTACTGAATCGGTGGCTGGCTCCGTCACCTTCATTTCAAGGATGTGATGCTTTCGGATACTTATTGCATGAATAAATCGAACCTTTTCAGGAATGTAAGTGTTCTTTTGGTCAGCCACAAAGAATGGTTTTCGCACTTTTAAGTTGTATGTTATGGAATATTATTCTCGACGGACTGACAAAATTTACAGCCACTGACCTCAGAATTTTAGATATATACAAAACATGACTACTCTTCACATCTGTAGTAGCACTTCACTGTTTCTTCCAATAATTAAAACCCAAAATTCTCTCCAAGTGCGAGTAAGAACAGAGATCATATTGAATTGCAATGAACTTGATGATATACATCTCTGATAAAGATCTTACTTAAAACAAGTGATACATTATTAACGAAAATTCAAATAAATTAACATTGTTCGTGTTAAAACTTCAAAGTTATCTTAACGACATTAAATATTATCAGTGAAATACGACATTTGAATTTTTACATGAACTATTCCATTTAAAAATGAAAATATCGAGGACCATAGAGATCGGAGGATTCAAAATATGTATCAGGCTTCATAACATCACCCTATATAGCAGTACGGACTTGTTTATCTATGCGGCGCTCGACGATACTCAGGAATACCCATAGTTTACGATTAGTTTTTGCTCTCTCAACTGACTGAGCCAAGCGGTTAAAGGCGCTACAGTCTGGAACCGCGCGGCCGCTACGGTCGCAGGTTCGAATCCTGCCTCGGGCATGGATGTGTGTGATGTCCTTAGGTTAGTTAGGTTTAAGTAGTTCTAAGTTCTAGGGGACTGATGACCTTAGAAGTTAAGTCCCATAGTGCTCAGAGCCATTTGAACCATTTGAACCAACTGACTGATAATCGTCTATATCACTTCTCAGGTGTTAAAAAATTTCATCCACAAACATCTTCGTACTCTGGCACTGAAATCGTTAACAGTTAGGGTAGATAACCCGGGGTACAACCACAGATAAAAGTAGTACAATCAACAGATGTTGATATGCAGCGCGTCATCTAGGTCTACTTAGTTTCACGTGAGCTCCCGAGGCCCACCGCACGGCGTACATGGAGACGAGGCGCTCGCCGATGCTTAAGTTTTGGTGGTGACTTAGTACCTATGCACCGCAATTTTAAAATGTGTCTACGCCTATTCAGGCTGTTTTAGTTTTATTTATTGACCATGCCCTCGTAGACATATTATAGAATCAGGTTTATCGTCTGAAGAAGTCTTATTTAATTGGGCTGAAACCTAGGTAAAGGTTGGTTTCATTACCGAAATCGAGGCTGACAGTTTCTTATATATTAGATTATCACGATTGCTGACTGGGCTGCAATGTTGAAAGTACTACTATTTACAGAGATTTGGCAAATCCTGAGCTACTAAAGAAGTGTTTACATGGGAAGACCCAGATTGTGAATGAGTCCTTTTATGACTCTAAAGTTAGCAGTGGGTGATGCTGTAATAACGTTAAATGGTGGGAACTATGAAAGATAATGTTCTGGAGAAGTTAGGGATAAGATTTGGACAGAACACAGCTAAAGGACTGCGGGAACTGGATGAGCTTCGTGTACGTAAAGCAGAGTTAGCTGCTCAGCAAATGACAAAAGAAGCAAGAAAGAAAAGGAGGCAAGTACTAGGCTGTTGTGATACTGAAGAAGACACAGAGTGTGGGCGAGGGATATTTTAGTGCATAAAAGACGCAGAAATGTAAGTCTGTATAAGAATTTGTAATAAAAAGAAGTTTTAAACCTCAATACCTCTAAACTACATTTTTTGCAATAAATGCCCCGTTTTCTAAAAAGTACTGATGATAGAGACATGAAATTTTCACAGAATGCCAAGTGTGAGATTCATATGGAACTAGAATAATTAAAATATACTGAGTTGTTTTGTTTTTATGTTCATTTATTTACAAAATTCTGTCAAAAACTGAGTGTTTGAAAAAAAGGTAACATGCCCCACAATAAAAGTTTAGTAATAATTCTAGTTCAGTCTATCTAGAAAGGTGCATTCAATAATTATGGAAAATTGTAAGTTAGTGTCTTCAAAAGTTTCCAAGATAATGGGTCAAAAAACTCGACAATTTAACACTGGCGGCATAGGACATACAAAGTCCTCTTAAATCATCGTTTATGCCTTATATTCTGTTTTATACTATCTTGCTGCAAATATTGAGTGTAACGTGAGAAGGACACAATTACGTATTTGGCGTAGTTACTACATACAGGAGAAACTTTAGAAGAAATTAATCGATTCACTATCTAGCTTGTCACTGAGAAATTTTTTTCTCCCTTTTTTCTGCTGCCCATAAAAATTTCCAGCTCCTTTGTTAAATTTGTTGCATGTGATTTCTGAAAGTAACGGAGCATCTTAAGATCTGCTATGTTTGTTGCCACGACTGACTTTCTGAATTGGTTATGTGTCTAATATCTTATGTCTTCAGTTGTCTAATATGGAAGGTGCTGCCAGTATGTACTTTGTACTAGCTTAAACGAGTTTAATATCTGACTTTGTATATCCCTGAGTGAAAATTTCTCCCCATTTTTTTGTTTAAGGTGTCAACTTATTACTGTTGTAGTTTCCTGTTTGTGGAGAAGCTACCTTCACTTTATGTGATCTAAGTAGGTCTGCTATTTTTTGGGAACTGTTACCTACCACTAAAAGACGACTGCAGAGCAAAAGATGCAGAACAACACACATACAAACACCACATAAAATACCAACGTAAAAATCTGGCGGATGAAATACCACCATACTGAACCCAACTGAATCAAATATAGCTCACAAACAGAACAGAATGTAGCCCACTCGATCATAACATCGATTGCCACTCTGTTATGACTCAACACCAGTCACAAAGGAAACTGGCCAATACATTATTGCTTGGCAAATATTTGGTTGTAAAAAAATGGTAGCTTTTGATCCAGATTAGTTATATATGAGGAATTTTACGATTTTATGTTGCTCTTCACTAACGCAAACACCCAGTGTTGGTTACAAATGGAAGCATTTAAGATTACTGAGAAGGAGAAAGCTATGTAGCCTGCATGACTTTACATTGCAGTACATTGTCAAAAAAAAAAAAAACCGATAACACGGTACTTGTATCATTCATTTCCAAGTTACTCACACAACTCAACTAATTTAAATAAACGTGCTAACCAAACGGTTCCGCTGATCAGATTAAAATACACTCCTGGAAATGGAAAAAAGAACACATTGACACCGGTGTGTCAGACCCACCATACTTGCTCCGGACACTGCGAGAGGGCTGTACAAGCAATGATCACACGCACGGCACAGCGGACACACCAGGAACCGCGGTGTTGGCCGTCGAATGGCGCTAGCTGCGCAGCATTTGTGCACCGCCGCCGTCAGTGTCAGCCAGTTTGCCGTGGAATACGGAGCTCCATTGCAGTCTTTAACACTGGTAGCAATCCGCGACAGCGTGGACGTGAACCGTATGTGCAGTTGACGGACTTTGAGCGAGGGCGTATAGTGGGCATGCGGGAGGCCGGGTGGACGTACCGCCGAATTGCTCAACACATGGGGCGTGAGGTCTCCACAGTACATCGATGTTGTCGCCAGTGGTCGGCGGAAGGTGCACGTGCCCGTCGACCTGGGACCGGACCGCAGCGACGCACGGATGCACGCCAAGACCGTAGGATCCTACGCAGTGCCGTAGGGGACCGCACCGCCACTTCCCAGCAAATTAGGGACACTGTTGCTCCTGGGGTATCGGCGAGGACCATTCGCAACCGTCTCCATGAAGCTGGGCTACGGTCCCGCACACCGTTAGGCCGTCTTCCGCTCACGCCCCAACATCGTGCAGCCCGCCTCCAGTGGTGTCGCGACAGGCGTGAATGGAGGGACGAATGGAGACGTGTCGTCTTCAGCGATGAGAGTCGCTTCTGCCTTGGTGCCAATGATGGTCGTATGCGTGTTTGGCACCGTGCAGGTGAGCGCCACAATCAGGACTGCATACGACTGAGGCACACAGGGCCAACAACCGGCATCATGGTGTGGGGAGCGATCTCCTACACTGGCCGTACACCACTGGTGATCGTCGAGGGGACACTGAATAGTGCACGGTACATCCAAACCGTCATCGAACCCATCGTTCTACCATTCCTAGACCGGCAAGGGAACTTGCTGTTCCAACAGGACAATGCACGTCCGCATGTATACCGTGCCACCCAACGTGCTCTAGAAGGTGTAAGTCAACTACCCTGGCCAGCAAGATCTCCGGATCTGTCCCCCATTGAGCATGTTTGGGACTGGATGAAGCGTCGTCTCACGCGGTCTGCACGTCGAGCACGAACGCTGGTCCAACTGAGGCGCCAGGTGGAAATGGCATGGCAAGCCGTTCCACAGGACTACATCCAGCATCTCTACGATCGTCTCCATGGGAGAATAGCAGCCTGCATTGCTGCGAAAGGTGGATATACACTGTACTAGTGCCGACATTGTGCATGCTCTGTTGCCTGTGTCTATGTGCCTGTGGTTCTGTCAGTGTGATCATGTGATGTATCTGACCCCAGGAATGTGTCAATAAAGTTTCCCCTTCCTGGGACAATGAATTCACGGTGTTCTTATTTCAATTTCCAGGAGTGTATATACACTACTGGCCATTAAAATTGCTACACCAAGAAGAAATGCAGATGATGAACGGGTATTCATTGGACAAATATATTATACTAGAACTGACATGTGATTACATTTTCACGCGATTTGGGTGCATAGTTCCTGAGAAATCAGTGCCCAGAACAACCACCTCTGACTGTAATAACAGCCTTGATACGCCTGGGCATTGAGTCAAACAGAGATTGGATGGCGTGTACAGGTACAGCTGCCCTTGCAGCTTCAACACGATACCACAGTTCATCAAGAGTAGTGACTGGCGTATTATGACGAGCCAGTCGCTCGGCCACCATTGACCAGACGTTTTCAATTGGTGAGAGATCTGGAGTATGTGCTGGCCAGGGCAGCAGTCGAACACTTTCTGTATCCACAAAGGCCCGTACAGGACCTGCAACATGCGGTCGTGCATTATCCTGCTGAAATGTAGGGTTTCGCAGGGATCGAATGAGGGGTAGAGCCACGGGTCGTAACATATCTGAAATGTAACGTCCACTGTTCAAAGTGCCGACAGTGCGAACAAGAGGTGGCCGAGACGTGTAACCAATGGCACCCCATACCATCACGCACGGTCATACGCTAGTATGGCGATGACGAATACACGCTTCCAAAGTGCGTTCACCACGATGTCGCCAAACACGGATGCGACCATCATGATGCTATAAACAGAACCTGGATTCATCCATATGTAAAAATGACGTTTTTGCCATTCGTGCACCCAGGTTCGTCGTTGAGTACACCATCGCAGGCGCTCCTGTCTGTGATGCAGCGTCAAGGGTAATCGCAACCATGGTCGCCGAGCTGATAGTCCATGCTGCTGCAAACGTTGTCGAACTGTTCGTGCAGATGGTTGTTGTCTAGCAAACGTCCCCATCTGTTGACTCAGGGATCGAGACGTGGCTGCACGATCCGTTACAGCCATGCGGATAAGATGCCTGTCATCTCGACTGCTCGTGATATGAGGCCGTTGGGATGCTGCACGGCGTACCGTATTACACTCCTGAACCCACCGATTCCATATTCTGCTAACAGTCATTGGATCTCGAGCAACGCGAGCAGCAATGTCGCGATACGATAAACGGCAATCGTTATAGGCTACAATCTGAGCTTTATCAAAGTCGGAAACGTGATGGTACGCATTTCTCCTCCTTACACGAGGTATCACAACGACGTTTCACCAGGCAACGCCGGTCAACTGCTGTTTGTGTATGAGAAATCGGTTCGAAACTTTCCTCATATCAGCACGTTGTAGGTGTCGCCACCGGCGCCAGCCTTGTGTGAATGCTCTGAAAAGCTAATCATTTGCATATCACAGCATCTTCTTCCTGTCGGTGAAATTTCGCGTCTGTAGCACGTCATCTTCGTGGTGTAGCAATTTTAATGGCCAGTAGTATATATACAGGGTGGTCCATTGATCGTGACAGGGCCAAATATCTCACGAAATCAGCGTCAAATGGAAAGACTACAAAGAACTAACCTTGTCTAGCTAGAACGGGGAAACGTGATGGCGCTATGGTTGGCCCGCTAGATGGCGCTGCCGTAGGTGAAACGGATATTACTGCGTTTTTTATTTCGGTTTTTCCAATGTGATGTATCTACCTTTGTGAACTTATCATTTCTGAGAACGTATGCTGTTCCACCGTGATTACCTGTAAATACCACATTAATGCAATAAGTGCTCAAAATGATGTCCATCTACCTCAATGCATTTGGCAATACGTGTAACGACATTCCTCTCAACAGCGAGTAGTTCGCCTTCCGTAATGCTCGCACATGCATTGACAATGCGCTGACGCATTTTGTCAGGCGTTGTCGGTGGATCACGATGACAAATATCCTTCAACTTCCGCACAGAAGGAAATGCGGGGACGTCATATCAATCGAACGTGCGGGCCATGGTATGGTGCTTTGACGACCAATCCACCTGTCATGAAATATGCTATTCAATACCGCTTCAACCTCACTCGAGCTATGTGGCGGACATCCATCATGTTGGAAGTACATCGCCATTCTGTCAAGCAGTGAAACATCTTGAAGTAACATCGGTAGAAGATTACGTAGGTAATCAGCATACTTTGCACCATTTAGATTGCCATCGATAAAATGGCCATTTATCCTTCCTCTCATAATGCCGCACCGTACATTAACGCGCCAAGGTCACTGATGTTCCACTTGTCGCAGCCATCGTGGATTTTCCGTTGCCCAATAGTGCATATTATGCCGGTTTACGTTACTGCTGATGGTGAATGACGCCGATTCCATATTCTGCTGACAGTCATTGGATCTCGACCAACGGGAGCAGCAAATGTAACGATACGATAAACCGCAATCGCGATAGACTACAATCAGAGCTTTATCAAAGTCGGAGACGTGATGGTACGCATTTCTCCTCCTTACACGAGGCATCACAACGTTTCACCAGGGAACGCCGGTCAACTGCTGTTTTTGTATGAGAAATTGGTTGGTCAGCGCGTTGTAGGTGTCACCACCGGCGCCAACCTTGTGTGAATGCTCTGAAACGCTAATCATTTGCATATCACAACATCTTCTTGCTGAGGGTTAAATTTCGTGTCAGTAGCACATCATCTTCGTGGTGTAGCAATTGTAATGGCGAGTAGTGTACTTCTCTCTAGACTGCAGATTACTGCAAATTCTCTTCAGTTCGGTTGGTTACGGCCATCTTCTGATCTATTTGTGCGCTATCCTTCCTTTCAGACATGTCCGAACGAATAGACATCATCTTGATCCCGCAGCCGTACATACACAGGATGAAATATATTCTAACATTGCCGCAACTGTGCGAAATAAATTCAGTGCTGACAATTGAGAATTTGTGCCGGATCGGGACGCGAAACTGAATGTCTCGCTTTCGTGATCGTGGCCTGAATCTCTTCGGATATCCGACCGCACTTTTAGTCCGACTCCAATCCCTATCTTGTCAAACACTACTTATGTAGCGCCCCTTATTGCTCGCCACATCGCACTGGATCCCCAAAAGAGTTCATTTTAATGCCCAGTTGCGACCGATGTGAGAATTTATTTCGTTTCATAACGTATACATATGGCTGAGGGATGAGGGATGGTGTCTGTTCATTCATACGTATTCGAAAGAACAGACAGCTCACATACAGACATTGATGGCTTGATGACAGTAAGATCGAATTTTCTCACTTTCAGAAATGTAAAGGAGCGATATTTTACTTGGTAAAACAGTTTTCTAAAGCCAAAATCGCTTTAATATATCTCTATTTTCAACAACCGGATTCGACAGACTTTTTTAAGACCTGAAGATGACAGCAAAGACTGTCGAAACAGGTTGCTGAAAGGAAACAAATATTTATCCAATCTTGGCCTCAGAAAATTTGTCTCCGTATCATACGATCATTTCAGTGCGGATGCACTGCACCTCCTGAACTGATGCAGTAATGCAGCGTAATGCGCCGTGCAATATGGTGGACGGCGGGCGTTACATAAGCAGTGTGCAGCAAGATGGGATTTTGGGTTGGACGGAAAGCGTGTTGGGATAGCGGAAACAATACGGCACGGTAGCTCAGCGTGTTCAGTCGGAGTGTTAGCTGTCCTCCGTAATAAAAGGACTGAGTGAGTGGATCATCGATGAACTTCAACGGGTGTCATGGGACGCCCGCCCCGAACAAATGTAGCGAACAATATCGACCAAAGAAAAGAAAAGTTATGGCACCTACTCGCCTCATGTGGGAATCCGGGTTCGAGTCCCGGCTTCGCAAAAATTTTCGTTTGTAGCCATTCAATTCATTTCAGATTTTATTTCATTTCATCATCTTCAGGTCGATAAACTCAGATATCTTACAGTGAAACTTCTGTTTTAGTTCATAACATTAACTTCTCGAAAATAGTTAACCCATAATTTTTTAAAATTTTTAAGAAACATGTATCATGTTTCCCAGTATTCATTTCGCAATAGGAATTTTCTACGTACAGCCATCTTTGTACTGACAGTAAATGAAAACAACACCCTCAGTACAGTTAAATAGCCCGTGGTATCTCGTCGTTAACAGGACCACTCCGTCTGCCGTCTAGTATCCATAGGTAATTTTAAACTTTGGTTTTAATCGCATCTTTCAACTTGCTGACACATGACCTGTGTGTAACAAAAGTCGAAACCGCTAACGCGATAAACATAAAAAATGCAATGTAAGTTTTTATCTTCACCACCACCACCACTGACGCCGCCGTCTTCGTCTTCTTCTTCTTCTTTGACTTCTTCCACCACTGTTTAGTCGTTCTCTGTTTCCTGCAGTATCGTTTTTTATTTTCTTTTTGATTTCAGTCATCAGTGTTCTGACTGGTTTGATGCAGATCGCCGTGAATCCCTCTCCTGTGCCTACCTTTTCATCTCAGAGTATCAGTTGTAACCTCCATCCTCAGATATTTGCTGGATGTATTCCAATCTCTGTCATCCTCTACACATTTTACCCTTCACAGCTCCCTCTAGTACCATGGAAGTCATTCCCTGATGTCGTAACAGATGTCCTATCTTCGTGTCCAATCTTCTTGTAGTACTTTCCATATATTGCTTTCCTCTCCGATTCTGCGCAGAGCTTCCTCATTCCGTATCAGTTCACCTAATTTTCAACATTCATCTGTAGCACCACATCCCAAATGCTTCAATTCTCTTCTGTTCTGGTTTTCTCACAGTCGATGTTTCGCTATCATACAATGCTAGGCTCCAAACGTTTATTCTCAGGAATTTCTTCCTCCAGTTACGGCCTATGTTTGATACTAATTGACTTCTCTTGACCAGAAATGCGCTCTTTGCTTGTGCTTGTCTGCTTTTTATGGAACCGGCCGGAGTGGCCGTTCGGTTCTAGGTGCTTCATTCTGGAACCGAGCGACCGCTACGGTCGCAAGTTCGAATCCTGCCTCGGGCATGGATGTGTGTGATGTTCTTAGGTTAGTTAAGTTGAATTAGTTCTAAGTTCTAGGCGACTGATGACTTCAGAAGTTAAGTCGCATAGAGCTCAGAACCAGTTTTTGCTTTTTATGGTCTCCTTATTGCGTCCGTCAACCCTTATTTTGCTTCGAAGATTGTAGAATTCCTTAACTGCGTCTACTTTCTGATTATCAAATTTCGATTTAAAGTATTTCGCTATCCTCATTTTTGACACTTATAACCTCTGTTTTTCCGGTTTTTCCTCAGTCCATAATTTCTACTATTAGACCGTTCATTCCATTCAACACATCCTGTAATTCTTCTTCACCTATAGAAAGGACAGTAATGTCATAAGACAACCTTGTCATTATATCCTTTTTCCTTGATTTTTAATCCCACTCTTGAACCTTTCTTTAATTTCCGTCTTTGGTTCTTCGTTGCATAGATTGAACAGTATGGGCGAAAGACTACATCCCTGTCTTACCCCGTATTTAATCCGAGCATTCTTTTCTCAGTCTTCCAGTCTTATCGTTCCCTCTTGATTTTTGTACATATTGTATGTTACCCATTTTTCCTACTTCTTACCTTGATTTTTCTCAGAATTTCGAATATCTTGCATCATTTGACGTTGTCGAACGCTTTTTCCAGGCCCTCAGATCTTGTGAATTTGTCTTCAGTCTTGCTTCCATTATCAACCGCAACCCCACAACTGCCTCTCTGCTGCCTTTCCCTTTCCTGAAGCCAAACTGATCGTCGTCTAACAGATCCTCAATTTTTTTCAGTCTTTTGTATATTATTCTCGTCAGCAAGTTGGAGCCATGAACTGTTAAGCTGACTGTGCTGTAGTTCTCGCCGTTGTAGGCTCTCGTTGTCTTCGCAGTTGTGTGGATGATGCTTTTTTGTGAATGTTTCATTTCATTTTTTCTGAAAGTTTGATGGTATATCGGCAGTTTATGGACGTAAATACTCGTTTGTCGCCACCTCCATTAATGATTTTAGGAATTCCAATGGAATGTTATCTACCCGATCTGCCTTATTTGATCCGAAGTCGTCCAAAGCTCTTTTAAATTCCAACATCGAGTCATCAGACATGTCCTCCCCTTACAGAGGCTGTCAGTATAGGTTTTCCATCTTTTGGTTCTCTCCTGTGAGCATTTAATAGTGGAATTCCCATTGCGCTCTTGATTTAACCGCCCTTGCTTTCAGTATCACGGAAGGCTGCTTTGACTTATCTGAATGCTAAGTCAGTCCTTCCGACAGTCACTTCTTTCTTGATTTCTTCACATTTTTCGAATAGGCATTTCGCCTTAGCTACCTTGCAGTTTCTACATGTTTCATTCTAAAACGACATGTATTCCTATATTCCTCAATTTCCCTGAACATTTTTGTACTTTCTCTTTTAGTCATGCAACTGAAGTGTTTCTTCTGTTATCCATGATTTCTTACCTTTTCGACCAATGCTTTTTTCCTACATCTGTGGTTGCCCTTTTTAGTGGCGTCCATTTTTTTTCAACCAATCCTGGTGCTGAGCTTTTCATTATCACAGTATCAATAACCTCATAAAACTTCAGGCGTATTTCTTCATTCCTTAGTACTACCGTATCCCACCTCTTTGTGCATTGATTCTTCATTCATGCGTAGTCTCGTAAACTTCAGCCTACTCTTCATCATTACTGAATTGTTACCTGAGTCTCTATCTGCTCCTGGGTACGCCTTACAATTCAGGATCTGTTTTTGGATTCTCTACGTGACCATGGCGAATTCTAAGTGGAATCTTGTCGTATATCCCTGCGTTTTCAATGTATACTTTCGCCTCTTATGAGTCTTGAACAAATTATTCGCTCTACTCTTGAAACTAATTGCAGAACTCAGTTATCTTTCCATTCTATCATTCCTATCACCAGGCCCATACTCTTCCATAACCCTTCCTTCTACACTTTCCCATATTAGATTTTCATCTCCCTTTACGTACTGAATTACCCGTTCAATATCCTCATATACTTTCTCTATATCTTCATCTCCTGCTTGGGGTATCTGCATCAATTCCTGACCTAATGTTGTCGGCGTTGCCCTATTGATTCTGATGAGGACAACACTATGCATCGTTTACAATAACCCATTTTCCGATTCCTGGCGGGGTCAGGGATTTTCTCTGCCTCGTGATGACTGGGTGTTGTGTGCTGTCCTTAGGTTAGTTAGGTGTAAGTAGTTCTAACTTCTAGAGGACTAATGACCATAGATGTTAAGTCCCATAGTGCTCAGAGCCAGCCCATTTTCAGTCCCATCTTCCTATTCATAATGGATTCTACTCCCATTCTGCTGCTGTTGACATTACCCTACATTCCTTTGACTAGACGTTCTTCTCTTCTTTCCTTTTCACTTTGCCGACCGCTACTATATCTAGATTGATCCTTACGATGTACCTTTCCAGATTTTCTAACTTCCGTACCAGATTCCACGCCGCATTCGTAGAATGTTACCCTTTAGTTTGTTAATTAAACTTTTCTCATGGTCACCTCCTCCTTGATAGCCCCCTCCGGAGATCCCAAAATGTCGTTTGAGTACACAATATGCGCCCTTAGTGCATCCTCATGCAGTTGTTCATTGCTGATTCTTACGCCTTTTAGGAACAGTTACTCACACCAAGGCAAGAGAGTTCCCTGAACATCTGCCTGCACTTCCACCGTCGTCTACAAGGCCACTGGCAGAACTAGAGTGACTTTTTCCGGAAATCTTCAGCCACCATCGTTGATGATCTTTGTTCAAAATTTAAGCAGTGGTAAGGATCGATCCCATGTCACGGTTCGTTTCTAGTTCTAGTCAAAGACCCTACCCCATTCTTTCCTCCCTCATTTTGTTCGTCATTGTTCTCTGGATTTATTTTGGTGGACGTTACATATCACCCTTCAAGTTCTCCGTTGAATACTTCACTCAGGTTTTGTTAATTTATTTATTTTATTGCAGAGGACAGCCAGCTCTCTGACCGAAGACGGTGAGCTACCATGTTGGTGATCCTAGACCACGGTTACTCTAATCGAAAGCTGTTAGCTCCTCGTCGCTCATTGCTCGAACAATACGACAAAACTGGTTTTGGGAATGGAAATCGTCGGAACATTTGTATCTCGATTAGTAATACTCTTTGTAGGATATAACATGTTGTAAACTCTTTTGTTGTTTGTAACTTCTGTGGCTGCTGAAGTGCTGTGTTAGACTGCAAATCGCTGCCAACTACTGCGAATCACGACGTAAGAAGTGGCCCGAAACCCGGGAGATTTCCTCGATTTCTGCTGCCACAACATTATTTTTAACGTACTTCACGCATCAATACCACGAGCGGCGATTTTTCACAGGAGGCAACAAACTCTTCCGACGACAACCGCCTGGGCACACAGTTAAGTTTAACTAAATTATTACGCCACACATTTTCTAGTGTCATTTTTAAGGGCATCTGATTACATTGTTGTGCTCTATACTGCAATTTCAACTGCTCGGTTCTCGCTTTAACAGATCGTCTACTCTTACATAGTCTGTCGATTATTTATGACTGGCTCTGCCATTTGTTAGTCGTTCACCAAACTACGCACTATCTTGTTCCCCTTAAACAACTGCAATCCCTTCACGATGTCTGACACGGATGGCACTGATAGTAATCACCAGTTACAACGCTTCAAAAGAGTACCGGCGATAGCAAGATCCAATATTACACGTATTTAGAACGAAGTACACAACTTTAATGATATCGTATCGAGGGCACTGATTACGCTGCTAATGTTTTCAAATGTGACAAATACACAGACACAGCCAGAAGCGCTGTTGTACGCACGTCACGGGAGGTAGAGAGGTGACTTACGAATCCCATGGCTCACACTACCATCAGTGATGAACAACCTGCCACGAGCGTCATTTCAGTTGTTCCATCACATAATATCAGATTTCCCACTATTACTTGAAACATTTTCTAGAAATGTTGAGAATTGGGCTCGTTTTGGTGAACAATTCCAGCAATCGATTGATCAAGATCCCACGATATCCACCATTCATAAATACATATTTCTGCGTGGCTGCTTAGATGGGGAACCAAAGTATTTAGCTGAGGGTATTGCCGTGATCTCTGATGCATATGAAGAAACCGAGAATCCTCACAGCACTCTACAGCGATAAAAATACAAGCTCACCTGGATTACTTAGAATCTATTACACCAATAACCATTTCAGAATCCAGAATCCCTTAATTCCACATTTATGTAATGCAACCGCCGCATCTGAGCTTTGCTCGCGTTCGGTGAAGACGGGTACTAGCACCAAAACTTCTCAAAAATCTTCCTGATAATATATGCCGACGCTGGCTCATTCATGTCAAGCAAGCCGGTCTTTTAGATGGGGACATACTTCGGTTGGTGGAATTTATAGGAACGGAAATAGACACAGCGCTTGCTTCGCAGGAGATCTGCTGTGACGATAAAACGTTTTCCCACATTCCCACAGCTTTAACCTTTCATGTCTGCGCTGATCAGAAGCAAACATTACCCAAGGACAATAAAAACTACGATCCATTTTGCGTCTTTTGCGAAGAACCTGGCCATTGGGCCCAAGAAGATAAGAAAGTTACTGACCTCACTGAAAGGAAACAGACACTGAAAAGTACTAACCTGTGTCTTCTATTCCAAAACAGAGGACATAAAATGTCAGATTGCGAGAAGAAGGGTAGGGCATTTCGTTCTAACTGTAAAACCCCGCATCACAAGGCGATATGCATCGGAGGGACGACGTGTAACAAAGCAGCACAGAGCAACGTCACTTCTGTTAGTAAAATAGACACAGCAACACCCACCTATACCTTCTTGCAAACTGCTTAGGTGCGCGTCGTAGGACCAACAGCATTAAGTAAACTCACTCGATGAGCGCTAGACAATGGAAGCCAAGCACCCTTCATAGCAAAGTTATTAACAGAAGATTTGAAATTGCCTGCACTACAGCAAAGACAACTTAGTGTTAGCACGTTCGAATCCCACACCGGCTCCTCACGATGTCGCAGCCTTGTCAGTTTCGAAATTAGAGGAGTAGGGATTACTTCAACGCGTCTGGAAGTGACCACTACTTCAAATCTCATCCCAGACTTCCACAAGATATTAAGAGTGTAGCACATGTGTGCACACTACAGTTAGCTGGTCCACAGACAGATTGGTAATGATCAGTACTGGAAGATTGCCTCCGGTGATTTACCGATCCGTATTTTCAAATCTATTGTTCTGTTTCCCACCATATTTGGTTGGAGCCCCAGTGGCTGTAGATCTGCCGCCTCTGTGAATTTAGCTGTTGTTAACTTCTTACTTCCGGCTCACATGTACACGGATGACCAATTGACACGATTCTGGGATCAAGATAGTACTGGCATAATTGCGCATCATGACGCCGTGAACACTAATAAAGATTCTGCTCTCATTCAAGAATTTCAGGCATCTGATCTTTCGGAGGATCATCGAGGATTCGTCCATTATCCTAAGAAACAAAATATTATTCTATATTCTACTAAGACTAACTTCGAAGTTTACATAAAATGGCAAAACTATTATTCCAATAAACCTGGTGTAGGTGAATTGACTGGAATGGATTGATACCCAACAATCTGGAATCACAGTGGAATATTTGGGTGTCCACTTTACCTCCAAGTAGATAATTTAACGCATTATATAATTATGCTTCGCTACCTACATCAGGTGCTCCTGAAATGTGAAATTGATGTCTCAGTTGCTGCCACTAAGTATACGTTTGCTGCTGTGATGTTGGTAGATCAATATCAGGTGTTAATCTTCAGCTGAAACATTCATTTCTGAAGTTGGCAAACTATGAAAGCTTCATAATAACGTTACTTGGCAGCTGTATTGACATTACAGTCAGCAATGTTATATGGTTTTAAGCTGTTTGTTTGTATGGTATCCTGTAGGTCATATCTTTGTTCTTACCATCTAAATTACTTGCTTATATCAGTCCTGCTTATGTGGTTCTCCGCTCATAGGTAATTTAACCACACTGTGGGTTCTTTTCTTCCTTTTTTTTTTGTTGGTTATGCCAGACAGTATTGTGGTGCTCGAGCTTTGTGACAATTTCCCTATGTTGCTTTGTTCTTAAACGTATGCTTGCAGTGATTATTTTTCATTTAAGGGTACCATGATCTTTGGTGTGTTTGTAGGTTTTGTTTTTCTACTCATCTTGGGTTTGAAAGGATAATTTCAATAAAATTTTGTACGTAATGTTTGTGTTTCAAATCGATCTGTTCATTTAGAATTTCTTGAGGGTAATTTTACGTGTGTGAATATCCGCTTTTCGCGGATGATACTGTAATATACAGAGAAGTTGCAGGATTAGAAAATTGTAGCGAAATGCAGGAAGATCTGCAGTGGATAGGCACTTGGTGCAGGGAGTGGCAACTGACCCTTAACATAGACAAATGTAATGTATTGCGAATACATAGAAAGAAGGATCCTTTATTGTATGATTATATGATAGCGGAACAAACACTGGTAGCAGTTACTTCTGTAAAATATCAGGGAGTATGCGTGCGGAACGATTTGAAGTGGAATGATCATATAAAATTAATTGTTGGTAAGGCGGGTACCAGGTTGAGATTCATTGGGAAAGTCCTTAGAAAATGTAGTCCATCAACAAAGGAGGTGGCTTACAAAACACTCATTCGACCTATACTTCAGTATTGTGCATCAATGTGGGATCCGTACCAGATCGGGTTGACGGAGGAGATAGAGAAGATCCAAAGAAGAGCGGCGCGTTTCGTCACAGGGTTATTTGGTAACCGTGATAGTGTTACGGAGATGTTTAACAAACTCAAGTGGCAGACTCTGCAAGAGAGCCGCTCTGCATCGCGGTGTAGCTTGCTCGCCAGGTTTCGAGAGGGTGCGTTTCTGGATGAGGTATCGAATATATTGCTTCCCCCTACTTATACCTCCCGAGGAGATCACGAATGTAAAATTAGAGAGATTAGAGCACGCACGGAGGCTTTCAGACAGTCGTTCTTCCCGTAAACCATACGCGACTGGAACAGGAAAGGGAGGTAATGACAGTGGCACGTAAAGTGCCCTCCGCCACACACCGTTGGGTGGCTTGCGGAGTATAAATGTAAATGTAAATATAACGGGATGTTTCAACATAGTTCTGAACCACATAAAGATGATTAGACCAATGTTTACCAGCATGGGGGTAATTACCTCAGGAAAGGTAGAAAAAGAAAGTTTCAATTGTATTTCGGTCACGAAACTAAATTATTTTTAGAAGATCATTACTATTATCACTATTTCGTAAGAATGTTGTACTGATTACCTAAATTGCCAATGAATACCTTTTTTTTTAAAAAAAACTAGAGCATTAACGTGAGACACAAGTGGTGGAAGTTACATCTCGTGAAACGAATGTATGAACATCTTCCTTACACAGCCCACCTACTACACACATAATTCGTACCAAGTATCTCCGGCGCAGTTGAGACACATATACCGCATATGGTCAGCGTAAGTGGCTGAGGAGTCAGCGCGGCTGACAGCCATGCGGGGACTTAGTTTCCATTCCCCGGTACTGCTAGGAATTTTTCCTTGATGTGAGGGGAGGGGAGGGCCAACTCAGTAACTACTCGATCGATTAATAGTGGTTCTTTGGTCCTATGTCAAAGCGGTAGGTGGATCAAAACAAAATGTCCAGACACTCTGTGACCAAAATGGTACTGAAACAGAGGATGACAGACTAAAGGCCGAAATACTAAATGTCTTTTTCCAAAGTTGTTTCACAGAGGAAGATTGCACTGTAGTTCCTTCTCTAGATTGTCGCACAGATGACAAAATGGTAGATATCGAAATAGACGACAGAGGGATAGAGAAACAATTAAAATCGCTTAAAAGAGGAAAGGCCTCTCGACCTGATGGGATACCAGTTCAATTTTACATAGAGAACGCGAAGGAACTTGCCCCCCCTTCTTGCGGCGGTGTACCGTAGGTCTCTAGAAGAGCGTAGCGTTCCAAAGGATTGGAAAAGGGCACAGGTCATCCCCGTTTTCAAGAAGGGACGTCGAACAGATGTGCAGAACTATAGACCTATATCTCTAACGTCGATCTGTTGTAGAATTTTGGAATACGTATTATGTTCGAGTATAATGACTTTTCTGGAGACTAGAAATCTACTCTGTATGAATCAGTATGGGTTTCGAAAAAGACGATCATGTGAAACCCAGCTCGCGCTATTCGTCCACGAGACTCAGAGGGCCATAGACACGGGTTCCCAAGTAGATGCCGTGTTTCTTGACATCCGCAAGGCGTTTGATGCAGTTCCCCACAGTCGTTTAATGAACAAATTAAGAGCATATGGACTATCAGACCAATTGTGAGATTGGATTCAAGAGTTCCTAGATAACAATAACAGAACGCAGCATGTCGTTCTCAATGGAGAGAAGTCTTCCGAAGTAAGAGTGATTTCAGGTGTGCCGCAGGGGAGTGTTGTAGGACCGTTGCTATTCACGATATACATAAATGACCTTGTAGATGACATCGGAAGTTCACTGAGGCTTTTTGCGGATGATGCTGTGGCATATCGAGAGGTTGTAACAATGGAAAATTCTACTGAAATGCAGGAAAATCTGCAGCGAATTGACGCATGGTGCAGGGAATGACAATTGAATCTCAATGTACATAAGTGTAATGTGCTGCGAATACGTAGAAAGAAAGATCCCTTATCATTTAGCTACAATATAGCAGGTCAGCAACTGGAAGCAGTTAATTCCATAAATTATCTGGGAGTACGCATTAGGAGTGATTTAAAATGAAATGATCATATTAAGTTGATCGTCGATAAAGCAGATGCCGGACTGAGATTCATTGGAAGAATCCTAAGGAAATGCAATCCGAAAACAAAGGAAGTAGGTTACAGTACGCTTGTTCGCCCACTGCTTGAATACTGCTCAGCAGTGTGGGATCCGTACCAGATAGGGTTGATAGAAGAGATAGAGAAGATCCAACAGAGAGCAGCGCGCTTCGTTACAGGATCATTCAGTAATCGCGAAAGCGTTCCGGAGATGATAGATAAACTCCAGTGGAAGACTCTGCAGGAGAGACGCTCAGTAGCTCGGTACGGGCTTTTGTTGAAGTTTCGAGAACATACCTTCACCAAGGAGTCAAGCAATATATTTCTCCCTCCTACGTATATCTCGCAAAGAGACCATGAGGATAAAATCAGAGAGATTAGAACCCACACAGCGGCATACCAACAATCCTTCTTTCCACGAACAATACGAGACTGGAATAGAACCGATAGAGGTACTCAAGGTACCCTCCGCCACACGCCGTCAGGTGGCTTGCGGATTATGGATGTTGATGTAGATGTAGAGCGTTGTGCTCTCCCCATGTTCCTCCATACTGCATACGATGACGTTATTGGCAATGGATGACTTGGCCGTCGGTCGCGTCCGATAGGTCCGTAATGACGAGAAAGAGAAACTGCACCTACCCTGCTTACCTTTATCACTTACACTTCAATATGTCATTAATATGCCTTCTGCGAGTTGTATTTCCCGCAATAGCCCAGAAAGTGTTTATTATTCACTTTGTAACAATAAATGCAGGAACTGACTACACGACACAACAGTAACTATGTAATGGCTGCTATACCACTGTAAGGCCTACACAGAATTATTATTATTATTTTTAGTGACAGTGGTCAGACGCAAAACATTGGCACTTCGAGGAAAATGTTATTCTAACATATTCAGGTATTTGACAGGTAGCCACTTTTTAGTACAGATTGAGGTCACAAAAACTTTTATTTATTTTCTTTGTTTAGCGATTATTCGCCTCACTTCAATTTGAGGAGATCTGTTACAAGTTCCGTAGTTACAAGGTTGAAGCGGAAAGAACTGCACCTCCGCAAATCACGATAAATCTAAATAATGGCACTGGAATTTCATTACAAACTGTAGCTCCATCCCTAAAATCAGCGAACCATTAGAGCAGCATGTCGCTAGTTGCGTGTGTGCCTCTTGTTCCTGAACAGTATGAGTCTAGGAGCGACCCGGGTATTTTAGACCCGTCGTTGAAACGAAATCTGTGTACATGCTTCAGTGTTTACGGCTTTTAGCCTACAGAGGATGATCCCAAGACTGCAGCCGAGGCTGTCCCCTCGGCAGCAAGTCGGCAGCTCCTCCTGGTGCTGGCGCGCTCCAATTTCCTGCCCTCGTTACGGGATCGTTTCCTTTATTTCCGCTCTTCTCTCACCCCCTCCTCCCCTCGTCCATTTCTAACACTGGCAGACCCTCCTCGGCTGAAGCCCTCTGTTCTCTCAACACAAAACACTTGCTCCGCAAAAATTTTTCATCAAAGAAAATCATTTAGCATTAATTTCGAGCTTTAATAATCTCACAACCAAAACCCAAACACTTGCAAGAGAATCAGGAAAAACAGCAACAACTAATGACAAATTTTTCAGAAATTAAGTTCAAAATTGTGGTAAGATGTGCCACCGACACCGTCATGGAATATCTCTTAATTCTTGTCGGACTGCCTTTCGCCTGGCCCAGTGCAGTAACTCAGAATGGCATGGACACAGCTAGTCGTTGAAAGTCCCCTGAAGATAAACTGAGCCATGCTACCTCTGTAGTCGGCCATAATTACGATTGTCGCCGGTGCAGAATTTTGTACACAAACTGATCTCTCGATAATGTTCCATAAACATTCGATAGGATGCATGCCGGGCGATATAGGTGGCCAGATCATTCACCCGAAATATTCAGAATGTTCATCAAACCAATCCCGAACAACTGTGACCAAGCGACAGCGCGCATTGTCATGGAAACGTGACTTCCGCGAATGGATGCTAGGAAGACTAGCAAAAAATAGCTGGGAAGGGGGGTAGACCAATGTAGAAGTTTTTAAATAAATATAAGCACAATGGCGTGAGACGTGCTATTAACACATGACACTATAGACTGACTCTTCCATCACACACTACCAAAGAGATTTATAATTAACCTGTTTCGATTGAAACATACTTGTAAAATGAAAGAGTAATAAGTCAAGCTTTTCTACAGCAAGAAATACTTAAAATCGTCAAGAAATAGATAGGAATACATAAAACAAAGAATGGAGGTTTCAGTGCAAATAGGTTTGCCAATACAGTACCACTCCTTACAGTGTGTGTAAATAAAGAGCAGTTAGTATACAATAAGATGATATAGAGAACATATAACATGTTTGGACAGATGACATAACTGATGAATCCAAAAGATGGTTAATTAAATTGATCCATAACGCTACTGGCCATTGATGTGCTCCGTTATTACAGTATGACGGGCAGGTGGAAACTTCTAAACCTACAAACATACTCCGTGGATATGACCGAAATTTATTTTTTGTTGCGTTCTTAGTCGTTGCACATCATCATACGTAGAGTATGAATGTCAAGAGTTAATCTGATCATTGGAATAGTTTGGTTTTTCGATTATTTAAAGTAGTCGAATTGTGTGAGTATCTTCCAAATGGCTCGTACGTAGTGCCACGTTATCAGAATTCGTTTTTTGAACAGTGTACTGCCAACGGAAGGTCATGCAGAGTTCGTGGGTTCTAATGAGGAAACTGCAACATCAACATTTAAAAATGGCTGATTTAATTTAAATTTGACGTATTTATCTTGAAGATGATGAAATTTGTCTGTTATATTTGCCAATTTCCAGATATTCCATTTATTACGTGTCGGCTGCTCGCGAGCAATTTCTGCTGTTCTCTCAAACTACTGGTCGCCCACCATTTGCCTACTGTGGCGTCTGTTAATGTACTTTTCTCTGCCGACATTCTTTGAGAAGAGTGAGGCATTGTGGCGGTTTTTGTGTATCATCAACATGGACAAGTCCAATGAATATGGATGATACCATACTCTATGGTGTTCTGCGGTTTGAATTCACTATATTTTTTTTAGCAGTTGCATTTATTTGTTTTTGTAAAAGATACTGACAATATTATACACATGTATAATGCATTATTCAAACTACAACTTCTCCCGGATAATTATTTTGTTCAAATTGCACAGGAATTCCACCTGACGTAGTGTAATAATGTTGACGGTAAGCTGTGTTCATATCACTAAAATTACATATCGTACATCAGAGCTTTTATAATTTTTGTCTTCGTTGGATTTAATTATTCTTAGCAAATTGATCATGAAAGGGAACCACAGAATACCATCCACGCACAACACTGATGTATGCTACCAAAAATATTTTTCTCCGTGATTCGTGCGTAGTTTAATTTTGGCCACATACATCAGCAATGAAATCTTATTCAACAATAAATACCATCAGCACTGTTCTTAGAAAATGCAGTCTGATTCGATTAATTTTTTTCTTTTATAAATAGAGTTCAGTACCACCGGTGCACATTTATTTCTTACACATCGGTATACTGAAAAATTTCAGTTTCAAGTAATTTAAATTTGCCGCTGTAATAAAAGTTAAGATGGCGGCCAACAAAAGATAGAGGATTTCCTTTTTAATTAAGATTTTCGTTTCCCCAATAAATCATTTAAATTGATGCTACCAATAAGAAAAATAATTAAATTAGTTTAACACAAACCCATGCTATTTTCAACTAGAAGTACAGACGAAGTTGTTATATAATCGCAACTAACAATGGCTGCGCATCTTGCAGCTATGATAAACAATTAATACAAAATTATAATTAATTAAAACAGGAAGTGAATTTTCAGTACTTAATCATAAATAGTTTTAACGCATTTGGCTCTATTTGTTTTTATCAGCAAATGAACATAAAAGTACAATGTTTTTCATTTAACAGACCTCAAATCCACACGTTCATATATATATATATATATATATATATATATATATCCGGATATATATATATATATATATATATATATATATATATATATATATATATATATCGTGGATGTTGTAGCATCAGTCAATGAGGAGCCAGGACGCTAGGAATGCTCTCTTAGTTTTGGATGTGGAGAAAATGTTCGAAACTCTGTAGTTTGATTATCGTGTGCTGTGCTACTGTATGCAGTTAAAAATGGAAGCACTTCAAAAGGAGAAAGCTGTGTAGCCAGCAGGGTGAGTCACCTAACGTTACGCGGAGTAAAATACAATCAACGTTTCGGCCATCAGCAGTTCTGTGAGATGTGCCTATACGGGGTGAGTCACCTAACGTTACCGCTGGATATATTTCGTAAACCACATCAAATACTGACGAATCGATTCCACAGACCGAACGTGAGGAGAGGGGCTAGTGTAATTGGCTAATACAAACAATAAAAAAATGCACGGAAATATGTTTTTTAACACAAACCTACGTTTTTTTAAATGGAACCCCGTTAGTTTTGTTAGCACATCTGAACATATAAACAAATACGTGATCAGTGCCGTTTGTTGCATTGTAAAATGTTAATTACATCCGGAGATATTGTAACCTAAAGTTGACGCTTGAGTACCACTCCTCCGCTGTTCGATCGTGTGTATAGGAGAGCACCGAATTACGTAGGGATCCGAAGGGAACTGTGATGGACCTTAGGTACAGAAGAGACTGAAACAACACATTACGTCCACATGCTAACACCTTTTTATTGGTCTTTTTCACTGACGCACATGTACATTACCATCAGGGGTGAGGAACACGTATACACGTGGTTTCCGTTTTCAATTACGGAGTGGAATAGAGTGTGTCCCGACATGTCAGGCCAATAGATGTTCAATGTGGTGGCCATCATTTGCTGCACACAACTGCAATCTCTGGCGTAATGAATGTCGTACACGCCGCAGTACATCTGGTGTAATGTCGCCGCAGGCTGCCAAAATACGTTGTTTCATATCCTCTGGGGTTGTAGGAACATCACGGTAGAAATTCTCCTTTAACGTACCCCACAGAAAGAAGTCCAGAGGTGTAAATTTGGAGAACGGGCTGGCCAATTTATGCGTCCTTCACGTCCTGTGAAACGCCCGTTTACCAATTGCGGAAAAGTTCGATATCGATGTATGGCTATTGTGATCAAAATGCCCAACGGGCGTGTGCTATGTATGCTGCTCGGTATCCTGGACGACATCATCCAAGTGTCCGGACCGTTCGCCGGATAGTTACGTTATTGAAGGACACAGGAAGTGTTCAGCCACATGTGAAACGTCAACCACGGCCTCCAACAAATGATGATGCCCAAGTAGGTGTTTTAGCTGCTGTCGCGGGTAATCCGCACATCAGTAACAGAGAAATTGCGCGAGAATCTGGAAGCTCAAAAACGTCGGCGTTGAGAATGCTACATCAACATCGATTGCACCCGTACAATATTTCTATGCACCAGAATAGCATGGCGACGACTTTGAACGTCGTGTACAGTTCTGCCATTGGGCACAAGAGAAACTGCGGGACGATTTTTTGCACGCGTTCTATTTAGCGTAATACGGAACGCCGTGCTGGATGCCAATGGCCACGTATCACTAGCAGTCGAGATGACGGGCGTCTTAGCCGCATGGCTACAACGGATCGTGCAGCCACGTCTCGATCCCTGAGTCAACAGATGGGGACGTTTGCAAGACAACAACCATCTACACGAACGGTTCGATGACGTTTGCAGCAGCACGGACTATCAGCTCGGAGACCATGGCTACGGTTAACCTTGACGCTGCATCACAGACAGGAGCGCCAGCGATGGTGTACTCAATGACGAACCTGGGTGCTCGAATGGCAAAACGTCATTTTTTCGGATGAATCCAGGTTCTGTTTACAGCATCATGATGGTCGCATCCGTGTTTGCGACATCGCGGTGAGAGGACGTAGGAAGCGTGTATTCGTCATCGCCATACTAGCGTATGACCGTGCGTGATGGTATGGGGTGCCATTGGTTACACGCCACGGTCACCTCTTGTTCGTATTGACGGCACTTTGAACAATGGACGTTACATTTCAGATGTGTTACGACCCGTGGCTCTACCCTTCATTCGATCCCTGCGAAACCCTACATTCAGCAGGATAATGCACGACCGCATGTTGCAGGCCCTCTACGGGCTTTCTTGATACAGAAAATGTTCGACTGCTGCCCTGGCCAGCGCATTCTCTAGTTCTCTCACCACTTGAAAACGTCTGGTCAATGGTGGCCGAGCAACTGGCTCGTCACAATACGCCAGTCACTACTCTTGATGAACTGTGGTATCGTGTTGAAGCTGCAAGGGCAGCTGTACCTGTACACGGCATCCAAGCTCTGTTTGACTCAATGCCCAGGCGTATCAAGGCCGTTATTACGGCCAGAGGTGGTTGTTCTGGGTACTGATTTCTCAGGATCTATGCATCCAAACTGCGTGAAAATGTAATCACATGTCAGTTCTAGTATAATATATTTGTCCAATGAATACCCGTTTAGCAACTGCATTTCTTCTTGGTGTAGCATTTTTAATGGCCAGTAGCGTACCTTTCCTTCGTAATAGTGTCATGCCGACTGCCAAAGCTGTTGAACCGAGGATGGTTGTGGTGGAGAGGTGATGGAGCAGTGCGGCAGCTAGACGGCGTGGCTGTCAGCGGCCGTGATGGATACTTGTGTTTACGGCTGCTGGCGGCAGGGCTCTGTTTACCGACTGCTAATGACGTGGCGGCTTCACGTAGTCTGGTAATCACTGGGATCCGCCGAACGAGTAGGCATTATTTAGCGGCGCGGCGCTACGCGGCCTGGCGGACTCAAATAATTAATACGCCGCGGGTGATCAGGCGCGCTCGAGCGTCATCGCAGGTGTGCGTGATACGCGCCGCGCGAAGCTCCGGTGACAGGTGCGACCGCTTGCAGCAGTCGCGCCACCGCCGCGTCACCCACGAACCGCACATCGCGGCCAGCCACGTGCCACTTGTTTCCGGCATCGTCAGTACGCTTCGCTGCCTGCAGAAGTTTGGGATCCTAAATAGTGCCTGCCGGCCGGAAAACATCGGCGCTACATATTTACCGACCCGACAGATGGTAATTTCGGTTCGCACGCGCAGCTTACTGGGACAATGTCTAATAGAGAGCTGTTGTGCGCTTCATAGTCTACTATTTTCCTATTAAAGCTGAAACTCTCGTGAGTCTAAAGGTTTCCAGAATGAATTTTCACTCTGCAGTTGCGTGTCCACGGATCTGAAATACTTTTGCAGATTAAAAACGTGTGTCAGGCCGGGAGTCGAAACTGGGGCCTTTGCCTTTTGCGGGGAAGTGCTCTACTGACTGAGCTATCCAAGCCAGAGGTGAACACATTCCACATTTAACCTACCCATGTTTACTTGTTGGCTACTCAGGCAGAACGGGCAGGCTCCTTTACTCCCATCCGAGCCTATCCATCCATGCCTTCCAAGGAGGCTAAGGAAATTTTGCTTCCCTGCCATTCTTACCGCTGTGCTTCGCTAAGTAACAGTTGATTATGCACGCTTACATTGTTGTGTTAGGAGTAGGGTTCAGAAGTTGATGAAAAGTATTTTATTACCCGTGTATCACGAGATATCAATGAAATACATATTCGTTTCGGGCCATTGTACCGAAGAAAACTATCCATTTTATTTGCCCTTTTTTCCATTTTCAGCGTATTTCAAGCTTATTTATCTTTTTCGTGATGAACGGTTTTGTCTGCAACTTCACCCTCTTTCGAGTAGCACTGGCTATTCGGAATTCGAACCAAGTCGCCTCTAATACATGTTTTCTGTAACGAGCAGAGCCCTCTCTGAAAATCGAGTTCCTTTGCACCTAAGAACCTGGTCTATTACACTGCTACGGCAATTGAAGTAAGGTTATGGAAGAGTAGTTTCGTAACCTTATCTTGTTTTAGCCAAAATTGACCGCTGTTATGCCAATTTTGATTACTTTGCTGATGATGGGTATTTCTGTTTCGCTGAATTCATTCTAAGTGGTCAAAATAGTTCGCTCTGAATACCCCGAATCTAGCAAACACGAAGTTATTTCTTTATATTACGCTAGTGTAAAAAGTACATGGCTCAAAGAAGAATCTTTTCTTTCGCACTAACTCTTCCCACTACGTTACGTAGCATAGTATAGCCATATTGTATTCCTATTTGTATCAATCTTTGCCCTAGGTTTAGAAAGCTGAGCGACCTCAATTCCTGAGAAGACATTTCCGCAAAATTGGCTGCCACTAAGTCATTGTCTTCTTTCAGAATATTTATGGAGTAGGGAAACTACTGATCAGTTTTATAAATATATTGTACCATAATAGACGTTCCCGAATGAGTGTTTAGCAACTTTTTATACAATTTGCATGCGAGACACCTACCGATTTATTTGAAGCTGCCTCGTAAACACCCGAAAACTTCTCCGACTTGGTCTCTGTTTCGTGATTGATATATATTCCTCAATTCTTAATTTATCCTTAATCTCCTTTAAGATTCTTTTTTTTTTTCATTTTTCTGCCCCAGCCATTGTGATAAATGAGCCGTAGTGAAGCTACCTACGCAAACGTACACCTAGCTACTCACGTTGGATTGATAGCTCTGCATCTAGTCAGGTGCAGCGAGCTGAACGGGTCCCGCAAAGCTTGCCAGGCTTGTGAAACCAAAGCTGATTTATCTTAACTGGTGTGCTTCAGTACTCATGTACACCTGTGTGTCCATTGTGGCAGGCTGAGCTGCTTAAATGCTTTCGACGAGAATAGATAGTGACCGACAGCCTGGAAGGAGAATTTGTACATCTCTAATCCAAGAACGAGTCCGCCGCTCGTGGTCTCGCGGTAGCGTTCTCGCTTCCCGAGCACAGGGTCCCGGTTTCGATTCCCGGCGGGGTCAGGGATTTTTCCTGCCTCGAGATGACTGGGTGTTGTTGTGTCATCTTCATCATCATCCCCATTACGGTCGGAGGAAGGCAATGGCTAACTACCTCCACTAGGACCTTGCCTAGTAAGGCGGCGCGGGTCTCCCACGTCGCTCCCCTACGCTCTGTAAAGAAGTATGGGACTCATCATCATCATCAATCCAAGCACGACTCACAGCCAACTCTCATCGATTTACTCGAGCCAGTACCTCATTTCCTACTTCCCAATCTGCACAGAAAGCTTCTTGGACACCTTACGGGGCTAGCACTCCTGGAAGAGAGGATATAGTAGAGACATAGTTTGCCCATAGCCTTGGAGATTGTTTCCAGAACGATTTTCATTCTGCAGTGGAGAATGCGATAATCTGAAACTTGGCTCGTATAATAAAACCATATGTTCGACTGGGATTCGAACGTGGGACCTTTGCCTTTCCTTTCTTCCAGGACTATTTTGACCTTGGTGATCTTTTTCGAGAAACTTTGAATCTGCTTCGAGATTCGTTGTGACATGTCCAGTTTCAGTTGGGAAATCAGTGTGTAAAAGCCAGTAGGTTTGCAGTGAGAGGCTTTGACTTTTCCGTCGATTGGTTCGCTCGAACACTGACTTTTGACACAATCCATGCTCATAGCGTTCCATACCTCCTTTACAACTGATAGATTTACTCTGGTTCCAAAAAATAAAAATAAGAAGTAAAGAAAAGAAGCCGATCTATTCGCGTGAGGCGCTTTTTGTCGGAGGTTTTTAATTTTTTGTTAATTCTTTTAATACGTACAGCAGCATGGCTAGATCTACTGGAAGTTGTAGGTGATCTTTCCTATTAGTGCAGCTATCGTTACGTGGACTTTGCTTCTCAAGAAGAATACTCGTCATTCACCAGTACCACGATTTTGTGAAAGGGCGCTGATGCCCACGCAGTTTAACGCCCAGCAGTTTTAAAACCGTCCATCCATCGTTTAAAAGGCCAACTTCTCAATGTCAGTGGTAGATACTAAGAATATCCCGTCACTTTCTTGATAATCATTATTGAACTTTGAATATAACTGGAACATATTGTACTGATGTGTTATCACCCCTGAGGTATAGCCTGATGGCCTTGGATTTTGAGCGGAAACATGTGTAGGCTCTGTCTCATTATTTTATGCCAGCTAGAACGCTTCAGAACAGTCTCTGCTGCAACCCTGCGGATTGATTTACTTGAATTTTCCTCAATAATTCCAGTAAAAGTGACGACATTTTCAGGAGTACTACAATTTGCCTGGGGCCAATATTTCCTGCTAGATGACCAGCCATGCTGCTTGTCACGTGGTGCTTGCGAATGGTTTTCGCATCGCTTCCTTCTGAACCATTAAATCGTTTTTAAAAACTGAGGCTTGTAGCCTGTGGTATTAAAGTACCATAAGAACACGTTGTTCAATGGGATGCATATCAACCTCTTCCTTCGGTAGGCTAGCCTCTTTCCTCATTTCAACAGTGGAACTGATAACCCTGAGCTACGGTAAATTGCTTATAGGCATTACGCATTGCGATTAAAGCGACGTCTCATAGGAATTTTTAGAACTATTTTTAAGCTTCTGTATAATATTCTCACAGCTATCACGATGAACATTACGTTTTTTGCACTCTATTGATCTTGGGTTTCGAGATATTTCTTTTTGAAATCAGTAACTCCTTCACTGGACACCCTGTAAGATGAAGATAAACGTACGAAAGTATTAACAGAGAAGTATTAACTTTTTGTGAAGTTATAGTTTTCTCTTGCCAGAAAAGAAGAATAAAGAAGAAGCTTCTTGCATCCTCATGAAAGCACATTGTCTCAAAGGAGCTACGTTCTTGTTGTGAACCGAAATTAGTATTCGGGTTTCCTGTCCAAATTATTTATGTGATTCACTTCGGTAAGATGGCTTAATAAGTTATTTGTGTGGTCTCGATCGCCTTAATGACGATTCTTTGTGTACAACATTCAAATAAATGAAACTCTAAATCCATAGGTTACTGAAATAAGTTTATCGCTCTGTGAATACCACTTCTGCTCAAACAGGACAGAAGTGCACTTTCTTAGAACTATCTGTAAATAGTACTCTAACTTTCATATAATCGTGGCCCCATACAAAAGTCACAACCGTTCCTGATACAGTGTGATCTTACGTTAGAATAGCAAATTTGCTATGGGAGAAATTCGTGACGGATCTAATTAATCAAGTACCGAAAGAAATTTTAGGTAAGGGTAAATGCATTAGATACTAGAATGACCAAACCTATCATTGTATTTGGGTAAATGCGGACGGTAGGGCGTTGCAAGCTGAAGAGTAGCATGATAAAGGAAACAGTTGTTTTGTGGCATCTGAACCTTGAAGCTTCCCGAGGAGTCGATTAGTCGATGAAATATCGGAAATTCTGTCAGAAATTCAATTAAATCACCAAACAAATGTCGGGGAAAGTACCCGAGAGAGAAGTCAACAGGCAATTCGTCAGATATTCAATACTTCTGTTCCCAATATTTTGTATTTGCCGCCCAATAACTTTCTGTCTGAATATCAGGATGAGCGCGAATTGCGATTCTTCAGTTATTTGTACCTGTGACAGACAGATGTCATCATGCTTCACAATACTGATGCGTGTAGGTGCTTAACGGCATGTGCGCCAGTATTGAGAAAACCACCGAACGGCGCCTTAACGACGGGCTCCTGCAATCCCGCAATGAAGAAACGTTTGGCGGGTTGCTGTACGCTCCTTTGTAGGCGACACTTAACTAGACCCAAACACGAGACGCCGAGCCTTCGTGAAACGATAACGCAGTGAAGTACAAGGAAGTTGTCTCTTTAAAATAAGCTCTTTTCAAAGCATAATATACTTCCTACCGAGAGGCTGTTTACAAAAACTCGTTGACGCAAGCACTGCAGTTACAGGTCATATAGGTGAAGTACATGGATGGGCCAGCCATATTTGAAAGTTGTCAGTGTTTCTACGTCATCTCTAAGTGATCGTACAGAGCTGTTGGTAGATAGGTTTATTCTTCGGCCATCGCGTACACTCTGTAAACTGAAGTACGTGACTTCTACACACCGCGATGCTGGGTCATTTGTACCTCACACCATTAGCGTAAAATTTTGGTTGTTTGTAGTGGTGCATTTTTCGGTCGTTTACGGATGAGAATTAAGTAAATTTGTTGTGTGATGTGACACTCAGAAAATTCGTCTTACAGGAACCATAGAAAAGAAAACCATCAGATTTATTAACTATACTAAATTTCAAACTGTTATCTGCAGTACAGGTTTTTACAGGAGAACTTCCTGATCTATTTATACTGTAAAAAACTTATAGCGAGTGCTTTCTCACATAGAACAACTAGCCTAGTATTCGCTGGGACTTGCCCACGAGGATTGTCCTCACGACTTCGATGGGTACCGAAACCCTCTTAGCTTTCATTAATTTTTGAAAATGGTTGTTCTGCTTTACAAGGAGCAAGGAGACCAACACTTCGTCTCGCACTGCATGCCTTGGGAACTATACTGCAGCTCTAACACGTTCCTCAAAAAGTAAAGACATATGCACTATTCGTCTCGGAACATAGTCCATAGCTCAAGCCAATGTTGAATTTAAGAAGCTATCCGAGCGTTACTATTATCGCGGAAAATTTTGTACCCCCATGCCCATATGTTCAGGTACTACAACGGAGTCACCTGCATTAGTAGTGTCGACCTCGCTGGAGAATGGGGGAGAAGATGTTGACTTGCCAGGGTGGAAATTCCGACCCCCTCACCACGACAGTATGAATTCTTCAGTGGGGAGCAGGAGCTAATTCAGCAATGCTCATGTTGCTGTCATATCAATTTATCGTTACTGGTTGTGGAACATCAACGATCCAGGTTCATGTTCAGTGGATAGGATTGGTCGAAACCATGGTCCTTAGCGGCAATACGCTGTTAGCTTCCTATCAACAGTTGTGAACAGTGCATCAAAGCCGGAAGCGGAGCATTGTTGCTGGGTTGGCATACGACAGCGCCGTAATCGTGCTTCACAGCTTTATGGCGGCTTTCACGTTGCTGGCCGACCTGACAGCAGCTTGTGATGAAAGTGGTGTCACTCTGGCTCTCGACGTCTGTATGGTGAGCATGGAGGACAGTAGGTTGCTGTTCGGCCATTACACCATCAGCCCTAGGAGCAGGACCATGCGGCAATGATATTAATAGCTTCTCCAGCGCACAGTGGAGCAACAGTGCCTCTTCCAACCATAGGACAGGTGCTCGCTGAACAATGGTAGCTGACTTAGTGCTATTTTCCTATTGTGCGATTGCTGTATGTAACTGCTCAGATCACGTGTGTTTTCTTGTAGACGCCCCAGATATCACGCAGTTCTTCTATCGTAACGCTGAAGTGGCATCCTGGATGCAACACTCTGGCATCTGAACGCTGGTCGTATAGAAGACTACCATGCGACATAATGCTGAAGCATCGGCTTGCACCAATAGGGGACAGTTATGCAGACATCAGGCAGTGGCCTGCAACTGGTAAGCGGGTTTACTTTACAGTACGTAAACTGAAGACCTGAAACATTATGACCACTGCCCACCACGAGATTGGACGCCTTCTCGTGGAATTGCGAGCACGTGACATAATAGGAAAAGTACGTAAGCAATAGTTCATAACGTTTTGGCTCATCAGTGTAATCGTACGGAGAGGAAAATGAATAGGTACTTTGCTCGTTGCATAGAGATGTATAGATAACTGGCCACTGGCCGAAAAGAACTAGAATCAGCGATGGCCACGGAGAACACATTTCAGTCTGGTGCTCTGAGGGTAACTAGACTGAGAAACTTGGCACCTCTGTTGCTCTGGCGGCACGTGGTAACCTTGAGGTCGCCACATCTACTAGTCGGGACACTTTCTGTCCAAAACGAATGCCGATAGTTTTCGCGTCGTGAGTCTGTGAGCGGATGTCTAATTCAGTACCTTCCTCCCCTAACGGTAGAGCGACAATTAAGGACTGATTATGACAGTATATCTGGACCAGAGCAGAACGCCTGCGGAGGCTGCGGTTTATCTTCTTGAGAGGTAGATATGGTGGCCAATGGGGAAAACATTCGATGCATAATGTAATTTCTCACAGAAATAGCTGATAGCTAGGGGAGTTTGACCTGCGTCCAGTCGGTATACTTTATGAACCTTGTCGTCTTATGCCCTGTCGGCGTCTAGTGAGGGCACTGGTTGTAGCCGGCAGCTAATCCAAGATCATGTCGACACTACTGACGTATACCGGCTGAGTTCAGACGCCATAGTCAATATTTCTAGACAGGTCGGTGATGCTACGTAAGCAGGATCATTTCCAGAATAAATCACAGTCCTCTAATTAGTAGCCGAATAAAGAGTTAGACCTGGAGAATTATGTCTTGCTGTGACTATTTTGGAGGCAGATTTATGGATCTACGCTGTCGGTTGGAGATCTCTAGACCATTAACCCTCCCCTTTTTGCTTCACACACGAGGCGCTTACTCAAGTAACATAGTACGAGTGGCGTCGACGTATCAGTCTTTAAGTACTAGAGAAACCCCATCATAGATCCGATGATGAATTACGAGCTGTATTCGGATAAAAATGTTGATCGTCAACAACAGGTAAAGTGAAGAGGCTGAGGACGCAAAAAAGAGAAAAAATAAATTAAAAAAATAAAAAGTGTCGGGAATTCGGTTTTGTTGACTGATTTTTGCGAAATGGATGCTGCGAATAGTGCTGAATGGTTTCAGAAAAGGAAGAAGGGAGGTACGAATGAGGGAAAGATAAGATAATTGAAAATAGAGGAAGCTAGAATCGGATAGGAGAACAAAGTTTGAAGAAAGATTTCATTACTAGGCTGAAGTGAACACGGAATTCAATGAAAAGTTCAGTCAGGAGGTTCACCTGGGGATTTCAACCATGATTATTCTAAATAAAGTATTTCATCTTTATCCCTGCACTACTTTTTCTGGCTGTGGCTTCTTAAATCAAGCATCTGTAGCACGCTTCGTAGTCCTGTATAATGTGAAGGCAAAGATTTATCGATAGGTACGAAGTTTTCAATACGGAGCCAGTGGGGCACTGTTTTGTGCAGACCATTAGTTATTCACTCCACGTACCAGATTTCATGAGTTCATTATGATGATGTCAGGGAACGTTTGTCTGGGGTTATCAACGTTGTTTATGTTGATACAAGATTGTATATCACGCAGAGTACGATGAATACTCCATCTTTTCACAGCTGAGCTACCACATTCCAGGCCATTAAGGCTGCGAAAAGTGGTAGCCGGGATTTACCTTCAGTAGCTATGAAATATATAACCGCCTCTGGTCCGTGTAGCAGCATAAATCTGCCGTGAATGTGAGTTACGGTATCGTTCCGGAGATGGGTGGGCTTTAGGCTGACAGGCTGTAGAGTATGAATCCCTTCTCACGGTTTATAATAAAAATCTTGTGCAGAGGCCTTAGATGGCCAGCTGGAGGGAGTAGTCTCAGGTCTACCTTCCAAAGCGAAAGCGTATCAGTCTAGACTCTGAAAAGTGGAGGACGTGGTCGGTTTCCACTTGGTGGAGTAGTCGAAGGCGGGAAGCTAATCATTTTGTCACTGCTCGAAGTACAGCGCAACCCACTGAGTGTCGTTGTTACTGGATTCTAAAATGCATAATTTAATGTAACGGAACACGTAGCAGCTTTGTGTGTGTGTGTGCGTGTGTGTGTATGTGTGTGTGTGTGTGTGTGTGTGTGTGTGTGTGCGTGTGCGTGTATGTGTTTGTCTGTATGCTTGTTCAAAAATGTTCAAATGTGTATGAAGTTTTAAGGTCATCAGTCCGTAAGCTTACACACTACTCGACCTAAATTATCCTAAGGACTAACACACACACTCATGCCCGAGGGAGGACTCGAACCTCCGCCGCCATCAGCCGCACATGTGTATGCTTGTAAACCCTCGCAAGAGGACGTCACAATCTAAGGATATCGCATTACTCGTCAGCTTGACAGTTCGAAATCCGGAGATATGGCATACCTTCTGTACTGGAGTTCCCGCCCCCGGTTGTACTGCAGCTGTTGTCCCTCATAAAATAAATAAACAACGGAAAACACGACTTGATAAAGTTCCCACTCGGTGGTCGGGCTCACAGTCACGTCTCGTAAACTAATCTTCTCCGTGTGGAGTAGCGACGTGCCTCCTATAAATGTACAAATTCACGTGGCCATAATTCTCCTGGTTGGGTGACTGCGTCTTGATGTAATAAACCTACCACCGCCTGTAACTTCATTAGGGTCAGCCAAGAAGCCTGCCAGCAGTAGTAGCTTTATCACGTATTAGGAGTTTTGTCACAAATGAGGCAGTCACGTACCCAGAAGAATTTTATTGAAAGGAACACCGGTCGCGAAAGCCCTTCCCATGAGTTGGCACCGAATAAATTCCGGCAAACTGTTCGACAGCAAGATATTTTGATGATCTGTTGCGCTGGCTGTCGTCAGTCGGATTAAAACGTCGTTACATTTTTTGGCCATCAGTAACCCGCAATTTCAGCTGCGTACCCATATTCAAGTGAATACAGAATTACCCGTCAATCGGGCTTATTCGTGTTACAGTCTGAACGTTCATCTAATCATACGTTATTATAATGTACTCGTTTGATCGGAGTCTAAAACTAAAAACACAATAAAGTGCTACCCAAAGAGAAATCCTACGTCATTGCTGTTTAGAAAAACACATGCTGTAAATTTTTAGTTTTAAAGTCTGGCCGGTCACACAGTTTAATAATGTTTAACTAGACGAACATTCAGACTGCAACATTCATATCCGCTTGATTTGTTACTCCATATTCACTTGAAAATAGCTATACAGCCATAACTGCTCAAAGGCGATGATCACAAAATTACTGTGCCAGCCTTTCCAACTCACAGCAGCACATGCAACCTACGTCCTCAATTATTTGCTGAATGTGTTCGAATCTCGGTCTTCCTATACCCTTTAATGCTACCTTTAGAACTATAGAGGTTATTCCTTGGTGTCTGAACAGATGTCCTATTATAACGTCCTCTCTTCTTGTCAGTGTTTTCCACATATTCGCTTTCTCACTGAATTTGCAGAAAACCTCCTCATTTCTTACTTCATCAGTCCACTGGCTTTCCAAGATTCGTCTGGAGCAACACATCACAAATACTTCGAATCTCTGTTGTTCCGATTTTCTCATAGCCCGTGTTTCACTACTGCTCCAAACGCACATTCTCAGAAATTTCTTCCTCAAATTAAGGTCCATGTCTGATACAAACAAATTTCACTTCGACAGAAATGCCCTTTTTACCGATGCTAATCTGCTTTTTATGTCCTTCTTGCTCCGTCCGCATGGGTTATTTTGTTGCCTAGGTAGCAGAATTCTTAAACTTCATCTAATCCTTTATCACCAATCCTGATATTAAGTTTCTCTCTGTTCTCATTTCTGCCACTTGTCATTACTTTTGTCTTTCTTCGATTTACGCTCAGTCCATATTTTGTACTCATTAGACTATTTATACCATTCAGCATAACCTATAATTTTTCTTCACGTTCACTGAGGATAACAATGTCACCAACGAATCTTAACACTGATATCCTTTCACCCAGAATTTTAATCCCATTCTTGAACCCTACATATTGTGTAATATCCCTCTTTCCCTATCACTTACACCTATTTTCATCAGAATTTCGAACAACTTGCACCTTTTCACATTGTCGAACGCTTTTTCCAGGTCGATAAATCCTATGAACGTGTCTCGATTTTTCTTTACTCTTGTTTCCATTATCAACAGCAACGTCAGAAATGCCTTTACCTTTCCTAAAGCCAAACTGAGCGTCATCTAACGAGTTCTCAATTATCTTCTCCATTATTTTGTATATTATTCTTGTCAGCAACTTGTACGCATGAATTGTTAAGCTGATTGTTCGATAATTCTCGCACTTGTCGGCTCTTGCTATCTTCTGGATTGTGTGGATGACGCTTTTCCGAAAGTGCGACGTTCTACACACCATCGCGGAAAGTCATTTTGTTGCCACTTCCGCCCTGTAATACTGGAAATTCCGGTGGATTCCCTTCTGCCTAATTTTATCTTAAGTCGTCCAAAATTCTTTTAAATTCTGACTGATACTGGGTCCCATAATTGCCCTGTCGACTCCTGTTTCTTCTTCTATCACATCATCAGCCATGTCCTCCCCCTTACACTTATTCACTACGTCCTCTGCAGTTAACAGTGGAATTCCCATTGCAGTCTTAATGTTATCGCCCTTACTTTTAATTTCACGGAAGGTTGTTTTTAACTTTTCTATATGTCTTTCCGACAATCATTTCTTTTTCGATTTATTCACATTTTTCATGTAGCCATTTCGCCCTTCCTATTTATTTCGTTCCTACGTAACTTGTATTTCTGTGTTCCTGAAATTCCCTGCACATCTTTGTAATTCAGTCTTTCGTCAATCAATTTTAGTATTTCTTCTGTGATCGATGGCTTCTTCACAGTTACGTTCTTTGTATCTACGTTCTTCATTCCAACTTCTGTGACTGCTCTTTTTAGAGATTTTCATTCCTCTTTAGCTTGACTGCCTACCGAGCTATTCAGTATCGCAGTATCTATAGCCTTAGATAACTTCAAGAGTATCTCTTCATTCTTTAGATCTCACTTCTTTGCGCATTGATTCTTCCTGACTGGTGCCTTAAACTTCAATTGTTAAAATTAATGGTGTAACATTCAGATGTCGTTTATTTTGCACAATTCCCTACTATTTTCGGTCAAAATGACCATAATTATGGTGTAACTTTCCTGCTGTTTATGCCAGCTAAGCTCGATAATGGTCACTGAGCGGAGCTAGTAGTGAATTGTGCAAAATAAAGGACAGCTGAAGGATTCACGATGAATAGTAACAACTATTTATCTACTGAATATCCCCAACTGCAAACATACATAAATTAACTTTGAACTCCAGCCTGCAATTCACCAATACTAAAATTGTGTTCTGAGTCCATATCTGCTCCTACGTACACCTTACAAATCTCTGCCTGATGCTGATGTAAAGTAACTGGAATCGTTCCGTATCTCCCGGCCTTTTCCAAGTACACCTCCTCTTTTTGTGCTTCTTGAACACAGCAATCGTTACTACTAACTGATTTTTATTGCAGAAATCAATCAGTCTTTCTCCTCTCTATTTGCTACTGCCAAGCCCATATTCTTCCCCAATCATTTCTTCAGCTCCCTCTCCTACAACCGCATTGCAATCTCTAACGACTACTAGATTTTAATCTCGCTCTGTGAGCTGAGTTATCCGTTCAGTATCGTCCTGTAATTTCTTTAGCCTCTGTATGCGACATCGGCATCTAAAATTGAAGTATTGTTGTCGGTGTTCCTTTGCTGTCAATTCTGATCTGCCCTACCTTCCTATCCATAATGAACCCTATTGCCGTTATGACGTTTTATGGCCGGCCGTGGTGGCCAAGCGGTTAAAGGCGCTACAGTCTGGAACCCTGCGGCCGCTACGGTCGCAGGTTGGAATCCTGCCTCGGGCATGGATGTGTGTGATGTCCTTAGGTTAGTTAGGTTTAAGTAGTTCTAAGTTCTAGGGGACTGATGACCTTAGAAGTTAAGTCCCATAGTGCTCAGAGCCATTTGAACCATTTGACGTTTTATGCTGCTGTTGATATTACCCTATACTCGTCTACCGAGAAATTTTGGTGTTCTTTTCATTTGACTTCACTGACATCTGTTATATCTAGCTCGAGCCTCTGCATTTCCCTGCCGCTCGGTCCAGGGTTCAAACCTCGCCACTGTTTATATGGCCGAAAACTTTCATCATAAGAAGTCTCCCTCCTTCTTCCAAAGGCCTTGTCAAAGAGATCGGAGGAGCGGACTGATGTTCAGGGCAATCGTGCCTTTGGGGTGTGAAACTGCCCATAGGCAGAAGAAACACCAATGATCAACGGCACGAGGATGCAAAAGGAAATGGAAACCACTGCTTTAAAGATACAGGGCATGTGGCCTGTAATTGAGGAAGGTGTCATAATGACCTCTCCATTGGTGACTGGTCCCCTCATTTGGATCTCCGGGAGGCGAGTGCCAATGAGGAGGCGACGGTAAGAAAAAGATTGAATAACGAAAGGGAAGGTAACGTTCTAAGAGTTGGGGCGTGAAATCTCATAAGTTTGAATGTGGTAGGCAAGCTTGAAAATCTTATGGAAATTCAGAGGCTGTGGGTTAATATAATGGGACAGATTGTTATTACTCAAAAATATGTTTCGGCTGTAGATTTGTAGAAATAACTGGAAATACAATATTGCTCAACCGTGTTGTTCACGCCGACGACGTTCCGTAAGTAAAGGGCCTAAAATTCGTTCTCTAATAAACCGCACCATATACAGTACAGTGCACAGTGGTTGAACGTTATTCAAATAAGAAAGAAACGCCAATCAATGATATTTCCGTTAGTTAATTTCTAACGCTATGTTATTAGAAAACATTTTGGATGTAACTAATTTTGCTGTAGTTCATTTTGCAGCGATCGCAACGAAGTTTCTTATGTATTTAACGAAACATTAGAATTGTGGGATTTTAATAAACGAAAACTGTAGTATAAAACTTTCTCGGGCTCGTTTCCGCGTCAGTTCAGGGTAAAGCGTCGAGCTTTCGACGGTCGTCTTCATCAGGTGCAATTACTACAGTCAGTTCCTCCTGAGGAAGACGGTGGAGGTAATCGTAACAAGCTCGAGATTTTACCCGTTATCGAAGCAGAAAGAAGTCCGAGAACGTTTCAACAACAGAGCTGTTGCGAAAAACTTTGTTCTAAAAAGAAAAAAAAGAAAAAAAGAAAAAAAATTGTACTCGAAAGATCCAAATATGAGCAGTGCATTTCCTAGCAGGTTGCGTTAGTCAGCGAGAAATCGTCACGGACGTGCTCGGCCGACACCAGTGTCAGACACTACAACAGAGCCGTTCTACATGGCGATGTTGAAGCATCCCCAACTCTTTTTTTCTTTATTGTTATTTTAAAACCTGTACAACAGGCAGGCTGTCAATAGCATTCTACGCTTCCCTTCAGCCATAGAATACACAATGAGAAAAAACAGAAAGAATACACATAAGTTACAGAACGGTGGGCAATAAAACAGTAGACACAGAAAGACAAACACGGAGCCGTTCACACTCGACGAAAATCCACACTGCAAACTGTTGACACAACGCACAAACACTGAAGATGGCGATGGCACAGATGAACGATGGAGTGCGACGGTGAACACTGAACACTAAACACGACGGCACACACGCGACACTGATGGCGATAATCTCCGGCGCGCGAAAGTCCACGTAGCGTGTGCGAGTCTGGGGACTTGCCAAGAGGGGAAGAAGGGTGAGGGGGGGTGGAGAGGGGAGAACAAAGATGCCAATGGCTGAGGAGATGGGAGGAGGAGTAGAGGGACAGGGGAGGGTAAGCCCAGGGGGAGGAGTGTGGAGTAATGGAAGAGGGAGGGAGGGTGCCCAAAGGAACAAACACAGGGAGAGGGAGGGAGGATCAAAGTTGGTAGGAGGGGTATATGGAGGGGAGGAGGGCATCATCAGGGAGGGGGAGCTGGCGGAAGCCACCTTGGGAGAGGGTAAGGAGGGTGAAGAGATGGAGACTGGGTGGGACGTGGGAATACAGGTGTGTCAGCGGGCGGGTGTGGGAGAGGATGGGGGAGACAAGCGGGTGAGGAGGATCAAGTTTTTGTGAGGTGTACAGGATCCGTACAAGGAAAAGGAGGAGGTGGGGGAACGGAATGAGGTCGTACAGGATCCGCGTGAGGGAGGGGAGACGGATGTGATAGGCAAGGTAGAGAGCATGGCGTTCAAGGATCTGAAGGGATTTGTAAAAGGTAGGGGGGGGGGCAGAGATCCAGGCAGGATGAGCATAACAGAGGATAGGGTGGATGAGGGATTTGTAGGTGTGGAGGATGGTGGAGGGGTCCAGACCCCACGGACAGGTGGAAAGGAGCTTGAGGAGACGGAGTCGGGAGCGTGCCTTGGCTTGGATTGTCCGGAGATGGGGGGTTCAGGAGAGGCGACGGTCGAGGGTGACGCCAAAGTATTTAAATGTGGGGGTGAGGGTGATACGACGGCCATAGATGGTGAGATAGAAATCAAGGAGGCGGAAGGGAGGGGTGGTTTTGCCTACAATGATCGCCTGGGTTTTGGAGGGATTGACCTTGAGCAACCACTGGTTGCACCAAGCAGTGAACCGGTCAAGATGGTATTGGAGAAGGTGTTGGGAACGCTGCAGGGTGGGGGAGAGGGCAAGGAAGGCGGTGTCATCGGCAAACTGGAGAAGGTGGACGGGGGGGTGACAGCGGCGGCATGTCCGCCTTATACAAAAGGTACAGAAGGGGGGAGAGGACGGAGCCTTGGGCCACACCGGCGGAGGGAAAAAAGGTGTAGGAATCTGTGTTATGGATGGTGACGTAGGAAGGACGGTATGAGAGAAAGGAGCCGATCAGACGGATGTAGTTAAAGGGAAGGGCGAAGGTTTGGAGCTTGAAGAGGAGACCGGAATGCCATATGTGGTCATAGGCACGCTCGAGGTCCAGGGAGAGGAAGATTGTGGAGCGATGGGAATTTAGCTGTTTGGAAAGGAGATGAGTGAGGTGAAGGAGAAGGTCATCGGAAGAGCAGGATGGTCGAAAGCTGTACTGGTTAACGGGAAGGAGGTGGTGCTGGCAGAGATGCTGGTGGATGTGTCGGGTGAAGATGGATTCCAGGACCTTGCTGAAGACCGAGGTAAGGCTGATGGGACAGTAGGAGGAGACGGCGAACGGCGGTTTACCAGGTTTAAGGAACATCAGGATACGGGAGGTTTTCAACAGGTCGGGGTAGTAGCCGGTGGACATGACTACATTCTAGAGCCTGGCCAGGGTGGAGAGGAAAGAGACAGGAGCTTCATGAAGGTGGTGGTAGGTGACACGATCGTGACCAGGAGCAGCGTTGCGTTTTGTGCGGAGTGTAGCAATGAGATCCTGTGTAGTGATGGGGGCATTGAGTTCCGTGTGTGCAATGTTGTCCAAGTACTGGAAACCAGGTGTGAGGGGAGGGACAGAGGTGTCAGTTCGATCGCGGACATCCGGGAAGAGAGAGTATTCGAACTGGGGATCGTCAGGGATGGAAAAGACATCAGAAAGGTAGGAATCAAAGTGATTGGCTTTACTAAGGGTGTCAGGGAAGGGGTGATCATCATGGAGAAGAGGATAGTAGGGGGAGGGTTTAGTTCCAGTAAGGCGGCGGAAGGCTGACCAGAACTTGGACGATTTTATAGGTAGGGTAGCATTTAAATGGGTGCATGTCCGTCGCCACTCCCGGCGTTTCTTAGCCGCCAGCAAGTTTTGAATGTGTCGCTGGAGTTGCCGGTGGCATCATAGTGTGTCCGAGTCATGTGTGTGGAGGAAGGGATGGTAGAGACGGCGGGATTCACGGAGGAGGAGGACGGCATGTGGGGGTAAGGTAGGACGGTTGGGGTGGATGGCGATGGTAGGGACGTGGGCCTGCACGGCCTCAGACAAGGTCTGCTGGAGAAAGGAGGTGGCATGGGTAACATCATCAGGGTGGTGGTAGGTGAAGGTGTGGCCTTCGACCTGGGTGGAGAGGGTATTCCGGTAGGCATTGCAGTTCGCACAGGAATAATCATGGATGTACTTCAGAGAAGGGTGATTACGAGGGTCGGGGCGGGGGCGACGACCGTCCGAAAGGGTGAGGAGGACAGGGAGATGGTCGCTACCAATGGGGTCCAGGACATCCATCACTATATGGCCAAGGATGTTGGGGGAGGAGAGAATGACATTGGGAGTGGAGTTGGATTCGAGGTGGGTGTGCTGGGGAATGGGGACGAGGTCGCCTTGGAGGGTGGAGAGGAACCGATGCCACCACCATAACTGGGTTGCGGAACGACTATGGATATTGAGGTCGGCGGCGATCATGTAGGAGGAGAAGGTACGATCAATATGGGAGAGTAAGTCGAAAGGAATAGGGGCGTTAGGGTGGACATATTTGGTGGCGCAGGTGACGGTAAGGCCAGGGTAGAAGAGACTAAGGATCAGGTTCAAAACATGGTTCAAATGGCTCTGAGCACTATGGGACTTAACATCTATGGTCATCAGTCCCCTAGAACTTAGAACTACTTAAACCTGACTAAACTAAGGACAGCACACAACACCAAGCCATCACGAGGCAGAGAAAATCCCTGACCCCGCCGGGAATCGAACCCGGGAACCTGGGCGTGGGAAGCGAGAACGCTACCGCACGACCACGAGATGCGAGCTAAGCATCAGGTGTTCGGTGGGGTTGGGAAGGAGAGGTTGGAGCCGAACTGGGATCTGGTGGTGGTGGCCAATGGCAACTCCGCCACATGCAATTGGGAGGGGATTATCGGAGCGGTGGAGGAGGTAGGGCGAAGTGTGGACAGTGTGGTGGGGTTGGAGGAAGGTTTCATTGAGGAGGAAGTCATTCACATGGTGGGTTGCAAGGGTGTGCATGAAGTGGTTCTTGTTGGCGGGAAGGGAACGGATGTTGTTGAGCAGGACATGGTGCTGTCGCGCTATGACAGGTATTTAGATGAGGGTGTCGAGACGGGAGAAGGTGAAATGGGCCTGGTGGTGGGAGTAGGTATCATACATTTTTAGGTGGAAGACGGAACGGGCGGCGAGGGAGACCTGTTGGAGGGTGTGAGGGCGCTGGAAAGGGTGGACGTTTTGTAGGACAATGGTGAGGAACCTGATGATGTCCTCAGCGGTGGGGGAGGGGACGAAGGGAATTGCCAGGAGGGGTGGGGTCGTCCAGAGGACGGACAGGGACGGTGAGTTCAGGAGTGGTCGGAGGGGGTCGGGCCTTTCACTTTTGGGAGTAGGTGGGATGGGGAAGATTGCAGGTATTACAGGAGGGAGGGGATTGAAGGTTAGAGCACTACCAGAGGAAGTGCGCTTGCCTACAATGCGGGCAGGTGGGGGCCTCGTGGCACTCGGCTGTTGGGCGTGCGTTATAGCGCAGACAACTCTGGCAGCGCCGGGATTGAGGAGGGGAACGGGAGGGGTCGACCTTATAGCGCTGGTTGAAGAGGAGGGCACCCTCCTTCAGGAGACGGTCAATGAAGGGGGCGTCCTCAGAGAAAACCCGCATAAGGCGGATGGGGCAGGCTGAGTTAAAAATGCGGCGGACCGCTCGCACCTCCAACGAAGGGATGCGCCTTGAGTGACGCCAACACCTCCTCCTCCGTGATCGTCGGACTAAGCCGAGTGATCACGGCAGTGAGGGTCGGTGGGCGACACGGGGGTTGGAGTTGGCGGGTAGGAAATGGAGAAGGAACAGGGGTGAGGGAGGCGTTGGGGCCAAAACAGGTGATGGGAAGGCAGGAGAGGATGTCAGTATGGAGGGTGGGGCTGGGGGAGGAGATGAGAATGGAATCCCGTCTGGGAGTGAGGAGGGAGATGGGGGCACCAGGGAAGTGTTCGCAGAGGAGGAGGGAGAGATTCCAGGCCTCAAGAAGGGAAGGATCAGGACAGGAGAGGAGGTATTTGTACAAAGAGGGGGGGAGGAGGAGGAGGAGGAGGAGGAGGAGGAGGAGGAGGAGGAGAAGGCGGAGGGAGCAGGGCCAGGCGGGGAGACATCCATGGAATCCTGGGAGGGGGGGGGAAGGATGATGGGGCGGGGCCTTTCTGGGAGCGGAGGAGGTGGTGGTGCCACTAGGGCGTTTAACAGCGGCAGAAGGGTGGGTGGTGACATGAGGGACGGGAGCTATAGGGAGGTGGCGGGAAGGGGCAGGTCCCGGCGTGGACGCGGCAGGCGGCGCCGGAGATGGTGATGGTGAAGGCGACGGCGACGGCGTCGGTGGTGGCGGTAATGGCGAAGGCGATGGGGAGAGTTGGGCATGGGCAGTGGGCCGACGGGCCACCACTCTAGCTGGAGCTGCAGTGACAGTCTGGGGGAGTGGGGGGAACGGATCAGAGGGAGAGGAGCGGGAGGAAGAAGCTGGAGAGGGGGCGACAAAGAGCGAGGGCGAAGGGATAGTGAGAAGAGGAGGGATGGAAAGAGGGGGGTGTGACTGGGCACACCATGGTGGTGGTGGCGGGAGAGGGCGACGTGTACACAATGGCAATGGTGGTAGTAGTGGCAGTGGTGGTGGGGGCTGACATGACGACAGGGATAAACAAAAAAGCACAGGACGAAAAGGAGAGGAGAAAACTGGGGACAGACGAAGACGGACGAAGGCCAGAGTCCCACGCTGCTGGCGCTGGCGCTGGCGACGGCTGGCAAGAACGCCGCAGCTGCTGCTGCTGCCGCGGGCGGGGCCGGGGCCGCTGCTGCCGCTGCTGCTGCTGCTGCTGCTGCTGGAGGGCTGGCTGGCTGGACCGCTGCTGCTGGCTGGACTGCCGCCGCCGTTGCTGCTGCTGCTCGGCTGGACCGCTGCTACTCGGCTGGCTGGCTGGCTGGCACCTGAAAACCTAGCGCTTCGATTAGTGCTGGAATGGCACAATCGAAGGGCGGTATCGTTTCGGAGTACCGCTGGAGATGTCCCCAACTCTCTTGTGCTTCCCTTCTTAGGTACTCCAAAGTCGACGTCTGCTCGTAGAAACGTATCGTCGGTAGGTTTTCCGGCTTTACTTCCCGACGTGACAGTGACGACTCTCCGATGAGGTGCGGGCCTTGTGTTTTGCTATTACTGCGAGTCTTGTAAATATCGCTTTTATTTAGTAATTTGCCCGGCTAAAACTCTCCCCTTTTATGATTAAGACAGCCTGCGCCACCTTTCGGAGGGAGTGGGGACGTCAAAGAGTCACAAAAGTTCATATTAAGCAGTCCGTAAAACACGTAAACGTTCACTTCAGTTAGCATGTTAGTTAATGCCTACGCTTTTCGCTAGATGGTGCTGACTTACTGCTGAATAGCTTTGGTTCCGTAAAACCTTCACTGATTAGTACTAGGTAAATGACATAAGTAAAGCACTCTTGTATTTCACTTTCACTCTATATTCAAGGATTAAGATGGTGATGGATGATGGTCTGTTTAAAAGGTTCCTAGCCTGGAGGAATCTAAATAATAAGCAAATGCCGATATGCACGCGCTCTACGTCCAGATTCGCAACTAACGGCACACGACACTTTTAAAAGTCCACACGTTAATATCTGAATACCGGTACCTCTGACTTCACTCGTATGAGCAGATAATTTGAGTTTCTGTCGTCTATATGTCCGTAAAGTTCCAGTCTAGCACTAAAGTCCTAAAATCCCCTTAATACTCCGTTGCTACCAACAGTCAGTTCGTATACTACATCACTTTTAATCTCCTTAGTATTCTAACAGTTTATCGTGAATCTTAACACGATAAAGTTCAATCTAATTATTGTCTCTCTGACTGACACGGGTTCCCCGCCCTTTAACGAAACAATCAAGGAAAAAAGGGCGGCAATAATGACGATCAGGCCTTTTATAGGTTTTACATCACAAGAGTTTAACGTCACTGCCTTGTCCATGACGGAGCTTCAGTGGCTTTGCTGTACTTAGACGTTAAACTACTTGCTATATACTATAATTTTGATCTGCAATTAGCGAACTCTCATTCTACACTATTTTCCCTATAAAAATTCTATTCTTAATTTTAAATTATTCTTTCTATAGCTTTTATCACTGTAAACTGAACCGAGGTGTTACAAGTGGACTACTGTTAAAATTCTGAGTGTGTTCGGTCCTAGAAGAGTCAACCAACGTATTGCCCCATCTTACGTATATAAGGTAAAATTAGAGATTCGATTTTACAGTGAGACTTATCAGCATACGTTCTTCCTGCGACCATTGCGAGTGGAACAAGGAAGGCGTAAACAACAATCGTACACAAAGTACACTCAGTATAGATGTAGTAGCCACCATAAACTGGTGGTGTAACGCCTGAACACATGTGAACCACTTGGGAATGGCCCGAAGACGGAAACTGCAAGTATTCATAAATAAAATCCTATGATTAAAAAGTACATGATAATATTTAAAATATTTCGCACGACTACACATTGGAAACAAGAGATACTGTTACAAAATTATTACTCTAAGAACTTTAGTCAGAAGACTCCCGCTGCGACAATTGATTATCAGGAGGATAAAAAGGACAGCAGTTTAAATGTATAATTGTGATTAAGGTCTATGATCGTCTCTAGAGATTGCGTAAGATTACCCATAAAAGTTCACACGGGAAGGTCGTACCAAAGTTACACTCTGCCTCAAACTTATCTCGTGGCGTTGCGAGGCGTTGTGCATTATAGAATCCAAGTGAGGAAGTTCTTCAGTAAGAGCTAATAAGTTTGATGTAACATTCGGTTACAACCGCTGTTTAACCTGTGGAATCCACCTCTGATGCCGTAGGAATGAAGGACCTCACGTCTACAGCACTGGTGGTGACTGTGTATAAGTTGTTCCTCACGGAGTCCGTCTCCACTCAAGACGTTAATGAGAAGTGACGAAATTCATGGAAGAGCATTCGTGTCTCTGGAGATGAAGGATTGCTAAATCCGAGATATCTCTGTCGATTCTTGGAAAGTTAATGCCCTACCATCTATCAGTTCCTGTGAGCTACAACTCCACTGAAAACTTCACAGGCTATATACAAGAAGGGGCAAATCTTATCGAGGCTGATATCTTGTAGCGAGATGACTGGTTTAGACGAAGAGCCAGCGGGATACTAATCAGCTTCTGTGAGTATCTGTTTCTGCTAACATATGTTTTGAAAGTCGTCGAAGATTGATATTTGTAGACCGACGCCCTTCTATTGTCGTCCGAAAATGTGGCACCTATATATGAAGTTACCGTGTAGCTTTTACGTCTCGGGCTTGAATGTCTAGCAACCACTTTGCCTGTTTACAGTTCAATAATCAGTAGATTCAACAAATTCTATTTTGAAGATTCATAACTGTATCTCACTGACGTTTTCATAGAGTTTTTATCGATGAACTGGTGGGTCTTTCGCTACAATAAGCTATTTTCTCTCCTTACGAATTCAGTGACGCTATTGTAGTCGGGTACACAATATTAGAGGCACTGTTGAAATAACCCGGACGAGGTCACTTTCGAGACACTTTTATTCATGGATGAAATCTAAATAAATTCGCTATGAAAGAATTTCCAGAACCAGCATAAAATCTAAAACAAGTTCATAGTGTATGTTATTCTGTTCAACTGCACAAGAGTTTGTTGTCTACCTTCTCAGCTCCAGTGCGTAAACGAGGGTCCGTCAACAATCAGTTCATTTTCTGAGCTGAACCACAGACGCTACTCGATTGTATAAAATGTGCGGAACTACTCGACTCGTTTCTATCTCTCCGCATATCTATCTGTGTTTCGTGGAAACCAGTACACAGCTCTCAAGTGAACCGCCCTTCTAGGTCCCCCACGGTTGCGTAGCTCTCTCCCACTGTCGCACAACAATCACAGTTGCAACTGTTATGTGCTCTCATAAACTTTTCTGTTTATTTATAGACCATTCACACATAACACATACAGGAAACGTATAATAATTTAAAAACAAGGAAATACATCTGCCTGTATCCTTTGCAGACTGAAAAGACAACACGTAAGTTGCAGAGAGGCTTTTATTTTTTTCCATCGCCCATTTTCAAGGCATATTAATATCTGTTACGTTTAACTTATATTGAGTTGTCACGATGTCCACACCTGATGCATCAAGTATGTTTTTGTTTCGAGAAACAGCTTTTTCGCTTTCCAGTATTTCTTAGGTGTCGTAAATAACTGTACTTAACATTGTGAGTAGACGGACAATCCATCAGTATTGTGGACAACACATTTAGCACCTAAATATACGCCTACAAAACCGTCCGCATGTGAACGTACAAGCATCGACGACACGCTAAGAGTGAAGGGAACTTTCCCTGCTCGGAGAACCGACAAATGCTTTTGCGGTACGTTCCGAAAGGATGATACCGCTCTTGTCGGTGGCTACGAATGGTTACTTTATTGCAGCTCCAAAGCCGAGGACGAATGATTTCACGAGCTACATGTTTAACTGCAAAATACACAATAAGACTTGTTATCATCTTTAAGAGCAACCAAATTCGAGTTATCTTCCAAGGGCGTAATAAACATACATCTTAAAACGACGTTGATAAATTAAAAAAAATCAGAATATCTGGGTGGCCTTACAGTGTACCGGGAAAGGAAAGGTAGGAAGCATAAAAAACTAACGCTCTAATGTAACACATGAGAGACGCACAAATAACAGCACAAGTGGACATCTTGAGTTACGTAATTCCGGTACACAATCTTAGGTGGATTCCTCAAGATATTCGTAAAGAGCTAAAAACAAAGCAAGCGCTAAACTAGTAGAGTATAAGCCGAAGTAAAACTAACATCTTCTCGGAATGGTAGTCAGCAGCCAGTGTAAGTTAAGACGAAAAAACGCCGAGTGTTTTCCATGCAAATTGCTTAATGCGATTTTTCACTAATTTTATTAGGTGACCTTGCACTTTTATTTGTGGAATTACACTGTTATTGTACTATTATTGTTTATTAAATTCATTTTATAACTTTCAGATTTGTATTACATTTTATGTTTATTTTAAATTTTGTGTAACCAAAGATGATGTCTTTCATGAATGGTTATAAGAGTTTCAAACAATTTGTGCCACTGGTGCGAAGGGACCTCTTTAACATGATTTTCTTATAACAATAAATGGCATATCGTAAGCTTTTCCGGTGTGTATCACAGAAATTAAGAAAACAATTTTACTTCGTTGTATAATACACTTGCAGTTAAACCATTGGAGCAAAACTATCCTAAAGCTTGTAAGTTTAGAACGTTTTCTTTATTATTTTAAGAGTAGTAAAGCTTGCAGCAAAAGGCAATACAAAAAGTTTCATTTTTGTTGTCAAAAAGCACGAATTCTTACTAGGAGAATGGACCATTTAGTTGCTAAGATACTCAACTCTTTAGTGAGTGGTAAGGTTTACAAAAATATTCATCTAGCATTGCAGGTAAAGGCTGGTCTTTTTGACGTAACTTAGTCCCATGTATTGGAACTGATGGAAACTTCATTAATCGTTGACCATAAAAAAGTAATGGGCTCCATTGTTTGTGTAGATAAAAATCTAAAACACAAGGAAGAATGTCACCTGTTCTATTTACGACTAAACCTTTGTAGTCCCTTCATTTCATATCACGAAAAATTGTTACACCCAAACATTTGTATGAGCTGACAGATTACAGCTGTGATCCACTGATACTGTTGTCATGTTCTACTATGTTTGTGTTCTTTATCTAATACATAGTTTTAAATTTCTGGACGTTTAAAACAAGTTTTCAATCTAAGTTGACCGCCTTAATCACGTAAGATATATAACATCTCAACACAGATTGTGTTAGACTTCTATGTAGTGCCCTGTAGCCGAAGTATTGCGTTGGCTTAGTTGCATAATTTTAGTATCTGCAGTATTTGTTTCTGTTGACATAATAGTCTTCTGTGCTTGACAAGGTTCAATTCTGTGTCTGTTACCATAGGGGTAGTTTCGCTCTCGGCATATCCCAGCTGCTTTCCTTATGTCCAAAATTGGAATGTATTTGCTACATTGTTAATACAATCCACACTTTATTCATTGGGCCAAACAAAGTCGGAAGGTGCGAGATCCAGGCTGTAGGGTGGAAGAGCAGGAACAGTCTAATGAAGTTTCGTGAGCTGCTCTCAGCTTCGTACCCTTGGTGACATCTTATGTTGTCATGGAGAAGGAAAAGTTAGTTCACATTTTTGTGGCGACGAACGAGAGTGTCTGCACGTGTCAACAATGCAAGAGTCACAGCTGTGTGCGTCCGGCCGGCACGCGGGATGTCGGAAAAATTTGTGAGCCCTTGCTGCGATGATGACATACGCCTCGCCCATGGACTCACTGCCAGGTCTACGTAGACGTAGACATGAAAAAATGTGTAGCATATCTTACTGAACGCTCCGCGTAATTTAAAGCAAGCTATAAACAGAAACTCTATCTGAATCATCCTCTATCCTCCTACAGTCACTCAACGACGATTCTATCCCGGACACTATGGGGTCATCACTCCCACTCCCACTCCCACTTACCCGGCAGATCGTTTGCATAGAGAAAAAGTGTGGTTCGATCACAATTCTATGAGGCACACATGATGATACTCTTGCCGTCTTGTCTTTAATGAACACTCGCTGTCCAGTGGCACGTACTGTGTTCAGTTACCTGAAAACTGCTGCGTGCACAAATCGAGAAAGAGGGTATCTAATACTGGTACATAATGCCATCTGCTATGCTCTCTAGAGTAGAGCGTGGGGAATATCTTAAAATGCTTATTTCTTCTTTAAGTCCTTGGCCAGTTCCTCTTTCCAGCTCTTACAATAGCTTCATCTGGAGCAATCGCGTTTCCACCGCGTGTTTCTCTTTGCAACACTGTTGACTCGGAGTAATGGCGAAGCTTACTTTTTAGGCAGGCGCCTGAGGAGCGGCTTAGGCGAGGCTAGAGGGCGGTCCCCCGGCAGCCCGGCAGGTGTGGTGCAGTTACTCGGCGCCTAAGTGCTTGTTGGCAGTTTCCGGGGATCCCCTCGGAAGTTGGCGGCCCTGCGCGCCGCTACACGGGCACTTAGCGGCGCGCCGGCGCAGCTACTTGTCTTTATCTGCGCCAACTGTGTTAAGCTGGAGTGACTTTATGACTTGCGGTAAGAGCCCGCGTCGGTGCTCCATTAGTCTAACGATCCAAGTTTCCCGCGGAGGGGCGACCCCTGCGACGCAGTATCAAACATGCACTCCCACGCTGACAGCCGCGCCGAGCTGTTCGCGAGCAGAATGGACCGAAATTCTGCAGTCTCCTCCCGAATGGCTCCGCCCCGCCTTCCTCGCGCTTTATGTCTGCCCCCACAAACTCGGTCTCGACTGCTTGCATAATAATAACCTTGTAATGCGAACGCAGTAACGTGACAAGATTCGATGTCAGTTACTGTTCTCCAACTGGAATTACACTTGCAGAACTATGGTTCACCTTGCATTTCGTATGTTTTTAGAGCTACGTTAAGAATCAGGAAGCAAGTGTCACATTTAAAGAGAGTATATTTTAATTCTTTTTGCCAATATTTTTACGACAGGTGTTCAGTAAGTAATGCACACTTTTTTTCTGAAAGCATTTTGATTTTATGAGGATTCCAATACACTACATTATTCCCCACTCTTTTCGCTACAAAACTATTTTTCAACATAATCTCAGTTCAATGCGACGACGCTGCGTCACCTTAGTGGTAGAGCCTGTGTGTTCACATTTTACCATTTCATTGGTCGAGGGGAGGGGGGAGAGGGGAACATTTTGGCTGCATCAGTAACCTCCCCATCATCCACGTACTGCTCTCCATGGAGTGCTTGCTTCATTGAGCCAAGTACATGGTCCATGTTTGGTCTTTATGATCTTCTGTTAGGCGGCTAGGATACCCGCGGGCACACACGAATACCCACGTGGTGGACGACTTTGTCAGCACCACTAACAGGAACATCCAGTTGAGCAGCGAAGTATTTAATTGTGGCCTAAAGATCATATCGAATGGTAGTGTCCGCACGTTCCAATACTGCAGCAACGGCATCTGTGTGCGGCCGGCTGGCACGCGATTTATAGAGAAGTTTTGCACGAACTTGTTGGGATAACGACAGATGCTTGGTCCAACAACTGACCGTGCTTTTTTTCAGTTTCAGGTCTCCGTAGACATTCTGCAAGCGCCTATGAATATTTGCGATGCTCTGGTTTTTTTGCCAAAAGAAACTCCATGACAACTCTCTTCTTGGAACGCACCTCCGTAACAGACGCCATTTTTAAGAGGCCGTCGCCTATCGGAAATTAACGGAAATTACAGCAGCTGAATCGAGAATATTGCACGATGTCTCACAACAAACTTCGCGTTGATTTAACCGAAATTTGCCGGGAACTAAGTATTGGATTAATTACTGAACACACTGGACTCGCATTCGGGAGGACGACGGTTCAATCCCGCGTCCGACCATCCTGATTTAGGTTTTCCGTGATTTCCCTAAATCATTCCAGGCGAATGCCGGGAATGTTCCTCTGAAAGGGCACGGCCGGCTTCCTTCCCTATCCGTCCCTAATCCAATGAGACCGATGACCTCGCTGTCTGGTCTCCTTCTCCAAACGACCCCAAAATTACTGAACGTCCCTCATAGCGGTGAACAGGCCTGAGTTAAACTAGTGCATAATGGTTGTGCGCCTGCCGGTCGGCAACCCATCTGACCGCCACGCACTACTTGCCACCTAGCAAACAGGCGCCACCGTGAAGAAAAAATTCGCTTGACAACTGCTGGTAAGCTTAGTAAGTAAACAAAATGTGAATACATCTCTTGAGGGTTGTCGAATTTGAGCACAAACAGGCGTGGTACGATAAGAATTTCAATCATCACGAGACGACCATTTAGAGAAAGCCACGTTGTGTAAGGAGGATCTAGTTTTACAGCGGTCATTTCCACAAACTTTTTTGCCAATAGTAGCAAAAATGTCGAGAGCGACACGTAAACGTCGCCGTGTAATGAGAATGCTATCATCTGAACTGACGGCATATCTTTCACCGTCACCACGTGTTCCACTGGCACACTTGTGCCGATCTGGGTCTGATCAGCAGCAGCCTGTGGCATATTTTTCCCATCCGGGGGCGCAGAGGAAGGGTAGGAATACGTTATGGGCTGAGTCCGGCAAGTCCGTCGATATAGTAAAAGCCGAGGGTCAGGTACTGACGTCCCTAAGTGTCATTTCCAGAGCTATCTGTAATTGCTTTACCGACATTTATGAAGTCCGTGCTACTGATACGACTGTCCATGATGTGTTTACTCCTCTCTTTATTGCGTGGTACCTCCTGCATTAAATGTTGAGTCTCTAAATGACTTTACTCGAGACGATATATATCGAATTATTGTTGGCTCACCATTGCTGAGATGACCGGAACTCGACGGTATTCCTCAGAAATGTTATCTATAGTTGTGGCCTCTCATAGGTGATATCATTGCATCACTGGTAAATGAGATGAAATGGGGGGGGGGGGGCGGCGAGGGTTTGAGTCCTATCCAAGGTTGGTAAAATCTTTCTAATTTCGAAATAACTGGAAGTCATGACATTGACAAATTCCGCCTGAGTACATTACTTAAATTCGGTTACAAAACTTGCCCGGCGGTTAACAGCCGTTTGTCGATATTGCTAGACAAAATTCTTGCTGTTCACCAAAGTTTTGTACACGATCTTGACTTCTGTAGTCGAATTCCGGGACGTCTTCTGGGTAGCTGCAGTGACTTCCGTTTCCGGGACCTTACTTTTTATTGACTTAGTAAGTCACCGCTGCTTGATGTATGTGCTCGAGACAACATGTCTCAATCATACTACGTGTCAGGTACTATCCAATCTCTTGATTGGTATTCAAACATCTGTCACAGTGAATAGATTACTGCAGGGTAGCCCCATCTCTATGTCGCTTTTTGTCTTGTCTCTAGAGCCTCTGCTTTGCAATGTAGCTGTTCAGTTATGTGGCTGCAAGATACTGGGAGAAACCGGTACAAGCGTACGAGGATGATAATATGCTATTGCTCCGTCACATCGATGACATATCCTTGCTGCTTGCTCAAGGCCTTCGTTCATTTCAGTTAATCCCAGATACCACAATCGCCGAAAGGTTTATCTAAGAAGAACAGTAAAGGGAAATCCACACCAAGAGAGAGGAGCCCTGCTAAACGTAAGACCAGCGCTTGAAAACAAACACTTCAGAGCTATAACTGGTCCTATAGCTCATCGCTAGAAAACTTGCGTGCTGTTCGAGGGGTGCCGGGTCGATTTATGGGCTCGAGAAACGAATCTGTGTAGAAGAATGATTGTCCCTGACCAAAACAATTGTCAGAACATATTAATTATATGTTTCAACGCGTATCAGCATATGACAGCTATTATTAACAACACAATGCAACAATTTGTGCTTTACAATTGGCAGTAATACATAGATGTTATCATATCATTGGGTTACTCATAAATTATCCGACCGTATAGGCCTTGGAATGGCCAACGGTACCGGCCGGCCGCCGTGTCATCAACCCAGAGGCGTGACTGGATGCGGATACGGAGGGACATGTGGTCAGCACACCTCTCTCCCGGCCGCTGTCAGTTTTTGTGACCGGAGCCGCTACTTCTCAGTCAAGTAGCTCCTCGGTTTGCCTCGCAAGGGCTGAGTGCAGCCCGCATGCCAACAGTGCTCGGCAGACTGGTTGGTCACGCACACAAGTTCTACCCCAGCCCGACAGTGCTTAACTTCGGTGATCTGACGGGAACCGTTGTTACCTCTGAGGCAAGGCCGTTGTAGGATTACTCATAACACAAATGTTAAAATGCTTGTCTGCCTTACGCCTCTAGGTATTAGCATGGACAACTCTTAACATTTCTGCAGATAATGAAGCGCAGGCGTAACGCATTCGTTCTTTCAACGGATTTTCAGATTCTGTTTTGTGAACCCTGGTTTGGCAATCCAGAAAAAATCCAATGCGGTTAAATTTCGAGATCTCGTTGGCCATGGAATGCCACCACCACGACCTACCCACCGCTCGGTGTGCACGTCGCTCAGATGTTACCTAAGCTCTCGACAATAATGGAGTGATGCACTATCGGGCTGAAATTAGTGCCTCACATCTGACTGTAGTGGAATGTCTTTTAGCAGATGCTCAAGATTCAACGCATTATGTGGAAATCACAAATATAGCTCACCAGTTACTTTGGGAGCCAAATAAACTGGTCCAATGTTACGGTGTCCTAGAATGCCACATCATACGTTAACACCCCATGGTGATTACATGTGATGTGACCAGTGATTATTTGCAGGAGCTCAGTGATGTAGATTGTGTCTATTGGCAGTGGCCTCATTTGCGAAACAGTATGCATCTCTCCAAAACTTTTGCCTGATGAAACCTGGATTTACGGCTATTCTACACTCCTGGAAATTGAAATAAGAACATCGTGAATTCATTGTCCCAGGAAGGGGAAACTTTATTGACACATTCCTGGGGTCAGATACATCACATAATCACACTGACAGAACCACAGGCACATAGACACAGGCAACAGAGCATGCACAATGTCGGCACTAATACAGTGTATATCCACCTTTCGCAGCAATGCAGGCTGCTATTCTCCCATGGAGACGATCGTAGAGATGCTGGATGTAGTGCTGTGGAACGGCTTGCCATGCCATTTCCACCTGGCGCCTCAGTTGGACCAGCGTTCGTGCTGGACGTGCAGACCGCGTGAGACGACGCTCCATCCAGTCCCAAACATGCTCAATGGGGGACAGATCCGGAGATCTTGCTGGCCAGGGTAGTTGACTTACACCTTCTAGAGCACGTTGGGTGGCACAGGATACATGCGGACGTGCATTGTCCTGTTGGAACAGCAAGTTCCCTTGCCGGTCTAGGAATGGTAGAACGATGGGTTCGATGACGGTTTGGATGTACCGTGCACTATTCAGTGTCCCCTCGACGATCACCAGTGGTGTACGGCCAGTGTAGGAGATCGCTCCCCACACCATGATGCCGGGTGTTGGCCCTGTGTGCCTCGGTCGTATGCAGTCCTGATTGTGGCGCTCACCTGCACGGCGCCAAACACGCATACGACCATCATTGGCACCAAGGCAGAAGCGACTCTCATCGCTGAAGACGACACGTCTCCATTCGTCCATCCATTCACGCCTGCCGCGACACCACTGGAGGCGGGCTGCACGATGTTGGGGCGTGAGCGGAAGACGGCCTAACGGTGTGCGGGACCGTAGCCCAGCTTCATGGAGACGGTTGCGAATGGTCCTCGCCGATACCCCAGGAGCAACAGTGTCCCTAATTTGCTGGGAAGTGGCGGTGCGGTCCCCTACGGCACAGCGTAGGATCCTACGGTCTTGGCGTGCATCCGTGCGTCGCTGCGGTCCGGTCCCAGGTCGACGGGCACGTGCACCTTCCGCCGACCACTGGCGACAACATCGATGTACTGTGGAGACCTCACGCCCCACATGTTGAGCAATTCGGCGGTACGTCCACCCGGCCTCCCGCATGCCCACTATACGCCCTCGCTCAAAGTCCGTCAACTGCACATACGGTTCACGTCCACGCTGTCGCGGCATGCTACCAGTGTTAAAGACAGCGATGGAGCTCCGTATGCCACGGCAAACTGGCTGACACTGACGGCGGCGGTGCACAAATGCTGCGCAGCTAGCGCCATTCGACGGCCAACACCGCGGTTCCTGGTGTGTCCGCTGTGCCGTGCGTGTGATCATTGCTTGTACAGCCCTCTCGCAGTGTCCGGAGCAAGTATGGTGGGTCTGACACACAGGTGTCAATGTGTTCTTTTTTCCATTTCCAGGAGTGTATTTACGAGACGTCTGCAGAACGATTCACGAATTTGGAAATCGTTTTCATATAGCTGTTGGTGTAGATGAAGCTTAAAAGGATGCCATTTTGGTTCCTTTAGGATCCATTGTACCGAAGACATCTATAGCCCCAGATCAGTTGCAGCTGTTCTTTGTCCTAATTATGATGAGTAATAGATATTACATGGCGAGATCTAATGACTTTCATAATATTAGTAATAATGACCACTATAGTATTGTAGGTAGAAATAACACTGCAACCTAAGTGCAATAGCACGTAAACACTTTATTTTATACTACATTGTTCATACGAGCTATTTTAATTTAAGCTATGCTTACAGTATATGGGATGTGCTCCAAAATACTCAGTAACGTTCCAGCTAACATCGGGTGCGTCAGGGATAGGTCTTTCACGACACGTTGTACTTGGAAAGCTCACTCGGTTCTTAAACGCATCACTGTACACCTAAAAACATGCGCAGAAGGCAGCCGTCGCGTTGGAAAACTTTGTGGATACAGGATTCTGGCCTCAGCTGCATTGCGTTGCGTCTTGCCATAGATCAGTCTCAAATCGGTGTATTCTGCGCTGCAGCACATTGCTGTTGTAACCTGTTTGACTGTAAGATGTGTCTCGAAGTACAAACGAACGGCCACGTAACCTTATCAGAGCGGAAGAAGGAGGAAAAAGCACCCAAATGGCGTCACAGATCGGTGGAGGTTCGGTTGTACGTGCACTTTCCCTTGACAAGGTAGCGCTTCTCGCACTAACTGCACTAACGTATGAGGGAAACATGAAACTACAGAACACAGCGTGCGTGGGCCAACTGCTATACTATCAAATTAAAATTCTCTAGTAAAGCGGGGACTGATGACCACAGCTGTTCAGTCCCATAGTGCTCAGAGCCAAAGACTTCCTAGTAAAGCTCAAAACTGTTTAGTCGATTTTAAAACATACGGGACTGAGAAAGAAACGTCATGCCAAAATATTCAAATGACTGGTAAAGTATCGGACTGTTCAAATTAACCACAAAAAAATTTACAATTTTTGGATTTACATTTTATTAATTTCATGTTCAATTATAGTTTGTAATCAATGTCTTATTTACAAAATACTTAATCAATTAATAATATATAAAAACTGAATTTTATAAATGAGGTAGATAACATTGATTTTTAACTATTTAAAGTTATTAAAATTTAAAATTTTCAGTTATCTAAGCGCTAATTTGAATGGTTTTCCCACACGTGGACAGGCGAAATAAAGTTGCCCGTGAGGGAAACACGAATTTTCGAAGTCCACATCGCAAATAGTCATTGTTTGGTCTTGACACTTATTGATGGTCATCGCGAAAGCCATATGAATCCGAAATTGAAGCCTTCTGAATGGTATTCGAGATTCTGACGGTATCACTGCAATACGCGGCAACATCACGATTTCTCCTTTAAACGTTCCCTTCAAAATGATTGCTTCGATAACATTTCCGGTGATACTTTCAAAGATCAAACGTGTACCATTGCATAATATAGGTGGGTTGAAATTATGGAGAATAATAATCGGTGAACCAGCCTTCAACCGAAGATTGCGTGTTGGCATTCCTGCTGTATCGAGAGAATTTAATAATTCAGTTGGAAAATTTACGGCTTCGTTTTCATCAACTATTGTGTCGATTGATTTAAAAGACATCAAATCACCGGGAAACAGTTGTCATATCTAGAAATTAATTTCGTCAACATCAACATTTCTTGCTGCTAAAATAGCACGATTACTGAGCCCATAATGATCTAAGTAATTATTCAATATATCCGGGAAGACACTCTCAATTAGTTTTTCTCAGTAACAGTGCAGAAATTGTTTGTCAATCAGATGTATTGTGTATTTTGTTGCAGTTCAATTTCATCGTTTCCAGTATCCAGCAACTGCTTGGAAGATACCGGTGCCTATGAATCATTTTTGAAATTGTAGTCACATGTTTACGGTCAATCTAAGTGTCTTGACACTTCGCCATAAAAACGATCGGTTTAAAGATGCGTTAATATCATCGGCAAAAGTAGAGCGAGGAATGACTGGTAATGTCTCCCACAAGTCACCAGACAGTTTTAAAACAGTACAAACGAAACGTTTATTGCTGCCTGTCAAATCTTGCATAGTTCTATGAAATTCTTCGAGTGAATGCTTACGAGCCACAGTACAATCATTCCAAATTATAATTGAATCTTTTGCAACACTGCAGACTTAATGCTGAATGCGCCGTTCGTCCACCAGCTAACAAAGTGGCAGCAAGCCCGGCAATGCAACTGCCAATGCAATTTTCTGTTGCGACCGTATCTTCGCAAGGATTAATGACGCTAAAAATGTCTTACCGATTCCACCTGGTGTGTCTAAGAAAAAAAACCTGCCTTGTTCAGTATCCACGATCAACATAGGCCGATTATAAATATTTTTTTGTTTAGCTCTCAGTAATGGGTCATTATTCGCAATAATTGTAGCCAAGTCAACGTCGTTCTACGGTTTTTCTCTGTGAAAATCACTGTTAACTAAGTTAGTGGCCGGGTGATCGGATGATGGCATACCACAATGACTGTCAAATATGAAATTAAAATACATAAATCTTCGCTCAACACTAATGCTTCATTCTATATTTCTGGTGTGAAATCTACATTTGGACATTACTTGGTTTGTTTAACACGGTGCAATATATATTCGGTTATATAGTTCCTACGTTTATCCCACAAAGTCTGTGATTGTGTTAAATAACATGTTGTCAAAATAATTTAAAACAGATGACGAATACTATTCGGCGTGGATGTCAACGCTGCATCAGCAAGTATCAAGTCCCAATGATTGTCTTCTTGCAGTAATTGCAGTTCGTGACATACACCTTGATATGAATTGAAAACTCGACCATTAACTGTTCGCAAAAATTCGAAAGATGTTGGTCTGGAAATATTCACCAACGACAATGGCAAAAAAGGCATTCACAAATTTTTGCATGTACTGTGCAAAGTCGAACCAATGTCTTGGCTTTAAATATGCATGGGATTGATAGGTGTTGTTTTCCTTGTTTACGTGGCTCCTATTTCCACCCTGATTTATTCCACGTAAAATAGCGTGGAACATCGGCATATAGTGATGTTTTTGCGAATCGACCGAACATATCACATTTTTGACGCAATGTGAAAAATTTAGCTATTGTATTTGGTGGGTCAGGTGCTCTTTGGAGCATATATTCTTTGGTAAAATAGACACGTTGACTGTTTTCGAGACTTACTGCAAGATGCTACATAGAAGGGTCTCTTTCATGTATGGAAAAACTAAAAATCGCTGCTGATACACCTATCCATCTGGTATCGTGTTATTTCGTCATTTTTGTTTATGTTTTGTACTTCAAGTACTGCCAGATCACTACCTTTATTAACGTATTTGCAAATGTACTTAATGGAGGTTACGTAACTGCAAATCTCGACCTTAATATGAGCCGTATATGTTTTTGAAGGTAATGGTGAATATAGTACTACACATTGATTGTGAATTTCAACTAGGGTTGTAGAATTTGACATTCGCATTGTAAACGTGTGGCCACCGTTCTCAGCGTTTCTGCGGCTATGCAATGGATAACCGTCGATATCCATAACAGTATCATTTGTATATTGTTTTGGGAAACGCTTCTTACATCTTCCATCTGCCATGCATGGCGATGTCATGTTAAAAGCACCGCACGGTCCGTGGATCGTGTAACTGGTAACAGTATCACACAATTCTGGGTCAATTAATGTGTCCGGGATTTCTGCAGAAATTATTTGATCAATTTCTTCCGGACGGATTTCATCTTCAAATCTAATCAAAATGTGAGAATAAGACAAACACCACTTTTGCCACTTACAAGAACAATACAGCCAGCACCGTATGTTACCGAAAACCGAATATTTTGCGATTAAGTGACAATGAGCCTGGCGGGGTAGCCGCGCGGACTGAGGCGCCTTGTCACGGTCCACGCGGCTCTCCCCGTCGGAGGTTCGAGTCCTCCCTCAGGCATGGGTGTGTGCGCTGTCCATATCGTAAGTTAGTATAAGTTAAATTAAGTTGTGTGTAATGTGTAAGCTTAGGGACCAATGACCTAAGCAGTTTGGTCCCACAAGTTCTTACCACAAATTTACAAATTTTACATAATGATTTTAATTTTTGTTTAAACACATGTGCGCTGATATCATGACGTTGTATTGATTTTTGGGCTGGTAATAACAAAGTTTGTATTTCCTCCAAATTCGGATTACATGTAAATGTAATAAACAAATCAGGACGACCGTAATGACGTGCGTAACTCAATGCGTTTTGTACGTATTCCTGCATGTTCCGTGGACTGCCCATGTAACTTGAAGGTAAAATAAATGCAGTACCGATGTCATTGGTGTTTAAATTTTCATCGATGTTTCCGTTAATAGCATCTCGGAAATGAATGTATTCCTCCGATCGTAATTTAGCCTGGTTGTATCTAATAAACCGACAACGTTCACTTTCGATCTTAGCATACATCTCCACAATGTATTGGTATAGCTGACGATATCGAAGGCTATAATTATCTCGATTAGGTGTGATCATCAATCGGTGCGCGAAGCAGTTCATTGAACTAACTTCATTATTCGTTTCGTTACCTAAAAAATGAGTAATTAAATAGCTACAAAAATATCCGCCTCCGGTAGCTGAGTGATAGACGGCACGGTAGCTCAGCGTGCTCGGTCAGAGGGTTAGCTACCCTCTGTAATAAAAAACTGAGTGAACGGATCACCAAAGAACTGAACGGGTGTCATCGGACGTCCGCCACGAACAAATCCAATGAACAATATAGAACAAAATGAGATTTAAAAAAATTTAAAAATGTGGTTAGGGCGACAGAACGTCAATCCTAAGGGCCCGAGTTCGATTCACGCTGGGTCGAAAATTTTCTCCGCTCAGGGACTGGGTGTTGTGTTGTCCTAATCATCATGATTTCATTCCCATCGAGGCGCAAGTAGCCGAAGTGGCGTCAAATCGAAAGACTTGCACCCGACGAACGGTCTACCCGACGGGGGGCCCTAGTCACACAAAAATGAACAATAAGAAATTAAAATCAATGAAATAAGGAATTAAATAGTAGAATATCAATCGTGTAACTGGATCACACCGTCTGATGTTGATGTGATATTCATCCTGCCTTTACTAGAATATTAGAGGATGCTTCTTCATCTCCCAGTACCTACTGCAACTTACATCCTTCTGAATCTGCTTAGTGTATTCATCTCTTGGTCTCCCGCTACGATTTTTATCCTCCACGCTGCCCTCCAATGCTAAATTTGTGATCCCTTGATACCTCAGAACATGTCCTACCAACCGGTCCCTTTTTCTTGTCAAGTTGTCCCACAAACTCCTCTTCTCCCAATTCTATTCAGTACCTCCTCATTAGTTATGTAATCTACCCATCTAATCTTCAGCATTCTTCTGTAGCACCACATTTCGAAAGCTTCTATTCTCTTCTTGTCCAAACTATTTATCGTCCATGTTTCACTTCCATACATGGCTACACTCGATACAAATACTTTCAGAAACGACTTCCTGACACTTAAATCTATACTCGATGTTAACAAATTCCTCTTCTTGAGAAACGCTTTCCTTGCCATTGCCAGTCTACATTTTATATCCTCTCTACTTCGACGATCATCAGTTTTTTTGCTCCCCAAATAGCAAAACTCTTTTACTACTTTAAGTGTCTCATTTCCTAATCTAATTCCCTCAGCATCACCCGACTTAATTCGATTACATTCCATTATCCTCGTTTTGCTTTTGTTGATGTTCATCTTATATCCTCCTTTCAAGACACTGTCCATTCCTTTCAACTGCTCTTCCAAGTCCTTTGCTGTCTCTGACAGAATTACAATGTCATTGGCGAACCTCAAAGTTTTTATTTCTTCTCCATGGATTTTAATGCCTACTCCGAAATTTTCTTTTGGTTCCTTTACTGCCTGCTCAATATACTGATTGAATAGCATCGGGGAGAGACTAAAACCCCGTCTCACTCCCTTCCCAACCACTGCTTCCCTTTCATGTCCCTCGACTCTTATAACTGCCATCTGGTTTCTGTACAAATTGTAAATAGCCTTTCGCTCCCTGTATATTACCCCTGCCACCTTCAGAATTTGAAAGAAGGTATTCCAGTCAACATTGTCAAAAGCTTTCTCTAAGTCTACAAATGCTAGAAACGAAGGTTTACCTTTCCTTCATCTTTCTTCTAAGATAAGCCGTAGGGTCAGTATTGCCCCACGTGTTCCAACATTTCTACGGAATCCAAACAGATCTTCCCCGAGGTCGGCTTCTACCAGTTTATCCATTCGTCTGTAAAAAATTCGCGTTAGTATTTTGCAGCTGTGACATATTAAACTGATAGTTCGGCAATTTTCACATGTGTCAACGCCTTCCTTCTTTGGCATTGGAATTATTATATTCTTCTTGAAGTCTGAGGGAATTTCGCATGTCTCATACATCTTGCTCACCAGATTGAAGAATTTTGTCAGGACTGGCTCTCCCAAGGCTACCAATGGAATGTTGTCTACTCCCGGGCCTTGTTACGACTTAGGTATTTTAGTGCTCTGTCAAACTCTTCACGCTGTATCATATCTCCCATTCATCTTCATCTACATCCTCTTCCATTTCCAAAATATTGTCCTCAAGAACATCGCCCCTGAATAGACCCTCTATATACTCCTTCCACCTTTCTACTTTCTCTTCTTTGCTTAGAACTGGGTTTCCATCTGAGCTCTTGATATACATGCAAGTGGGTCTCTTTTGTCCAAAAGTCTCTTTAATTTTCCTGTAGGCAGTATCTACCTTACCTCTCGTGAGATAAGCCTCTACATCCTTACATTTGTCCTCTAGGCATCCCTGCTTAGCCATTTAGCGCTTCCTGTCGATCTGATTTTTGAGACGTTTTTATTCCTTTTTGCCTGCTTCATTTTCTGCATTTTTGTATTTTCTCCTTTCATCAATTAAATTCAGTATCTCTTCTGTTACCCAAGGATTTCTCCTAGCCCTTGTCTTTTTATCTACTTGATCCTCTGCTGCCTTCACTATTTCATCCCTCAGAGCTACCAATTCTTCTTATACTGGATTTCTTTGCCCCATTCCTGTCAGTGGTTCCCTTATGCTCTCCCTGAAACTCTGTACAACCTCTGGTTCTTTCAGTTTATCCAGATTGTGGTCTGAGTCCACATTAGCTATGATTAAGTTATGCTCTGTGAAAAATTCTACCAGGCGGCTTACTCTTTCATTTCTTAGCCCTAATCCATATTCTCCTACTACGTTTCCTTCTCTTCCTTCTCCTACTGTTGAATTCCAGTCACCCATGACTATTAAATTTTCGTCTCCCTTCACTATCTGAATAATTTCTTTTATCTCATCATACATTTCATCAATTTCTTCATCATCTGCAGTGCTAGTTGGCATATAAACTTGTACTTCTGTAGCAGGCGTGGGCTTCGTGTCTGTCTTGACCACAATAATGCATGCAGTATGCTGTTTGTAGTAGCTTACCCGCACTCCAATTTTTTATTCATTATTAAACCTACTCCTGCAATACCCCTATTAGATATTGTATTTATAGCCCTGTATTCACGAGACCAAAAGTCTTGTTCCTCCTGTCACCGAACTTCACTAATTCCCACTATATCTAAATTTAACCTATCCCTTTTTAAATTTTCTAACCTACCTGCCCGATTAAGGGATCTGACTTTCCACGTTCCGATCCGTAGAACGCCAGTTTTCTTTCTCCTGATAACGACGTCCTCTTGAGTAGTCCCCACCCGGAGATCCGAATGGGGGACTATTTTACCTCCGGAATATTTTACCCAAGAGGATGCCACATCATTTAATCAACAGTAAAGCTACATGCCCTCGGGAAATGTTACGGCTGTAGTTTCCCCTTGCTTTCACCCGTTCGCAGTACCACAACAGCAAGGCCGGTTTTGGTTAGTGTCACAAGGCCAGATCAGTCAATCATCCAGACTGTTGCCCCTGCAACTACTGAAAAGGCTGCTGCCCCTCTTCAGGAACCACACGTTTGTCTGGCCTCTCAACAGATACCCTTCCGCTGTGGTTGCACCTACGGTACGGCTATCTGTATCGCTGAGGCACGCAAGCCTAACGGTAAGGTCCATGGTTCAAAATGGTTCAAATGGCTCTGAGCACTATGGGACTTAACATCTGTGGTCATCAGTCCCCTATAACTTAGAACTACTTAAACCTAACTAACCTAAGGACATCACACACATCCATGCCCGAGGCAGGATTCGAACCTGCGACCGTAGCAGTCCCCGGTTCCGGACTGAGCGCCTAGAACCGCTAGACCACCGCGGCCGGCGGTCCATGGTTCATGGGGGGGTGGGGGTACTATACAAAAATGATACATGAAAAATTAAAATAGCACAGTTATGTCGTAAACATAATAAATATTACCTAGAATAGGTTGTAGCATCTAGAAATCGAAACACGACGCCATCTACTGGATGTCTACCCGACCTAGATATCAAAAGATGTTAGAGTGTTGTGTCGATGAATTAACATACACCGCCATCTGTTAGGAAACATACAACTTACAAATAAATACACACTATTGTCGTATAATAAATATTTAATTTTCAAGAATCTCGTTATATGCTGGCATACCTGAACATTCTTGAAAGCTGATGGCGTCACTGTGATCATCAGACGTGAATGTTCCACCAAAATATCATTGGAAGAGAACACCTACGAAGAAATCAAATGTTTAAGGTACTTAGGAAGTTTCGTGAGAGAAGGTAGAAAATTTGGGGAGGAAATGACAGATTATCTTTGGCTAGATGAACGTTCAAAATGTGACAGATTTACTGACAACAAACAGAATTCCGATGTAATTAAGAAAGAGATTTGCCCATTGGTTTTCCTGAAGGGGAGTTGTATGTGGCAGCCAATCATGGATACCGAAAAAGAAAGAAGAAAAATTCTGGGACAGTTCTGGTACGTAGAGGAGGAGGCAAATGCTAAAAGTGAAATGCAGTGACAGTATGACGAATGAAGTTTAACTAAGAATAAGAGAAGAAAAATGAACTAGTGTAAATCTTGCATGAGATATATGTTGCAAGAAAATTCGCTGCAACGATAAGTAATCGAAAAAAAAATATTGCACGAAAGAGCGGAAACAAAGAAAGAGGTTTGGAATATTATGAATGGACGAAGTAAACAGGTCGAGGAAGACCTATCGAGTAGAAGGAAGAACTTCCAATCGATACACGATGGAAAACGGATATATCGAGAGGCATACATGTTACAGTTTTCTGTTTTGTGTGTGTGTGTGTGTGTGTGTGTGTGTGTGTGTGTGTGTGCTATTAGTTCCAGGTAGTTTCATCACATATATTTCATTTCATATAACGTATTTCATTCATAATACGCACTGTTTAAGAGCTGTCAATAGAGATCTTTGGCGCATTTCGCCTGCAGAAGTGATTTTACAGATTACATTCTGGGCATCAGGTATTACATCTTGAGCCGGGTCTTAAGTGGTTGAGGGTGGAGGGCTGGAGTTTTATCAACTGAAGAGGCTGAGCTGAATAGCATTTATCAAAGAATTCATTTGCGACAGTAATGTCAGCGATCACAGCGAGCATTCTTCGTGGTTGCGGGATCACCAGCTTGGAAGGCGACATAAGCCCCACCAATCCCCAGCTGTGGCCACAGACGTCTTCCTTTGAGGTCAGTACAAAAAGCAACGCTCACTCGCAACGTTACCGCCCTTTAAATTCAACGGATTAGAGGTTGTGTATCAAACATATTTTGAAAAGATTTTGCTTTTGAAATGTCATGAGACAATATTAACGAATTATACAGTCTTTTAGAAAAGAACACTGAAATCGACAGCTGCTCATTTAAGGAGAGTCCAAAAGACTACAAATATTTTTAAACTATTTTTGAAATATATTCTGCATGGGAGTGACCCACTATAACGCGGTTTAACTGCTGTCAAATATTGTGCTCAAGAATCTACATGCTCATCACGTACATTTTAACGGTGTTAGAGAAAATAAGAGTTATAAAATAAATGTTGTGGCTAACTTGTGATAGTTTGATACATATCGCTCGCTCGAGTGTCATGTGTTTCATGTTTATTTACTCTTTTGTAATCCTGAAAATATTCTTAATGAATTCTGTTCATTGAAGTTTTTGTTTTATTGGAGGATATTCATGGGTAAAGGTAAAGTTTTAGTACTTTCAACATGGTGTTGATGTTGACTTAGTACTTATGTACCGCATGTTTTTAAAATGTGACTACGCGCATTCAGACTGTTTTAGTTTTATTTCTAGACCAAGCCCTCTTAGACAAATTACAGATTCATGTATACCTTCTGAAGAGGGCTCAATTATTTGGGCCGAAACCTAGGTAAAGGTTGGTTTCATTATCGCAATCGAGGCTGATAGTTTCTTATATATTCAACGAAAAGTGACTAGAAATCCACTGAAAGCTTTTAAAAAAAGGAGAAATGTTGGAAAGCCTAAGGTAGTTGTAATTACCGTAAACAATAAAGATAATTACCAAGTGTCTGAATCTAACCGTGCTAGTACACCTGCCCACTAAAATGAAAGTTATAAAGAAAATACTTCCCAAAGGAAACTTGATTCAGTTAGTGAAAAGCCTGAATGTTTTATGGTAAAAGCGGATATGAATGAAATATTTGATATGTCAGTTCTCAACCGAATCCTTGCAAACTGTGTTAGACGTATTCAGTGTAGTGACGTCGGTCTGGAACTCTTTATAAGAAATCACGTAGTGAAATGGAACTGAAGTGTGGCAAGTGTTCATACATGACCAACTTTTGGAGCAGTGTTGCAGTAAATGGAAATGAAGAAAGTGGTAGTAAAATCTACGAAAACAGCATTAGATTTATTTATGCCTTGCGTACAGTTGGTAAGGGCGCTACTGCAGGTGCAGTTTTCTGTGGCATGACGAATCTTTCAAATCCCCCAACCGAGTTTATGAACTATAGTAGATTTATAGGTTCTCAAGTGGAAGATGTCTGTATAGAATCTATGAAGAAAGCTGTGAAAGAGGCAGTAATAGAAAACAGTAGTAATAGAGGCTTGACTGCAGCATTCGATCGTACGTGGCATAAGCGGGGCACACATCTCTGCATGGTTTAGTATATGCCATCAGTATGTATACAGGAAAAATTTTACATGTTGCAGTAATAACTAAATATTGCAGGTGTCAAAAAAAATAAAGATACACGTGAAAATAATTGCACGGCTAGCTATAGTGGTAGTAGGGTAGGGATGGAAGTTTCTGGCGTTACTAGTATATTTTAGCATTCTATTGAGTGTGATAAAGTGTGATATGTGAATTACCTTGGTGACGGTGATTATGAAAGTTTCAAACATATATAAGAACTGAAGCCCTATGGTGATGGTGTTGTAGTGCAGAAGTTTGAGTGTATTGGATACGTACAGAAACGAGTAGGATCTAGACTTCGGCGACTGAAAACTTCGTAAAAAAAAAACAATACCTCAGTGATGATAAAGGGTTGGATGAGAACGGAAGGTTAACTGACAGTGTAAGTGACAAAATGCAGAACCATTATGGAATGGATATTAGGAAAAATACAATGTCGATGAAATGATAAAGGCTGTTCGGGATCTTTTCTTCATACTTTTTCAACCGCTGAAAATCCCCATCATTATTTGTGTCCCAAAGGATAAAACATTTGGTGTAAGTACAACAAGGGATTGCTAACTAGTGAAGTGTACACTCATGAACATAGTCTGCCTGATGCGGTAATGGAGGCGATAAAAACTATTTTCAGAGACTTAGCAGCATCTGAACTGTTGAAAAAGTGTATTCTTTGAAAAAGCTCGAAATCCTCATGAAAGTATAAATAGTGTTACATGATTAAGAATCCCCAAGACTGTGTTTGTTGGAATAAAAACACTTCCGTTTGGAGTGTGTGATGTTGTTGCTACTTTCAAGACGGCAACGTTGTCAAGTGCAAAGTATTTTGAAATATAGGAATGGAGATAGGTATCAAAATGGTACGAACGATGCTTGCTTTAGACAATGAACGCCTTCGGGCTGCTGACAGCGCTGTAAATAGGCTAGAAATACGAGTCAGAGTAAACAGGAAGAGGACAAAGAGGAAGCTGAAGGAGGAGTTTGCAGAAGATAATACATCCTATGGATCTGGAATACACTAAAAGGGTAATCCAAACTTCGTCGCTCGATTCCAAAAAGTTTTATTTTTTCATACAAATTTCATGTTAACCCCGCATCTACGAAACCAATTTACTTCAAATTTTCCGGAAATGTTACGCAGTTCCTTCTGCGTAACTTAACTCTGCCTTTTTTCAAAAACCTATGTAGTGTTGAATTTATAAACAAAAAATGGCACAAAAAGCTGTGAATTTTCATTACAATAGAAAAATTAATCTCTGACAACAGAATTCAAATTTTAAAAAATCGCTGTCTTAAGTTGTAGTCAATACTCCAATAAATAACTTTAATCACGTGACAATTAAAAATTCAGTTTAAATCATCTGTATCAACACTTGACTTTTTTATCAGGTTTCCGCTCTAAAATGCTCAAAAGCAAGTAATACAGTTGGACTCGATTTATTCCCGTCGACGAGAGCTACTCCACCAATCAATCCGCATTTAACAGACCATAACACCATAACAATTTACACCGCGTTTAGTAGCTAATGATCCTCTTATTACCAGTCTCAACAGGACACGAATGCCCTAGCACCACCTTAGTGGTACAACATCAGCCCAACTAGTTTCTTGCGCAGAGGAACATAAACAGTTCAGCAAGCCTTAAGAAAGATATACATATTTGGTGAAGTTCAGCTTAATAGCGCTAGATTTGCATAGATAGCTAATCAGTAAACTAGCATAAGGGAGCGTGGTACCACGTCTAATTTAGAATTAGGGGTCACCGTTATTGAGAGCAAGAAAATTTCTGAAGGTCTTACTCTTAATTAAGCACACACTACCAGCCAGTGTCAAAAGGTCACGCTATAGTGCTTCATCCCAAATTACAAAATCCTCAGTTCTTTCCTCACACTGAGGGTGGCAGTCTGCCAATACACTTCCTGGCATATCACACCAGCTTACATAAGGCTTGTAATACTTCCACAGGGACTGCCGCTAACAGCGCAAACCTCTGCTTTTACCTTGCACCGGAAAAACAAGTCTGAAGAAGAATTGCAAGTACAATCTTGCTCGATCAACACATCTGTAATTACATCCCACTACAGTAACATAAAACGTCACTGTCCGACACTTACAGCAATGAGCATAGAGGGAGAGGATTAACGATCTTCGGCTTGCTTTTAATTTCAAGTCCGACATACCAAATGACAGCAATACCATGCGACATCGTTGGAAAAAGTGACGCAGGCCACGCTTTTGTCCTATAACGTGACATTAGACACAAACAAATCTGAACTTGCTCCTCCCTTGTTGATAGTGGTCACAATCTACCACACAAATTCTGTAGTTAATTTATAGCATCTGTTGTCAAGGAGTGTCCACAGAATTCCAGTACTGGTGTATGCACACACCAAAGCACCTTTTTTCACTGTAAAATATTTTTTAAGCAATAGCGAACAATCGCCTAAACGGTGAAGCCAAGGAGCTCACAGTAAGAGCAACGCTGGACTAAATCCAGACAGCACCCCACTTACAATTTCGCCGACCAGAACGTTTCTGCTGAAAACTACCAGTATTTGCGGTAGCAACGCTGAGCTAAGACGATACCAGACCTAAGGTACGACTTAAAAGCAATCAGCTCAGCATAACTGTGCGGTCTTCATTCAGTAACTTGGTATCTGCGTTTCTGTCGACGACCTGCATATTATTGTAATGCACTCTTGTTGTTGTGGTCTTCAGTCCGAAGATTGGTTTGATACATCTCTCCATGCTACTGTATCCTGTACAAGCCTCTTCATCTTCGAATAACTAATTAAACTTACGTTCTTCTGAACCTGATTACCGTTTTCATCTCTTGGTCTCCCTCTACAGTTTTTACTCCCCACACTCCCATCCAATTATAAACTGGTGATCCCTTGATGTCTCAGAATGTGTCCTGTCAACCGGTTCCTTCTTCTAGTCGGGTTGTGTCACAAATTTATTTTCTCCCCAGTTCTATTCAGTACCTCCTCATGAGTAATGTGATCTATCCGTCTAATCTTAAGCATTCTTCTGTAGCACCACATTTCATAATCTTCTATTCTCCTCTTGTTTAAACTGTTTTTTGTCTACGTTTCGCTTCCATACGTAGCTACACTTCATGCAAATACTTCTAGGAAAACTTCCTAGCACTTATATTTGTATTTTGTTTTAAGAAATTTATTATCTGCATAAGTGCTCTTCTTACCATTGCCAGTCTACATTTTATATCCCGTCTACTTCGGCCATCATGTTGTTTTACCGTCCATGTAGTAATACTCTTCTACTGCTTTAAATACCCAGTTCCTAATCTAATTACCTCAAATTCAACTGATCTTATCCTTGTTTTGATTTTGTTGATGTTCATCTTTTACCCACCTTTCAACTGCCCGCTCCGTTCTACTGCTCTTCCAAGTCATTTGCTGTCTCCGACAGAATTACAGTGTCATCGGCAAATCTCAAAGTTTTTGTTTGTTCTCCCTGAACGTTATTCCTTTTCCAAATTTTTCTTTGGTTTCGTTTACTGTTTGCTCAATGTACAGATTGAATACCTTTGGGGACAGACTACAAGCCTGTCCCACTCCATTCTCAACAAGTGGGTACCTTTCCTGTCCCTAGACTCTTATAACTGCCGTCTGGTTTCTATAAAAGCAGTAAATAGCCAGTCGCTCCCTCTATTTTATCCTTGATATCTTCAGAATTTCAAAAAGAGAATTCCAGTCGACATTTCAAAACCTTTCTCAACGTCCACAAGTTTGCCTTTCCTTGACTTATCTTACAAGTCGTAGTGTCGGTATTGCCTCGCGAATTCTCACATTTCTCCGGAATCCAGATTGATCTTTGGAATAGGAATTACTACATTCTACATGAAGTCTGAGGGTAAATTGCCTGTTTCAAGTATCTCGCCCACCAGATGGAAGGATTTTGTCATGCCTGTGTCTCCCAAAGCTATCAGCAGGTCTGCCGGAATATCGTTTAATCCTGGGGCCGTGTTTCGACTTACTGTAGGCCTTTCATTGCTCTGTCAAATCCTTATCTCAGTATCATGTCTTCCATCTACTCTTCATCTACGACCTCTTCCACTTTTGTAACACTGGTTGCAAGTTCATCTCTGTTGTGGAGACGCTGAATGTACTCCTTCCACCTTTCAGCTCTTTCCATCTGAGCTCTTGATAGTCACACCTATGCTTAACTTTTTTCCGAAGGCCGCTTAATTTTTCTTTTGGTAGTATCTAATATATCCCGTTGTGATATATGCTTCTATATTCCTACTTTTGTGCTCTGGCTATACTTTCATTGTCATTATGCATTTCTTATCCGTTTCATGTTTGAGACTTCGCATTCCCTTTCACCTCCTTCATTTTTTATCCTTTCTCCAATTAAACTCAATATCTGCTGTGTCATCCAAGGATTTTTAAAAGGCCTGGCCTTTCTAACTATTTGATACTCTGCTGGCTTCTCTATCTCATGTCTTACAGCTACCCATCCGTCTTCTGCTGTAGTCCTTACTCTGTTCTAGTCAACCGTTGCCTAATGCTCTCTCAGAAACACTGAAAAACCTCTGGTTCTTTCAGCTTATCCCTGTAGCATCTCCTTAACTTCCTCCCCTTTCGCAGTTTCTTCAGTTTTAATCTACAGTTTATAACAAATAAATTGTGGTCAGTGTCCACATCTGCCCATGGAAATGTCTTACAATAAAAAATCTGGTTCCGAAAGTTACGTCTTACCATTACATAATAAATCTGAAACCCCCTGCTGTCTCCAGGTCTCTTCCACGTATGCAGTCTTCTTTCACGATTCTTAAACCACGTGTTAGCGATGATTAAATTATGCTGTGTGCTAATTCTACCGGGCGGCTTCTTCTTTCGTTCCTTTCCCCCAGTCCATATTCACCTACAATTTTTCCTTCTCTTCCTTTTACTATTATTGAATTCCAGTACCATCACAATTAAATTTTCGTCTCCCTTCAGCATTTGAATGATTTCATTTATCTTGTCATACGTTTCTTCAATGTCTTCAACATCTGCAACGCTGGTTGGTTTATAGACTTGTCCTACTGCTGAGGGTGTGGGATTCGTGTCTATCAAAGCTACGATAATGCGTTCACAATGCTGTTCACAGTAAGTTTCCAGCATTTTTATTTTCTTCTTCATTATTAAACATACTACTGCATTACCCCTATTTGATTTTGTATTTATAACCATGGATTCGCCTGAGCAGAAGTCCTGTTCCTTATGCCGGCGAACTTTACTACTTGCCAGTATATCTAACTTCAAACTATTACCCTTTTTAAATTTTCTAGTGTACCTGCCCGTTTCGTAGAAACCCAGTTTTGTTCCTGCTGATTAGTCCTCTCACGAAGATTCTAATGAGGGGCTATTTTATCTCGGAAATATTTTACCCAAGAGAACGCCATCATCATTTAACCTTTCAGTAGAGCTTCATGCCTTTGGGAAAAAAATTATAGCTGTAATTTCCTCTACCCTCTTCAGGAACCACACGTTTGTCTGGTCTCTGAACAGATACCTCTCCGATGTGGTTACACCTACGGCATGACTACCTACATCGCTGAGGTAAACAAGCCACCCCACCAACGCCGACGTCCATGGTTCTTATCAAACTGGTAATTCAAACAAATCCACCAGTCCAAGACCAGCAGACCAACGACGTGGCCACGTGTCCCAGTTGCACCAAGCCACCGGGTTCTGAGACCGCTGCTCGCCTTGGTCGGGCGCTGCTTGGTCGCCACAGAGGTCGCTCCCTCGACAGCCTAGAAGCTAGTTGCCGATCAGCGTCCCAGAGTGCGGTAGCCGCAAAGCAGATGCGAGAGCCTAAATCACTGGAAAGATGTACATCCGGCACAACCCAACGTACTACATTCTTATAAAAGAGAACGGAACAGAACAAAAAAAATTATAAGATGCCCATGTTAAGATAGCTTTGCATGATGTTCATTAGTATGTGGAACAGTAAAAAGCACACTGTTTCATCAAATACAACGGAGTGGCATATCCATTACCTTATGCATGAATAAAACAGGATAGATATATGTTTTGAAATAATACCCTAGATAAGCAATGTATGTCACCTGAAAACTGTTACCAATGTTTATTGTCCTGTGGTTTGCCGTATTGTGATTTCTGTTTTCTTAGTTGTACAGTCCGTGTGTTTAAATATATAAAAAATAACTTTCATAAGAACATGGTAATATTAAAAGACTTTCTGATAGCAGCCCTACCAGTACTCTAAACGTAAGTCTTTCGGGGAAGCCATCTTCGCCGAAGTCTTGCCCAACACAAATAAAAATCTGGCTCCTGTCGATACTTTATTGTGTAATAATAAACGCATACGAAGTTTTCTCTGTACCATGAAGCTCAGAATACGGTCGAAATCCGATACCAGGTGATGCAGCCTCTCAACGCCTCCTGTTGAGCCTTGTAAGAGTGGATAAGAAGTTAGTTGGAAACTCGCGGCCGCTCCATTTTGTCTTTAAAGTGGCCGCCTGGAAGACGCACTCAAAGTTGCAGAAGTTCCTAGTATAGAACGCAATTTTGAGGTCTTAAAACTGTGCATATCGCAGCACTTAGCGCTTCGTGGAACTCCCTAGTGTAATATGAAACTATTTTAGTCTGCTTCTCCTTGCGGTATAAAACTGCCTGAATACTTGAAAGTTCTGTGAGTATCTTCTTTAAAAAGGGGCTACATATAACTGCTACCGGATAATTCTTTCCTTAAGTAGTTCAGTTGTTGTTGTAGTCTTCAGTCCTGAGGCAGGTTTGATGCAGCTCTCCATGCTACTCTATCCTGTGCAAGCTGCTTCATCTCCCAGTACGTGCTGCAACCTCCATCCTTCTGAATCTGCTGAGTGAATTCGTCTCTTGGTCTCCCTCTAAAATTTTTATCCTCCACGATGCCCTCCAATACTAAATTGGTGATTCCTTGATGCCTTATAACGTGTCCTACCAACCGATCCCTTCTTCTAGTCAAGTTGTGCCACAAACTCCTGTTCTCCCCAATTCTATTCAATACCTCCTCATTAGTTATGTGATCTACCCATTTAATCTTCAGCATTCTTCTGTAGCACCACATTTCGAAACCTTATAGTTTTTTCTTGTCTGAACTATTTATCGTCCATGTTTCACTTCCATACATGGTTAAACGCCATACAAATACTTTCAGAAACGACTTCCTGACACTTAAATCTATACTCGATGTTAACAAATTTCTCTTCTTCAGAAACGCTTTCCTTGCCATAGCCAGTCTACATTTTATATCCTCTCTACTTCGACCATCATCAGTTATTTTGCTTCCGAAATAGAAAAACTCCTTTACTACTTTAAGTGTCTCATTTCCTAATCTAATTCCCTCAGCATCACCCGATTTAACTCGACTACATTCCATTATCCTCGTTTTGCTTTTATTAATGTTCATCTTATAGTCACCTTTCAAGACACTGTCCATTCCGTTCAACTGCTCTTCCAAGTCCTTTGCTGTCTCTGACAGAATTACAAAGTCATCGATGAATCTTAAGGTTTTTATTTCTTCTCCATGGATTTTAATATCTACTCCGAATTTTTCTTTTGTTTCCTTTACTGCTTGCTCAATATACAGATTGAATACCATCGGGGAGAGGCTACAACCCTATCTCACTCCCTTCCCAACCACTGCTTCCCTTTTGTGTCCCTCGAGTCTTATAACTGCCATTTGGTTTCTGTACAAATTGTAAATAGCCTTTCGCTCCCTGTATTTTACCCCTGTCACCTTCAGAATTTGAAAGAGTTTATTGCAGTCAACATTGTCAAAAGCTTTCTCTAGGCCTACAAATGCTAGAAACTTAGGTTTGCCTTTTCTTAATCTAGCTTCTAAGATAAGCCGTAGGGTCAGTATTGCCTCACGTGTTCCAGTATTTCTACGGAATCCAAACTGATCTTCCCCGAGGTCGGCTTCTACCAGTTTTTCCATCCGTTGTAAAGAATTCGTATTAGTAGTTTGCAACCGTGATTTATTAAAATGATATTTCGGTAATTTTCACATCTGTGAACACCTGCTTTCTTTGGGATTAGAATTATTATATTCTTGAAGTCTGAGGGTGTTTAGCCTCTCTCATACATTTTGCTCACCAAATGGTAGAGTTTTGTCAGGACTGGCTCTCCCAAGGCTGTCAGTAGTTTTAATGTAATGTAGTTTAGTAAGTGTTTAAAAATATATGAGTATCAGTTTCTATAGCCGCTCGGCTGCCTGCAAAGCGACGAACTCTCCTGAATTCTGATAGTCGTTTGCTTATGAACCTACATCAGCTTCATTCCTTTGCTTGGGATGTTCACGTATACTGATTGGCTGATATAAAGGTCGACCAAAAAGTTCCCGTCAGGAGGCCACAGCAACCTCTTTGGCTACGTGTCGGTGCTTATATACCCGCATTGGACTAGGGCTTTGTTGCATACATGCTGTAGCAAATCCCTGAGACCGAAACTTTGTAATCGCCCCTTATACCGAAGGTTGTGGGAATGTTACACATGTCGTTCCACTTAGACCATTGAACAACAGCCAGACGGAGTGTCGGCGGGGTTTGAGGCGCCATGTCACCGATTGCGCGGCCCCCTTCCACCGTAGGTTCGAGTCCTCCCTGCGGCATGGGTGTGTGTTGTCCTTAGCGTAAGTTAGTTTAAGTATTGCGTCAGTCTCGGGACCGATGACCTCAGTTGTTTGGTCCCTTAGCAATTCACACACATTTGAACAACATGATTGACGTGTCAAAAAAATGGCTCTGAGCACTATGGGACTCAACTTCTGAGGTTATTAATCCCCTAGAACTTAGAACTAGTTAAAACTAACTAACCTAAGGACAACACACACATCCATGCCCGAGGCAGGATTCGAACCTGCGACCGTAGAGGTCTCGCGGTTCCAGACTGCAGCGCCTAGAAACGCACGGCCACTTCGGCCGGCGATTGACGTGTCATCAGAAGAGAGTAAATGTTCTGGGTGTCCTGCAGAAACACCTCTGCTGCGGTTCGGATAACAGCTGCATCACAGCGTGGAAGTGAAGTGGCGCGGCGACTGGAAATGTACCACACGGTTAAACAACACGAAACAATGGCATTCTGCTGGGCAGAGCTTTGAAACTGCACTCATATTCACCGTACAGTTCTGGCAGCATATGGACCAAATACAGAAACTTGTGTTCTGTAGAACAATTTCTTTTATCATCAAACATCCCATAAGAATAATCTTTGTGCTGAAACATGATGATTATTCAAACCAGCAGTAGCTCAAGATCATTAAACTGCTCTTAAATCAAATATTCATCCAACATCAAAGAAGTTGACGGCATTAAAAGTCAATTGAATCCAGTCATCAGTTATTCACAAGAGCATCGAGCATGTTGTTTGGATTGAAGTTATACTACAAACTCCAGAATATTCGTAAGTCCCAATCTTTGAGTAACGTAATTGCGTAGCTTTAAAAGAAAACACCACAGACGTTAGTAATGATACCATCAAATACACTCCTGGAAATTGAAATAAGAACACCGTGAATTCATTGTCCCAGAAAGGGGAAACTTTATTGACACATTCCTGGGGTCAGATACATCACATGATCACACTGACAGAACCACAGGCACATAGACACAGGCAACAGAGCATGCACAATGTCGGCACTAGTACAGTGTATATCCATCTTTCGCAGCAATGCAGGCTGCTATTCTCCCATGGAGACGATCGTAGAGATGCTGGATGTAGTCCTGTGGAACGGCTTGCCATGCCATTTCCACCTGGCGCCTCAGTTGGACCAGCGTTCGTGCTGGACGTGCAGACCGCGTGAGACGACGCTTCATCCAGTCCCAAACATGCTCAATGGGGGACAGATCCGGAGATCTTGCTGGCCAGGGTAGTTGACTTACACCTTCTAGAGCACGTTGGGTGGCACGGGATACATGCGGACGTGCATTGTCCTGTTGGAACAGCAAGTTCCCTTGCCGGTCTAGGAATGGTAGAACGATGGGTTCGATGACGGTTTGGATGTACCGTGCACTATTCAGTGTCCCCTCGACGATCACCAGTGGTGTACGGCCAGTGTAGGAGATCGCTCCCCACACCATGATGCCGGGTGTTGGCCCTGTGTGCCTCGGTCGTATGCAGTCCTGATTGTGGCGCTCACCTGCACGGCGCCAAACACGCATACGACCATCATTGGCACCAAGGCAGAAGCAAGTCTCATCGCTGAAGACGACACGTCTCCATTCGTCCCTCCATTCACGCCTGTCGCGACACCACTGGAGGCGGGCTGCACGATGTTGGGGCGTGAGCGGAAGACGGCCTAACGGTGTGCGGGACCGTAGCCCAGCTTCATGGAGACGGTTGCGAATGGTCCTCGCCGATACCCCAGGAGCAACAGTGTCCCTAATTTGCTGGGAAGTGGCGGTGCGGTCCCCTACGGCACTGCGTAGGATCCTACGGTCTTGGCGTGCATCCGTGCGTCGCTGCGGTCCGGTCCCAGGTCGACGGGCACGTGCACCTTCCGCCGACCACTGGCGACAACATCGATGTACTGTGGAGACCTCACGCCCCACGTGTTGAGCAATTCGGCGGTACGTCCACCCGGCCTCCCGCATGCCCACTATACGCCCTCGCTCAAAAGTCCGTCAACTGCACATACGGTTCACGTCCACGCTGTCGCGGCATGCTACCAGTGTTAAAGACTGCGATGGAGCTCCGTATGCCACGGCAAACTGGCTGACACTGACGGCGGCGGTGGACAAATGCTGCGCAGCTAGCGCCATTCGACGGCCAACACCGCGGTTCCTGGTGTGTCCGCTGTGCCGTGCGTGTGATCATTGCTTGTACAGCCCTCTCGCAGTGTCCGGAGCAAGTATGGTGGGTCTGACACACCGGTAGATTTGAATGGTTCAGTAGTGAGAACGCCAACCAGCAATGAGCGTAATGGTATATTGAGCAATTTCTGCGCATTTCATCTGACAGCCAGATCACTATTCAAAATTATTATTATTTCAACTGAATCTTCCGTCGGTTCTTGGTAGAACAATATTATAATAAATGAAAAGCGGTAGTATGCTTTTGTTCTACGATATTACTTTTATTGTGTTAACCGGTTTTTGGCTTACAAGGCCATCTTCAGATATCTTTGATGTTAGATGAATAAGTGTTTTAAGATTAGTTTAAAGATCTTGAGCTACTGCTGGTCTGAATAATCATCATGTTTCAGCACAAATGTCTGAAGATGGCCTTGTAAGCCGAAAATGCGTTAACACAATAAAAGTAACACTGTAGAACAAAAGCAAACTATCGCTTTTCATTTATTGTAAAATTATTATTATCGACCAAAATTATCAGAAACGCTGTATTCCCTTTTGCAATGTTCGCTCAATTTCCAAGTGCCTTTCGTTAATTGAAAATTCTTGTCTGCTCGGTTTCCAAGTCCTTCATACAGAAGAAAAAGTACCTCATAGTACACCTGAAACAAAGCAGTATTAGAAAAGGCGCTACAGTATTTGACCAATGTATGCACCCATCGCAACTTCTCATAAGTCAGCAGAGTCTGGCGAGTTTTATTGCAATACCGACAATGGCTACCACTGAACTATGAGGAAAAATGTGAATGCCACAGAAGTGAATGTGAGACTAACGGCACATGTGCAAATAGTAGTTAACGCAGCATACCTCAATTTTATTCACTTTTGCAAGAAACGCTTTAGACAGGTATGTCTAGAGCACAACAAGTAAAAGAATGTGTCGGCAATCCAAGTATACATCAAAGTCTCATGACGGGCACCCACACTAGAACTTGTTTCACGATCTGTTACAGTACTTGGGAGGACTTAGCCATAACCTGTGACACGATAATCATTACACAGTACCTGTAAACAGCAAGTCTTTTACACCTTTAAGGTAGACGGTTTCTATACGTCTTACGCGTTGACGAACTTCGGTGTTCGGTACGCTCGTGACCAATATACAGTACATAAGACGACAGTGCGCGGAGCCTTCCGTCCAGAGCCAAGTAAACAAGTAGTTTGTGCTGACCGTGCATACATCGAGACGCGCACTTGTTGCATACTCGCCGTCGCTTTCCCGCGCCAGTGTTGCCCTTCTTCCGCTACAGTGGCGCAGATAAAGCTTCACTTCAGTCGGAAAGGTCACCGCAGCATCGATGGAGAGTATAGGTAACGTAAATATCGTACCTAACACGGCACAGGAGTGAAATAATGCCAATAATTGCATGAAGGCAGCACAGACGTGGCTGATGGTGACACGATATTTCAGATGTTGTACCACGCAATTTCCATCCTCTTGGCATTTAATGAATATGTGGGAAGAAGAGGTTTACCAGCAATGTGGACGTTCACACAGCTGTTCTCGACTGACTCCGTGACAAAGGAGTGGATTTCTAACGTCGAGCAACTGAATGTTTGGTAGAACGTACCGCCCGTCATTCACCGAGAATATTTATGTTGAAAAATGTTGTTATGCACCAGTGTCATTTTTTAAATGAAATGCAGCGCTATAAAAGTTAGGTGGCCTGCCATTATAATGTCTTACTCTTTGCAGCCCCTGGTACCACCACCATACCTCCAGCTTTGTGGATGGAGACAACATTCGCCTTGTGACGAGGGAAAGCACTGAGTTCATCTGCCCCTCAGCCATAGCATCTGAGTTCGTCCTAGTTGTACAGTTCGTACACCACGTTTATTTGGTTATGTCTGAGCAACTACGGTCCTTGGCAGCGGTAAATCGCTGAAGCAGCCGTTCCTGGCTGTGCGTTAGAGCTCAGCCTTTGCCCTTTTTCATTGTCCGAGGAAACTCGGTTGAGGCCGGGTCCTACGATACTGGCTTAAGAGATGGTGATCTTCTCCTGACTGCAGGTGTTGGAAATAAGTTTTGTTGTAGCCAGGTATTAGCGTCAGCACGAAAAGGCCCCACAAAATGCCTGCATTCTGCCCTTAAGACTGACTGACTGACGATTTTGTGAGCATACTGTAATATCGGTGCCTACCCCAAGGCAGATTGGATGGTAGCCTCTCTGAAGAAAAAACAGCGCAATTGTCGCGAGTCGTTCTTCAGTCTCCGTAGTAGTTGTCACGGGTAGCACCGACGTAGCTGTTGCAAAAACGCAAATAGCGATATTTTGAGTTAATAGTCGAAAGTTTTGTATTTTGCATCAGTGTTGACGGCTCGGTTCCAGTGAGTTATTCGAGTGGGAAAAATTCCAAACTCGTGTGTCGTGTCGCGGGCCAACAATCACCCGTGTCGAGACGGGTGCACGAATAGTAACGGGACTGAATTAAATCTGAGTGAAAATTTGAAGTGAAAGTGAGACATATAATATATCGAACTAAATCTCCCTAACGTATATACTTTTCGTCTGCACATCGTTCCACTAAATCGCCAACAACCGCGTCGTGAACGGTGACGCGTACACATGTGGAAATAATTGGTAACACCATTAAAACTGATTAATATTAATTGTGAGAACTGTGGCATAGATCTAAACTTATGATAACACATTTTACGTATTGTGTGGTTCAAGTAATTGAGGTGAGTGGTTAACACCTGGGCAACAGGCTTCAGTATATTTCGGCTGACTACCTGGCTCAAGTACCAGTTGACTACATCGGTCATATCATATCATTGTGAACAATCTATGTCGTGTAGCGGGTTTATGGTACGAGGGCGTGCTGAGAAGTAATGCCTCAGAATTTTTTATTCTCTTCCCAATATCGGTTGAGGTATTACTTGTCATGCACATTGCCGGCCAGAGTGGCCGAGCGGTTCTAGGCGCTTCAGGCTGGAACCGCTTCAGGTTCGAATCCTGCCTCGGGTATGGATGTGTGTGATGTCCTTAGGTTAGTTAGGTTTAAGTAGCTCTAGGTTCAAAATGGCTCTGAGCACTATGGGACTTAACATCTTAGGTCATCAGTCGCCTAGAACTTAGAACTACTTAAACCTAACTAACCTAAGGACATCACACACATCCATGCCCGAGGCAGGGTTCGAACCTGCGACCGTAGCAGTCGCACGGTTCCGGACTGAGCGCCTTAACCGCGAGACCACCGCGGCCGGCTAGCTCTATGTTCTAGGGGACTGATGACCTTAGCTGTTAAGTCCCATAGTGCTCAGAGCCATTTGAACCATTTGTCATGCACATTAGTCGTTCGACTTTCCCGATTAGCTGACGCAATTTAAATCCTCTGCCGCTAGAGAGCTCTGCATTGTCGCGTGTAAGATGGCTCTGTGTAGGCTATGTCCGTGCGTGAGAAACAGCGTTCTGTAATCGAGTTTCTAATCCCAGGAAAGTTAATCCACACATGGAAGACACTCACCTTCAGCGGGACAATGACACACTACGCACTAGCGCTGCGACATCTACAACAGTCTGAAAAAAAAAATTGCAGGTATCAAGGAACTGGTCTGTCGTGACAAATGTTTTCATCCCCACGGTGACTATCTTGTCAAAAAAAAAAGTGCAGACATGAAGAATAAAACAAGTAGAATGTTAGTAATGTTTGATTCATCTAAAAACCTTTAAGTTTCACATAAAAAGTCCGGAGGCATTACTTTTCAGTACGCCATTGTAGAATATATTTCAGTAGTTACCTGTTGCTCATGTCTATCATTGTTTGAGTGTTTTCCGAAGCTGCCATGACTAATGAACTTCAAAGAATTTGAGCTTTAGCTGGTGGTGGCAGCAGCTAAAGGACAACCAATGCGGGAAGAAAGGCACATGGGATTTACGCACGCGGTCGTAAACCTTTTCGTATTTAACCCCAGGGCTTGTTACAAGTTGTAATTATTCATTGCCGGGAGGTCGGAAAATCAAGAAACTGGCGGACAGCCAAAGTTGGACTTTTGGGACGGCGATGAAGTTTCCAGAGTGTTGACTAGTTCGATTCGGAAGAGAGTGGTCTTCAGGGCAGTGAAGATATACTGGCATTTCGAAAAGCTTTGGAAGAGCTCCCAAGTAACCACCGGTCGTGGGTATGGAATTGTACTCAATCTTATGGTTTTTTAGGTGAGTGTTGTAGTTTGGTGAGCGTGCACTTGCTCGGTAGGAAAAGATTGCACAGTAGATGGAGAGTGATAAGCTATCTGGAAAGTGTTCAACGAACGGGGTCTAAATCAATGCGGTTAATCCGACCTGTTCCCGTGTGCCATCTTCAGGGTATTTTCGCCTTTTTGAACTTCCCTATTTTATTATAAGGAGATTATCGGCGGGAGTGAGCAGAGCACAATTGGGAACGGTTTAGTGACAGTTCGCGGTGTATGTTTTCCGAGCTAGCGGTCGGGATGTGTGTATCTGAAGCCGATTGGCCTCCAACAGAGCTATTATTAGTGGTACGGGAGTAGTGTCAATTGTTATTGAGTCTCAGGAATCAAACGAAGCTGTCAACAGTCGTTTAGACTTTTACACTGTCCAGACACACTACTGTGACCACCTGAAAAAAGCCTCAAGAAACACCTTTTGCAGCACGAGAAGTGCAGGAAGACAGTCAGCGAGGCTCTTGAAGGACCGACAGAGCTGTGGAGCCATGCCGACTTCAGCGCTGTGGCCAGCCTCGATTGCCGATCCATGGTGCAAACAGTCAGATTAAGGTGGTCCGACAGTTTCTCGATTCGGTTTAAATCCGGGTGTTTCGTTGGCTGGGGGACTCCGATGTTAGTGCCCTTCAAACCACGCACGTACGCCACGAGCTGTGTGACCATTGCATTGTCTAGCTGGTAGATGTCATAGTGCCGAGGAAAAACAAACTGCATCTAGAGGTGGACATGGTCGCAAGAATAGAAGCATTCCTGTATTGAACCAATGCACCTTCTAGAATGACGAGATCTTCCAGGGAATGCCCTATGGCCTGGCTGCTTTCGACGATTTTTGGACGGTGTTTGCTTTCAGACGTTATACGCAGTACTGGCCAACGGTCATTTATCCGATGGAGCTTAAAACGTGACTGATCTGAAGAGGCCACCTGTCTTGACTCAGTGTACGTCCACATGCGGTTTTAGTGTGAAAATTCCATCCTTTGCTTTTCATGCCCTCCTTGCTCCACCCATCGTGGATTACTTTGCAGCCTACGCAACTGAATTCCTTAACTACATCTACTTCGTCATGAGCCATTTCTATGTTAAGTTTGTCGCTATTATCATTTCCCTACTTCTCACTACTTTTTTCTTTTTCGGGTTTACTTTCATTCCATATTCTGTACTCATTAGACTGCTCATTCCACTCAACAGATCCTGTAATTCTTGTTCTCAGATTATCATAAGATAGTGTACTCAATTCAGTAATGGAAGACACAAGACGCACATGCCGTGAAATTACGAAGTATAACTTCCACATTATTTTATTTTATTAAATGAATCAAATAGAAACAGCCAGCTTGAAATTTTGAAGAAAACAATTAAGACTACCAAGGGAGGAACACTATTTCTTTAAGGGAGTTATTCTCTAAACTTTGAAGTTAGATACATCTGAAAACAGCTCCAATACAACCACCAGGGCCGCGCGGGATTAGCCGGGCGGTCTGGGGCGCTGCAGTCACGGACTGTGCGGCTGGTCCCGGCGGAGGTTCGAGTCCTTCTCGGGCATGGGTGTGTGTGTTTGTTCTTAGGATAATTTAAGTTAAGTAGTGTGTAAGCTTAGGGACTGATGACCTTAGCAGTTAAGTCCCATAAGATTTCACACACTTTTTTTTTTAACCGCCAGGTCCAGCGTTCCAAAAATAGATTAGTGGTGATATAGAAGGGATCACACTCTCCACTGACCTAGATCGCATTATGAAATGTAACACATCTCTTAAAATGAAGTAGGCAACTATAAAGGAATGTGGAACACGTCTTGGGTAATATTATCTGAAAACCAATTAATGGAGCTAAAGAGAATTTTAAAGCAGGGGCCTTATTGAACAAAATTCTGTTCCTAGCTACGACTTAAGTAATAAGGTTTTACGAATACTTGGACTAAATATCGGGCATTGAAACGGTAAAACAACTTTTACCACAGTACCATTTCAAAAGCAATTTGCGTGACGTGAATCACAAGTTAACGGAAATCTGTCTCTCTTAGGAAAACCGATCACTAATCTTAACCAAGAGCAAAGCTATAAAATACGTTTGCTTCTAACAGAATTTTTAAAAAATTAGTAAGTATGAAGGTGCCTGATCATATATAATTTTCCAAAACATTGCATCAAAATCCGCTCCAAACTGATGAGCACTCAGCTAAAACAAAACACTGAAAGATCGATAAAAAGTCTGACCACACAGCGTACCACTGACGATACAGATTTGAACACAATCCTCTCAAACAATGCCAGACTCCTTAACAAGATTAATGAGTGGTTTACATTAATGGTTCAAATGGCTCTGAGCACTGTGGGACTTAACATCGGACGTCATCACTCCCCCAAGAAGTTAGAACTACTTAAACCTAACTAACCTAACATCACACACATCCATGCCCGTAGCAGTCTCGTGGTTCCGCACTGTAGCGCCTAGAACCGCTCGCCCACCGCGGCCGGCACATTAGTACTAAAGCTAACAAGTGTTTGTGTATCAAACTGTAAAGCTCACCGATTATTCATTTGCGTTCTTCTTTCTTTTGCTACGATGAAAATCCACAAGCAATACGGCGGACTTCAGCGTAATTACCAAATGACACGGGACTTAGTTATAGAGCCTGTTGACCTTTAAATAAAACACAGTTCACATTCAGTCGTGTATACATAACTAGTAATCTCGACGGAGAATCAGCAGGGCCGGCAAGCATAACACTTTCATTTTACTGGTTAGTTTAAACGCCAAACATGTCTCGAACTCCACTTCACTTGCAGGTGGCCGTGCGAACGTTACTATAAATGCAAGCGTCCAAGGTAGCATTGCGCCAACCCGGAGGCGTCAACTCCGCTTAAGAACGGCTCTCCCGCTGTGCCACAGGACTTGCTAGCTTTGGCATTTGGTGGAGGCGACCAGACCATGAGCCGAAAAGCCCAAAACGCTTTATAGTCTCATCGCTCTACCCCGCTTCCACCTAGCAGTACGTCGTGGAAGACGCTGACAAGAGACGCGGTCTCCGTATCTTTGAATGTCGATAGTGGAACGGCTCAGCAGCAATGTCATCAACAAATCTCATCGTTCAAGTCCTTTCCACCAGAATTTGACCGCTTCTCTGGAACATTCCTCTCACTTCCGTAAATGCTTCTTCGATGTGTGAATTCAATAGTGGGAGCAAAAGCCTGCAGCCCTGTCTTGTGCCCTTTATAATTCGAATACTTACTTCTTCCAGTCTTATTATTCCCTCTTGTTTCACATACGTATTCTTTAGTGCCAGTTTTTTCCATAAACTCACTATATTTTTCAGGTTTTAGAACATCTTGCACAATATTACATTGTCGAATGCTTTTCTCAGGTAGAGAAATACTATGAACGTCTCTCGACTTTTTTCAGTCCCGCTTCCATTATCAAGGGCAACGTCAGGGCAACCTCTATGGTGCCTTTACAAGGCCAAGCTAATTTATTATCTAACAGATCCTCAAGTTTATTTTTTATTCTTCTCTGTATTTTTCGTCAGCAGCTTGTATGTACGAAAGGGTTAAGCTGATGGTGTGATAGTTTTCGAACATATCATCTACTGCTATTTTCGCAATTGCACCGATGCTGTTCCAACAAATTTCGGACTTGCAGCGGGTCGTCGTTTAATTAATTGAAGGATAAAATTTTAAAATTCACATGCATGGATGATGACGCCAATCTCAGAGACTCTACAGTCCAGATTGTTGCCATTTCCCCCAAATGATTTTATAAATACCGATGGAATGTTATCCATTCCTTGTGTTTTATTTGATCTCAAGTTTTCCAAAACTTTGTTAAATTTCCACTGTTATACTGGATTTCCTTTGAGTTTCATATCTATTCTTCATCGAGTCATCGGATATGTCTTCCCCCACACTGAAGGCTTGAACGTATTCTTTTCGACTATTCGCTTTGTAATTTCCAATGTACCCTTGACGTTACCATCCCTGCTTCTAATTTCACCGAGTGTCTCTTGCCTTTTCTATATGCTGAGTCAATATTCCCAACGGTCATTTCTTTTCCGATTTATTAGCATTTTTCCTGCAACCATTTCTCCTCTTGACTGCTCTGCAGTTCCTACTTGCTACATGCCTGATGGATTTATATTGCTCTAGGCCCATTTTTGTCTTTCAGTCAACATCATTGCACTTCCTTCTTTCGTCGATCTATGGCTGTATTTCTTCTGTTATCCAAGATGCCGCCGCCGCAGCTCCTTCCTAGTAACTGTGTTTTTCTTTCTAACATCTGTGAATGCTCTTTTTAGATATGTCCGTTCCTCTTTCATTGGTCTGCGTACTGAGCTAAGCGTTATCGCGCTATCTATAGCGTCAAAGAACAGACTTCATTCCCTAGTACATGTGCACATACTTCTTTGGTCATTGACTATTCCCGACTAGTGTCTTAAACTTCAGCCTGCTCTTCATCATTAGTAAATTGTGATCTGACTTTCCTGGACACGCCTTACAGTCCAAAATCTGATGTCGCAATGGCTGACTACGATATAATCCATCTGGGATCTTCTCGTGTCTATTGGTCATTTACAAGTGTATTTCCCCGTCTTGTGTTTCTTCAACAGCTTATTCGATATTACAAGCTGAAATTTATTGCAGAAATCAGTTAGACTTTGTCCTATCTGGTTCAAACTGCCATGCTCATATTCTCCCGGAACTCTTTCTTATGTTTCTTCCCATTCAACCACATTGCAATCCCGCATGGTTGTTACATTTACGTTTCCTTTCATATACTGAATTACCCGTTCGGTATCCTCATATGGTTTCTCGAGCAACGTCAGCTTTATACCGTCCCCAGTGAAATATTAAGAAAAGATTTAAAAACAGTATTTATAAATAAGAGACATTAATAATAATAATAATAATAATAATAATAAGTGGACACTAGCCGCTCAGGCGAACATGTATTTTTCTCATTTATCGGTATTATAATAATTTCTCTGTCTACGTTTCGAGAGCAAAGGAATATAAAGATGCACTCGAAACAAAATGATCTAAAGCGACGACAAGATGCGCTCTTTTGTTAATTTTTTAGTTGTCTTCACTTCTTCTCTTGTCTTGGTTGCGTGCAGACGGACATTTTGCGAGTGCTGGCAAATGTAAGCGTATTTGTACTAATTAAGCAGATAATATATTAATTTAATATTATTTTTCACTTTTAATTTGTAAGAGGTGATCCAGATTTCATTTCCGCCTTCCTTGAATTAACCTGCATTCGAGTAATTTACAGTGCAACAATCGCAGAGCCCGATGCAGCCAACGACGCCATACGTGGCGATATTAACTTATAAAAATTAGCGGAAGCGCCCGCTATTAACATAATATACATTTTTCTCCATAGCCGCCCGACTTTGTAGAAAATACGTAGCTTTGAGATTCTTATTTTCTGTGCAACAGCCGAGAGCCAGAGCCAGGACTCCGACTACAATGCAATGGTTAACGGAGGTAATAAAAAATACTCTCGCGCGTGTGTGGGCCGCATTTGTATTTAATCACTAAACATTTTTTGCTTTAAAGTGAACTGACTAGCCGAGGAAATTAATATGAAAAGTTTATTCCAATGTTCAACTTAAATACTCATGTTTTAAGATTCAGCGAGTCTTAACGTAACAAATAATTTCCACTGAAGATTAATATTGTTATAAAAGATACAACTTCACAAAAGCATTTAATTGTAAATCAAAATTGAATGAAATATCATTTTGATTAAGGCCCACCACGTAAGTCGGCAACAATCACCACTAACAATAAATTTTTGTAGTAAATAATAAATTAAATTACGACGGCTGGCGGAGGCGAGAGCTCATACACCCGAACTATCGTTGTCGGCGTTATTCTGTTGCTGATTCTGATGAGAACAACCCTATCAGTGAACTGTTCACATTAAATCAATTTATGCTGTGCTTTTCCCTTCGTAATGACTTCTAAACGTTGTTATGCCATTTTCTACTGCTATTTATATTATCCTCCATTCGTCTGACGAGACTTCATACTGTTTTGACATCGGTTTTCCTTATCTCAAAAAGCGGTGTCTTGCATGATCTTCTTGTTCCCTGATAACGGATCCAGCCACACCCTGACCACACATGCCATCATATGGAAGGCCAACCAAGACCTGACGAGGATTCTAGGTACAGGTCCCAAGTAGCCAAAGGCAAACACGACCATCTGCATCATCTACAGCTACCCGAAGGCAAGTCGACCATGTGGACCCCGTCGACATCGAAATCTCCATCATCGATATGGGCGTAGCCATCTCTCCCCACGGGAGGGATGGGTGAGGGTCGGTTGCGTCGGATGCATGATCATTGATGGAGCCACCATTTTACCCCTGGGTGAGGGAGGGATGCTGTATCCCTGCATCCTAGCAATCTGTAACTTCCCAGCGGCGGGTTGCCGCACTACGAGACCGTAAGCTCCACGACATTGGCCAGCAGGAACAACGTATCAATGACAACACAAGCTGGATCAGGTATCAACACAGCCACTGACTGAAACCAATCACAATAAATCTTGTTGGGAACATCTGACATTGAGTATCGTAATAGATGTCGGTAATCTTAAGGATTTTCTTTTTAAAGTTCGTAAGCGCTTTTGGTCTAACAAATGTCTAACATCAGGCACAGATCGTCGTGTGTCTCGGGACTGGATAGTACTGAGTCGAGTACCGGAAGTGAGAGCGGTCCATTTTTTAGAGCGAAACAAATCGCGAATTTCAAAAATGAAAGCCTTGCAGCTGAACGGATAATTTTCATGTCTATTACAAAACGGACCACTCTGAGTCAGGTTCCAGTTGACAACATAGAAATACGAGGGTTGGAATTTTAATAGTGGCAACTATTTTTTTATAGCTCGTACAAAATAGATACGTGTTTCAAAGTTTTACAGACCTTCAAAGTAGTCACCAGCATTGTGTATAATCCGTTGCCAGCGATGTGGAGCTCGTAGGATACTCTTAGCGGTGTCAGTTGTGTTGACACTTCGAACGGCACGGTCTATTGACCGACGAATTTGTAGCAGTTCTGAAGCGAATGCCGTGAAGTGTTTCCTTCAGTTTAGAAATCAAGGGCTTCAGTCAGGAGAGTGCAGTACGTAGTATAGCACTTAGGCAGCCACATCAGTCAAAAAAATCAGTAACAGCTTGCACTGTACGTGCTTGAGCATTATTCTGCAAAATGATGGTCCGGTCCTGCAGAAAGTGTCATCACTTCTATCTCTATACTGTTCATTTTTGGAACACAACCTACGACCAGCTTAGAGACAGAAGTGATGACACTTTCTGCAGGACCTGACCATTATTTTTCAGGATCTGAACTCCTCGTGAGTTCAACTCGATTTCTAAACTGAAGGAAACACTTCACGGCATTTGCTTGAGAACTGCTACAAATTCCTCGGGCAGTAAACCGCCGCGCTCGAACTGTCAACACAACTGGCACTGCTAAGAGTATCCTACGGCTTCCACATCGCTGGCAACGGGTTATACACAATGCTGGTGACTACTTTGAGGGTCAGGAAAACTTTGAAACACGTATCTATTTTGTACAAGCGGTAAATAAATAGTTGGCACTATTAAAGTTCCAACCCTCGTATGTGACGACGTCAACTGCGGTATCACGACAGTTGCATCCACTGATCACACATCCTCACGAAAACCGAGAAAATATCAATCCACCAAGTCTGTATTTAAGTAGCTGCCTAGCCACGGAGCGGCTAGTTCTACTCGCAGCTGCAGTGCAGCTTCTACTCAGCACAGCAGTTGACATCCGTTGATCCTCGATACCTGCTCTGTTCACCGCCTTCTATCGTGCTGTAATACCGTCTGAAGATGGTATCAGTTTGACCGGAAACTGTTACCATTGCCAATAAATATTTATTGCGATCAAGTCTATCTTTTAATTCAATTTTTTCAAATTCAAATTCATCGGTGACAGATGTCTGTCTTTGACTTACGTTAGAACGACTCCAGTGCTATCGATTTCCACCAATGAACTGTTAACACGCTTTAATTAAAAATTCTGGGTTTCCCCTAACATTTCGTCTCCCTCATCTGGAACCGAAACGCTAGAGAAAAGCTTCGCATAACGTCCACTGTCTGTGAGCCCTGAAATTTTAGGTGAAGTAAGTACCGGCCGTAAAAGCTCAAACTGTATGAACGGTAGACTTAGATACGCATCATTTCTGTTTTCAATCCAAATCTAGAAGACTTATAGTTGTGTGTTATCAGATTTATTGAACATGCATGCTCAAGAAGAATGTTTTGTGATTTACTGATTTTTTGTGTTCATTTTGTATACCACTGGAAATCTTCTTTGTGTGAGTAGCCGCACTCCTGTCACCCCGTCTGTTCAACATTTACCAGACGGAACAGTCACATATCCCACATGAGTTTCAGCGACGTCATGCCAGAAGGGCTGCAAGTTCCACCATCGATAGTAAGGGAAAGGAGCTGTAGACATGCTCCTGACGAAGAACCACGCACACATACAGACTATACCACATCCGAAGGCACGCGCTTGATGAATATTTAATGGACGGTAACGGGTTCTCTCGTAGTCCAGTTCCGCACTTGACGCTTGGCGGGTTTACTTCCGCTCCGTCACAGCGCTACGAGTAATTGATGATCAATATGTGACATTTTGTGCTTTGTGAATGTCTACCCTACGTCGAGTTCATCTTTGTGTCTGTTTAATTGTGCCCTTGGTAGAGCGTTGTTCGCTTGTTTAGTTCGCGTGGCGTCCTGGTCCGTTTCACGTAAATGTACAGTGAGTTTTTCTTTTGATAAGTCAACCCGTCATGTGCTGCCCAGTTCTCTGGAAGTCCACCATTGTTTGGCAGATACTATCTCTCTGACTTCGTTTCAGATACAAACTGCGTATTTTGACACAGAAGTCATGTTTTCTTTCTCAAATTTGTGAATCCCTTAAAAATTAATGCTTAACATGGTTCTCAGGTTCGTTTCCGTCAAAGAGATTACTCAGTTAGTTCAATCCTCCTGCCGAACACTGAAGTTGAATACAGAAATGTTTGTGTGTTCAACATGCTTCGCCGCGCGGGGTAGCCGAGCGGTTTGAGGCGTCTTGTCAAGGTCCGCATGGTTTCTCCCGTAGGAGGCTCAAATCCTCCATCGGGCATGGGTGTGTGTGTCGTCCTTAGAGTAAGTTAGTTTAAGTTAGATTAAGCAGTGTGTAAGCTTAGGGACCGATGACCTCAGCAGTATGGTCCCGTAAGACCTTACCACAAATTTCCAATTTCCAACGTGCTTCTTGACGTAGTTAATGTTTACCTCGAAGACATTTTGGTTTTGTATTGAGAGGTTTGAAACGTGGGACTTGAACGATGGTCTAGCCTGGATTGACATCAGTGTTATAGCGGGTTTCGTTCCTTAGGAACGCAGGTGAGAAAGAATATTGCGACTTATTTACGAGTAGGTGTTACCGTGTACACGCGACAGACAGTGGCAGTGGCCAGGTGGGGACGTGCGTTTTTATGAGGAGAGTGGTCACCTTCGTACCAGCTCATCTTCATAACAGTCGTCCGTGTTGGATTTTTGTTTTGAGGTCTTCTCTTGAACAGCGGTGTAAGTTAACGGTGGCTGGCATTGTCCACAATGGCACTGTCTGAGGGACCGAACAATCTTCTGATAAGGACGTCCACCGGACGTATATGAATTTCACTGCAGGAAATTTATTTCCGTTATGGCCAAAGACGGGTCCTGATGTGACAGCTCCTCGAACGGATGCTCAAACGATGCAGAATAAGAGGTGCCGTACATAGCATGGAGTTACTGCTGACGTCTTTCCTCCTATACTGTCCCCCAATCACTCCACACCTCCGTCCTGTATCTCGAGCGTCTGCTGATCCTATGGATGATGGGGGTGGAGTCAAGACTGATGAGGCGGCATTTGAGATGGAGGGTTCCGGTACTCCTTCGAATTCCACAGGTGTTTCCTCTGACCCTGTCTTGCGGTCAGAATACTCGATATCAATTCAGTTCATTTGTCACCTTTACCGTTTTTTACACCTATTGAGCCGCAGCAACCCCATCACCGTTCTCTTGCCTGGTACTCTTGACGGCGGCTCTAATTCCCAGCTCTTTGAGAAGCCGGAATTCAGGGTAGTTCCACATGATTTATCTTCCGTTGTACCTGGTCTGCCGTCTGACTGTCTTGTTGACGTGGGCCAGTCTGGGGATTCCTCCTGCGCAGACAGCATCCGATTCACTAGTACTTCATTCGAAGACTTGATAACGACTCCAATTCTTCGATTGAGCACTAGTGTAACGATTGAATTCACGATATCCAGAGATTCATGGCTCCATATGACATTTTTGTTTATTTAGATAGATGCACATTGGGCCTGAAGGTGACATAATGAAATGCTGAATCTGGTAGCCTTCACAATAAAATAAAATAATGTCTTAACTTACACGGCTGTTGGTGAATTTCATTGACATTGACAATAATTTAACCAGTCAATGTCCCCTGCCCATGATAGACCAACAGAGATTAAATCTGAACCTATGCCACTTGTTAAAGGGGAGTTGGCGTCCTATTATCACCTGCCTCTTCTCTCTTTCATGACGTCTGTCACAGTTGCTAAAGGCCGCCAACTGACTGCGGAAGGTGATACTGTTCCCGCTCTCTACCGCTATTAAGCACAACTATATGTGGTGGATGACGATGTGGGACCCTTTCCCGACCATGTTCATGCAGCCCTGCGTGGGATGAACACTCATCCACAGAACGTTGAGTTTCTGGACGCCTTTCAGCCAGGTGAGGTTTTTGTTCTTACTACTGCTTCTCCCCCCATAAATTACCTGGTCGAGACGGTGTTCGTCGAGACGGTGTTCCTAAGGAGTTTTATGTTCACTTTTGGTCCAATTCGAGGGCGACGAAGGCTTATTGCTTCCTTCCTCTGTGCTTAATTTTGCTTATAAAACTATTGCAAGGGTAGTCGACATCAGATTATCTTCTCTGCAGTTGCACATGATTGCAGAGTATCAGAGTTGCCTTCTTAGTCTTTCGATTTTGACTCCACTGGCGGAGTGCCGGGTAGTGATTTCAGTTGCTGCAATCATTTCTGTTCGCAGTGTCTTTGCTTCTCTGGACCTTACCAAGCCATTTGCACTGCGGAGTAGACACTTATTAATGATCAGATGATGACGCCGATCGCGATTAGGGTGTCTCCCAGGCCAGCGTACTCTCACATTTCTCATTTGTTCCCTCTCTGGAATCGCTGCTTCGCTGTATCTCGCGTCAGTTACGGGATGATCCTCCCTGCAGTCGATGTATTTGTTATTCTCCGCCGTAGAAAGGGGTTCCCCAAGGCAGTGTTAGATGATTATTGTCGAGTCTCTGGTGCACGGTTGATTGAGGGAAAAAGTAAAATTCTTCGGGGATTCGACTATCCGTGGGTGGCTGCTGTAGAACAGCTTGCGTCATCGGGGTCATAGTCATCGTTGCCCTATTAAAATGACACCGAGTTTCAATTTCCCGAAAAGTTTGCATGTTGGATACGTACGTGTTGTGTAAGGCATTTTACATTGTCCAGTTATTCCAGCTCCTTGCCATGATAGAAAAAAAAATTGCTGTAACTGACTGGTAGAGCAGGGCCGGAGTGGCCGAGCGGTTCTAGGCGCTACAGTCTGGAACCGCAAGACCGCTACATTGCAGGTTCGAATCCTGCCTCGGGCATGGATGTGTGTGATGTCCTTAGGTTAGTTAGGTTTAAGTAGTTCTAAGTTCTAGGGGACTGATGACCTCAGAAGTTAAGTCCCATAGTGCTCAGAGCCAATTGAACGTTACATATTTATGTTGGGCTTTGCGACCACGAGCAAACGGGGTTTCGGTCTCTATGACATCAAGACCAAAGATTCTGCTTTACACATTAGGCGCATGGTTTTGATTACTGCACAGATGTCACATACCTTCTCTGTTCGGCTGTTCACACGTGTGCGACATCCGAGTCTTATTCTGCCTGTTGAAGTCGGTCACCTCAATACTAAACTTAGCCACGTCAGAGCATTTTACCTTGCTGTGAGCTATTATGCTGCAGATGTAATTCAGCGGCCGGTATCTAAGACACGGTCTTTGCTCGGTCGCTGGGACGGAGTGGTCTGTCTAAGTCCCATAGGACGATTGTCGCTGCAGATTTCCTGAAAGACAGTGTGGAACAATACCGGATCCATTGCAATAGCCTCTTCTTTGTATAGAGTCTTAAGTAATTTGATCCTCACTAATGACCGTCTGCATCAGAGTGGGTTAGTCATACGGACAAATGTAATAAGTGTGCTTTTGTAGATACCATCTAGCACCGACTTCGCTGCTATGGACATTTGGCAAACAGGTATTGGCCCCGGAAACAGTTGTGTTTCCTTACCAGATTTGTTGAACCACCTACACCACTGACACTGTTCTGCAGCCTTCGACAGTTGGGGGGTGATAGGGGACGCATGATACGTCTAGGTACGACTGTGACAGGTGACACGTACGTAAGCATCCTGTCTGATCATATGCACCCATTCATGTCCATTGTGCATTCCGACGGACTAGAGCAATTCCAGCAGGACAATGCGACACATGTCCAAAATTGCTACAGAGTGGCTCCAGGAACACTCTTCTGAGTTTAAAAAATCCTCTGGCCACCAAACTACCCAGACGTGAGCGTGTCTGGGTTGCCTTGCAACGTGCTGTCTAGAGAGATACCCACCTCTCGTACTCTTATGGCTTTATGGACAGCCCTGCAGGATTCATGGTGTCAGTGCTCCCTTGCACTACATTAGACATTTGTCGAGTCCATGCCACGTCGTGTTGCGGCACTTCTGCGTCCTTACGGGGGCCCTACACGATGGCACGTGTACCAGTTTCTTTGGCTCTTCAGTGTATTTTGAATAAAACTCCCCAGCAACAGCTCCCGAAGACTTCCGGCACAGAAAGTCACCCTAGTCCTGCCAACGGCCTTATCACAGAGGGCGCAGAAGCGGACAACGCTTCAAAGTTTAAGTCACTCACTTGACCTTGGTGTGCGAAATTGCCTCAAAAACGCGAAAGAATCAACAATTGTAAACGGCATGAGGATAATGTGTATCCACAGGACATGCAGCATGTAACTGAAAAAAGTGTCATGATAACTTCCCCAGTGTCAAAAGATTCCTGATTAATGTTCTATTCGGATCTCCGGGAGGCCACTGCCAAGAGGAAGGTTACCATGAGGAAGAGACGAAATAACCAACAAAAGGATAACGTTCTACGTGTCAGGACGTGGGTTGTCAGACGTTTGGACATGGTAGGGAGACAGTGAATTGAATCGGAAAGAAGACAAGGATTCTTGGCAAGAGCAGAAGAAAATGGTAGAACGATAGTAGGATTCGTTATCCATAGGAAGGTAGAGTAGAGAGTGGAAAAATGGAAATGAGCGTTTGGCGTCATTGGCCGGGAGGTCCCTTACGGGGCAGGTCCGGCCTCCTTGGTGCAGGTCTTATTACATTCGACGCCACATTGGGCGACCTGTGCGCCGGTTGGGGATGAAATGATGATAAAGACAGCACAAAATGAGCGGAGAAAATCCCCGATCCAGTCGGGAATCGAACCCGGGCCCCTTAGGATAGCAGTCCGTCAGACTGACAATTCAGCTATCGGGGCGGACAGAGTAGAGGGTGAACTGCTATATCAGTTCAGTGATAGTATTGTTCTCATCCGATTCGGCAATGATAGTTCAGGTATACATGACAACGTAGCAAGTAGAAAATGAAGAGACAGGGAAAGTATATGAGGGTATTGAACAGGTGATTTTGTATGTAATGGGAAATGAAAATAATAACAATCATGGAGGACGTTTTTATAGGAAGGAGTAGAAAACATGGTTAATGGAGAAGTTGAATCTGGCATTAGGAATGAGAGAGGAAGACTAACCGAAATCTGCATTAAATATATAGTGCTAACAGCGAATACTCAGTTCAAGCATCATAAGAGGAAGTGGTATACTTTTCCAAGTAAGGCAAACCCAAGTACAAATACAGTGACAAATCAAAAATCAGCATCATAAAACGTAAACTGAAGTTTAATAGAATAGTTCGAAAGATTCAAGTAGAAGGAAGTGGGACACTAAATTAGTGAGAGAAATGATGAGAACCGTTTGAACTTGACTAAGGATGTGGATACTGTGATAAGGAATACCAGAGTAGGCAGTTCAGTGGAAGAGTAATGGAAAGTTTGGAAGGTAGGATAAGAGATACCGTAGGAATTAAAGTAATGAGGGCAAGTCGTGTGTCGTGCTTGGGTACCTCAGCCGGTAGAGCACTTGCTCGCGAAGGCAAAGGTCCTGCCTGACTTCGAGTCCTGATCCGGCACCCCATTTTAATCTACCAGGAATTTTCAGGAATGAACATCTCCAAAAATGGCTATGATGGATGTTGGACACACAAACATAAGTACAAAGAAGGAAACTATGAAATGACCTTGGGTAACAGAAAAATTAGTTCAACTGATCGACAGAAGATCAAAGAACAAAAAATTTCGGGGAAAACATGAATACGGCAATATAAATTCCTTAAGAATGAAGTAAATAGGGGGTATAGCGCTGCCAAAGCGAAATGGGTGCAGGAAAGATGTGAAGAAATATAAATGATCACCAGAAGAATTGACTCAGCATAGAGAAAAGTCAAAACAAACTTCTGTAAAATTAAAAACAAGAGCAGCAGAATTAACACTTTACAATTGTAATAGGAATTCCACTGTTAAATGCAGAGAAGATGGTGGAGAGGTAGAAAGAGTACTACGAAGGCCTCTATGAGGGGAGGGATTGTCCGATGACGCGATAGAAGAAGAAATTGGATACGGAAGACATAGGGGATCCAGTATCAGATTCAGAATGTAAATGGGCGTGAGATCAAATGAGTCACAAGAGACTGATAATATTCCATCTAAATTTTTAAAATGGTCGTGGGATGTGGCAGCCAAATGACTATTCATGCTTGAATGTAGAATCTTTGAGACTGGCGACATACCACAGACTTTCGGAAAAATATCACCCACACAATTGTCTGTCAGATAACGATCGATTTGGCTCTAGGAAACTAAAGCACAGAGAATCAGTTGCTACATTACGCTTGACAATAGAAACAAGACTGAGGAACAGTCAAGACACGCTCTTAAGATTTGTAGAGAAGGTAAAAAAACGCAAGATGTTCTAAATTTTGAGAGAAATAGGAATAAGCTACAGGGAAAGTCGGGTAGTATACAATTTTTAAATGAAATAAAAGGGAAAAATAAGGTTGGGAGACCAAGAACGAAATACTCGAGTTAAAAAGGAAGGTAAGAGAGGGCTGCAGTCTTTCATCCCTAATCAATACATCCAAGAGGCAATGACGGAAGCAAAAGAAGGATTCAAAAGAGGGGATAATATACTGGGGAAAAGCGCATTAATGATAAGATTCGCTGATGACGTTGCTGTCATCAGTGAAGGTGAAGAAGAATTATAGCATGTGTGGAATGGACTGTACAGTCATGCTCAAAAGTAACGGAACGACCTGAACTAAATTTCGCCTGATTCGCATGCAACCGGCATAACGCGGCTGTCTAGCAGGTCCTCTAATCGCTCCTTGGTACAGTCGTTTGATTATTGAAAATAGTTCCAACATGTCACCACTAGAAAACACTGCACTGTATCGCAGTAACTCAAGATGTAAAGTAATAACACGATGATATCAGGGAACATATTATCACAGATAAGACTGTCCTTAAGGCTTGTAAGCTCACATTTATTACAATAAATGACATACCTGAAATGTTACCACTCTCATTATTACGTCAGATAGGTAATGCACGTAGTTAAGTTCTTCGTATTCGTGATTTATTCTTCAAAGTAACATACAGTACTTATTATTTAACACAAAATGACATTAAAAATTTAATTTATTCACTAGCAGTTAGCTGAGAATATGTATGAACTTCAAATGACACGACGAACCGTCTCGTTCTGCATATGGATTCAAACCCAGGTCAGGCAGACTAACCAAAGATTTCGTGACTGACGCAAACTAACAGTCATTCCTGATTAGGCATACAGAGTGTGATATACCTCGATTTTAGACACTATTAGTTAGCAAATATCAACTTTAAATCAAAGAACACAAACATTTTTAACAGACGCGAATTCCTCCCCAGCATCTCTTGTCCTTGTTAACGAACTACGAGAGATGTTAAATATTGCTTCTTCACAAGTAACTTACTTGAAATACCGTGAGGTAAAGCTTTGTGTTGGACAGGGATCCGAACCCAGAACCTAATCGGATTGATAGCGAAACACAACTAACTGTGACATCGGATTTCCTTGCCAGTACCTAGATCTTTTAACTGAAATGACGAGACAAAACATTAATTTTTTCCTTCCCAGGACTCCAACCCGGCACCTATCGCAGTTATATTCTAGAGAAAACGAACGTTAAATATGGGTTTGTTGCACCAGTAGCGACATGTGAGCGTGTTTGAACTAGAAATAATATGACGAAGAGTTCAGTGCTCACTGGGAATACAGCCCCACACATATCGTTCTTGACTACACACAAAGAGACGTCAGCTACCGAATGTTTCTCCACCAACAGCTCGGAATAACACCTTGAACTTACAGTGATCTCGCAAATAGTTCTGTGTCCCACTGGGAGTCAAAAACGTCAGATACCGTTAGTGTTGACAACGAATGAAAAAACATTAAAAATCAAAATTATTATCCACCAGCAGATAGGTGTTCTCATGCTAGAGCTTGATAGTACCTAATGAAATCTTTAGTGCCGGTCCAGGATTCGAACCCATTCACACGTAATATGTGGAGATGTTGAGGAATCTGCAGTTTTGAACAAACAACAAATTGTAGCCGAGCTGTATTTCCACGAAGGGATCAAATTCCGCGTTAAGGGCCGTCTGAGTTGCATTCTCAGTTCAGCACCAATTTTATCGACATACAGAAGCTCAGATAAAAGAGGGAATAAGTGTCCTGTGACCCTACATAGCTTTTGTTTCGTCACTAGAAATAAATAACTAGTATAAGAAAGGTTACTGGTGATAGAGTTTCTACATGTCGCCACTCCAGACTTTACTGTGGTTCAACCTAACGTCTACTTGGCAGAGAAGGAATATCATCTTTAATGTGTATTTCAGACCACACTGCCATTATATCTTCTTCACTTGGTGTAGTCAGAGGAGAATGGAATCTTTCTCTTCCTATCTAAAATCATTGACAGAAGTGGGAATCGAACCCAGACCACATGTATAAGAACTTACCATCAGTCCAAAAGACCACCAACCCCTCTTTTCTGTGACTCATTTTTCTATCGTAACGCCATTGCCCCACACTGGTGAGAATTCTGACACACAGATTCCCTGTAGTCAGTTGCAGCATGTTCAGTAAATTCATTTACTTGGTTGACTGAATCGCCATGAACTAGCTGCCTCGGCTACCCAGTGCATGCATTCGACTCTATTTTGTAATCACCGAAATAAAATCACGTACTGCCACCTACACAGAACTGCCAACAGTGTAGGAGGCAGAAATTTAAATAGGAAGTGTTCCTTTCCACTTGAGCTATTCTATTGCGCTATCTGTTAGTAAAAAACGTCGTGCAGCGCAAAAGAAAAGCTGTAACTGTTTCTCTCAGAAGTCAAGACCCGGCCATTTGCATTATCTCGCAGCGCTCGCAGTCGGTAACTTCACACTTCACAGTGGATTTTCTCGAACTAAGAAATTTGCTCTATTCGTGTTAATTCAAAATGGCTTTACTTCGAGCCTATGATGCCTAGAAGAGTGTTTACATTCTGCTGACTTGAGAATGGCAAAAACTCCGCGTCAGAAGCTTACTTCTACTTAACCATTTAATAGGCTCGCATTTTTTCCACCGTGACTAATTTTGTAAGCTAAGCACATCATCCGTTTCAGCACACTATTGGGGGATGGGAAATATGGTTACAAAGGTCTGGTGGAACGAATTATCACAGGTGCACTGCGTGGGTTCAGGAATTTACTTTTAAGAGGCAGAAACAGATTAATTTTACCTCTAGTAACCTCAAGAGAAAGACGTTATAATCCATAATACGCATTAAACATCACGTTCCTCCATTACCAACTGGGCAGAGCCGGTTTACGTTGGGAAATGACATAGCGGAAGTCACGGCAAACAGAAATACAGTCGCCAGTAAACTCACTTACATTGGAAAATTTTATTTTATTTGATGAACCGATAGCCATTTAAAGGAATAGGTCTCTTATTTTACTTGTAGTTGATTGAACTAGAGACGTTGAAAAATTTGGTGCTGGACTGTGATTCGAATTCGTATCTCCTCTTTCGAGGATCTGAATCTCTCAGAACAGTATAGTTCAATCATTTCGTTCCTTTTCCCAAGACTGCAATCTTCTCTAGGTCTCCTCCAAAGGATCCAGTACAAAAATATTCATAATTTCATTTCAAGCCCTATCAAGTGCACACCCACCTGCTAGTGAAAATTAATGTGCATTTTTAATGTCTGTTCATGTGATGCCAACATTCGCAACAGGTGTCGTTATTTATGGTCAAACACGCACACATCTTACTGTTGGTGAGTAAGCAACTGATACTTAAGCTATATTCGTGGATGCACGGTAGGTGTGCAGTTCGATTGTCGCTTAGGCACAAAACTTTGTATCCTTATTTTACATTCAAACACCTAGCAGCTTGTAAGAAAAACCAATACGTAACATTCGATTTTTCTTAGTTAACAATCCGATTACGTGTTGGGTTCGTATCTTCGTCACAGAATATCACATCTTGCACTTCATCTTTAAATGCATGCACACTTTGTTACTTCAGAATGGAGGTACATCAGACATCTTCCGTGGTTAGCTAACAGGGACGAAAGGGTTTTGATAGGGGTCCCAGTTTATTACAAAAAATGTCGTCTTTTAGTTTCAAGTTTAGATTTGGTTACTGGTATTGGCAAAAATTTCGGTAATTCATAACTCTTAATGGCTAGTCACCAATATGATGTGATTAGATAAGATTAGATTAATTCTTGTTCCATAGATCATGAATACAACATTTCGTAATGATGTGGAACGTGTCATTTTAAATGAAAGATTTCATTACATACCATAATTCAATTTCTTCACAACAATTTTTTACACACACACTCTCTCTCTCATTCTTTTTTATTTATATCTCTCTCCCTCTCCGCCGCCCCTCTCTCTCTCTCTCTCTGTCACACACACACACACACACACACACATACACACACACGCGCACACACACACATTATTATTTTTATTTGCTTGTTGTGCTCGACTATCGGTGAGGCACGAAACCGCCTGTGAATGAGTTTCTTAGTTTTGAGTACACTTGCGAAAGAAATATAAAAACAACTATGAGAGTTACTGATTAATGATGCTTAGTTTGCAGTCAATTCTGAGTATTTTTAGTAACTACGCTCCAGTCCCTAAACCTAGTTACAGAAATGCGAATCAGTCGCATTACATATTCCAGGCCGTTGCAGCTGCGACTTGGAGACACCAGCTATGGTCACTTCCCAGCCCGCTGTAGGATCACATCGGTTCGTCTTCTTCCCGCTGGTACTGTAACTGAGATTTGGCAACAAGGCAACGTATGTTTGGCAACTCTGGGATCGACGAGTTACTTCCTGGTGTGCACGGAATTAAGCCTCAAAGTTCACTTGATTTTACCTGTCATTTCCATTGAATATTCTCAGTTGTTATCGCTTGAGGTGTAACAAAAGATTGTAAACCTATGGTTTTCAGCCCAGGAAAGTCGTTGCAGGTGGAAATCGCAACTAATCTCGTCCTTTAAATAGCAGTTTATGAGTTCTAGCCACTATTGGCCTCGTAAGAGGAAGCTCACATACATGCTGTTCGCCAGCTCTGTGGTAACGTGCTGATCTGCGAAAAAGCTTCTGTTATGGTTCGCAGTTCCAGTCTCACTGACTTCATCGCTTTTACCCCTTCTCTGAAAGAGCTACAAGCAGTCAGACCAAACATCAATACGTAAATGGCAAGAAAATACTTTCGGCTCATAGCACAATGGTGAAAAACTTACAATGCTGCACAACAGGTAACGCCTCTTTCCGCTGCTGACAAGCAAATTTTGGGTTTCTAGAAATACATAACTATATTTATGAAAAGCCACATTTGCATACCTCTTGAGTATGACACAGCATACCAATTAAACACAGACCCTATCGAAATCTAAGTGAGTAGTATTTTACTAATTCGTGTCGATAGAGGCATGCTTGTCTACTGATATTCAGTTTTATTAAAACATACTTTCGTCGTAAGGTTATCGTGGGTAGTTTTATTTCATTTCTTATCATACAGTGCACAGTTTTCATAAGGTTTCCTTTAGTGTTGTTGAAACAATAGTAAACATGAGAGCGAAATTAATCATCAACGACATATGCGAATTCTCTGATGTTATCTATAACAGTCAGACGATGCACATGCAGTTTATTTATTACGAACATGTAGAAAACTTGTTCTGAGTTAAAGCTGTCAAACAATGTTTGAAGAAGAATAAAATGCCACTAACACACGACAGCTAATCTAGAAAATACTTTTCTGACGTATATGGGCACGATGCGCTCCTCCCATACATAATACAAAAGCTTCGAGATGCATCTGCTGCCTGGCTGTCTATTAAACCTGAAAAGAACAAAATGTCAAAGAAGTTACCCCCTTTTTCCACATGCGACTATTTTGGGTTGAGAAGTGAAGGGAATTATGTTCAAAGTTCCATTAGATTGGTAACTTCAGCAGAGAGCAGAATTGCGTTTTAGAAGAATTTAGTTGTTAATGTATTTGAACTCGCGACATCTTATCTATGGTGCACGACACTTACCATTACGCTACTAGCTGACACATAGCTACAGCACCTCCAGAGATGGACAACAATTCCTCCAGAACTTCTGCATACCACAGCGCTGCGAGATAATGCAAATGGCCGGGTCTTGACTTCTGAGAGAAACAGTTACAACTTTTCTTTTGCGCTGCACGACGTTTTTTACTAACAGATAGCGCAATAGAATAGCTCAAGTGGAAAGGAACACTTCCTATTTAAATTTCTGCCTCCTACACTGTTGGCAGTTCTATGTAGGTGGCAGTACGTGATTTTATTTCGGTGATTACAAAATAGAGTCGAATGTATGCACTGGGTAGCCTAGGCAGCTAGTTCATGGTGATTCGGTCAACCAAGTAAATGAATTTACTGAACATGCTGCAACTGACTACAGGGAATTTGTGTGTCAGAATTCTCACCAGTGTGGGGCAATGGCATTACGAAAGAAAAATGAGTCACAGAAAAGTGGAGTTGGTGGTCTGTTGGACTGATGGTAGGTTCTTATACCTATGGTCTGGGTTCGATTCCCACTTCTGTCAATGATTCTCCTCTGACTACACCAAGTGAAGAAGATATAATGGCAGTGTGGTCTGAAATACACATTAAAGATGATATTCCTTCTCTGCCAAGTAGACGTCAGGTTGAACCACAATAAAGTCTGGAGTGGCGACATGTAGAAACTCTATCACCAGTAACCTTTCTTATACTAGTTATTTATTTCTAGTGACGAAACAAACGCTATGTAGGGTCACAGGACACTTATTCCCTCTTTTATCTGAGCTTCTGTATGTCGATAAAATTGGTGCTGAACTGAGAATGCAACTCAGACGGCCCTTAACGCGGAATTTGATCCCTTCGTGGAAATACAGCTCGGCTACAATTTGTTGTTTGTTCAAAACTGCAGATTCCTCAACATCTCCACATATTACGTGTGAATGGGTTCGAATCCTGGACCGGCACTAAAGATTTCATTATGTATTATCAAGCTCTAGCATGAGAACACCTATCTGCTGGTGGATAATAATTTTGATTTTTAATGTTTTTTTCATTCGTTGTCAACACTAACGGTATCTGACGTTTTTGACTCCCAGTGGGACACAGAACTATTTGCGAGATCACTGTAAGTTCAAGGTGTTATTCCGAGCTGTTGGTGGAGAAACATTCGGTAGCTGACGTCTCTTTGTGTGTAGTCAAGAACGATATGTGTGGGGCTGTATTCCCAGTGAGCACTGAACTCTTCGTCATATTATTTCTAGTTCAAACATGCTCACATGTCGCTGCTGGTGCAACAAACCCATATTTAACGTTCGTTTTCTCTAGAATATAACTGCGATAGGTGCCGGGTTGGAGTCCTGGGAAGGAAAAAATTAATGTTTTGTCTCGTTATTTCAGTTAAAAGATCTAGCTACTGGCAAGGAAATCCGATGTCACAGTTAGTTGTGTTTCGCTATCAAACCGATTAGTGTTCTGGGTTCGGATCCCTGTCCAACACAAAGCTTTACCTCACGGCATTTCAAGTAAGTTACTTGTGAAGAAGCAATATTTAACATCTCTCGTAGTTCGTTAACAAGGACAAGAGATGCTGGGGAGGAATTCGCGTCTGTTAAAAATGTTTGTGTTCTTTGATTTAAAGTTGATATTTGATAACTAATAGTGTCTAAAATCGGGGTATATCACACTCTGTATGCCTAATCAGGAATGACTGTTAGTTTGCGTCAGTCACGAAATCTTTGGTTAGTCTGCCTGACCTGGGTTTGAATCCATATGCAGAACGAGACGGTTCGTCGTGTCATTTGAAGTTCATACATATTCTCAGCTAACTGCTAGTGAATAACTTAAATTTTTAATGTCATTTTGTGTTAAATAATAAGTACTGTATGTTACTTTGAAGAGGAAATCACGAATACGACGAACTTTACTACGTGCATTACCTATCTGACGTAATAATGAGAGTGGTAACATTTCAGGTATGTCATTTACTGTAATAAATGTGAGCTTGCAAGCCTTAAGGACGGTCTTATCTGTGATAATGTGTTCCCTGATATTTGTATCATCGTGGTATTACTTTACATCTTGAGTTACTGCGATACAGTGCAGTGTTTTCTAGTGGTGACATGTTGGAACTATTTTCAATAGTCAAACGACTGTACCAAGGAGCGATTAGAGGACCTGCTAGACAGCCGAGTTATGCCGGTTGCATGCGAATGAGGCGAAATGCAGTTCAGGTCGTTCGGATACTTTTGAGTATGACTGTAATTTAAATGAATACAGAATGTGGTTTGAGAGTAAACCAGAAAAAGAAAAAAGTAGTGTGAAGTAGCAGAAATGAGAATTACGAAAAATTTAATATCAAAATTAATTATCACGAATTTAATTACTTAATATATATAATTTGAGGAAGAAACTTCTGAGAACGTACTTTTGGAGAGCGGAACAGAAGAGAATCGAATCATTTGAAATAATGCACTACAGAAGAAAGTTGAAAACTACGTCAACTGGTAGATAAGAAATGAGAAGTTACTCCGATGAATTAGGGAAAGGAAGTACTGACAAGGGAAGAGACAGGATGATAGGACATGATGGAATTATGCCAGTTGTACTAAGAGGAACTTTAGAAGATAAAAATTGTAGCGAAATACAGAGATTGTAATACATCTAACAAACAGCTATGGACGTAGGGTGCAAACCCTACTCTGAGATGAAGAGCTTAGCGCATAAGTGGAATTCGTATTGGGCCGCATAGAAACAGTCGGAAGACTGATGAGCTGATGACTCAAAGTGGTATCAGATTTCATGACAGATCAACGCATTACCCATGGGGTAAACTGTTCTAGGATACACTTGTTATTTTTCTTATTTTGTTGACAAGGTGATAGTGGTAAAGTAGATTACAGTTAATGATTGGAACCTCGAAGAATGAGTAGCGCGAAAGTTAAAATCCTTTTTAATTGTAAGTGAATAATTTTCTTTGAGTTTAATTTTATGTTTGTTAGTAAAGAATTTTTATTTTTTGTTTCATTTTAATATAAATAGTTTAGTTTCATCGTTGTGAGTTTATTACGAAGTTTCGGATATTCACAACATGAAAGAAGATTTCTTCATTTGTAACAACACCACAACACCATTGCTTTCTTTCTTTGTAACAGCAGCACAACTCGATTGTTTTCGTAGCCAACTTTATGGTGAAGGTAAAGGAGTTACATCACTGCAACAAAATAAATGTTGTTTCGAAAAAGTCACGCGCAGTAATAATCTGTTTTAAAATAACTCCTCACGTAAGAACAATTAATTTTTATATGCCAGCACAACACGTTCTTTTTATATCGTCTAATTTCATTATACGGTAGCGATGTGATTACTGTATTGCTGGCCTGATGCCCACGTCGTGCGCTATAGCAACCTGTCAAGGTGCTGTTAATGCGATGGGGCTTCCGCATGGGATTGCCGGCTGTCGGCAAGCTGTCGTAGTAATCTCCTTTGATAGGAGTCGATTAAGGTGCGACAGACGTTGATGATTGCAGTCATCTATGCTGACAACTGGCCGATAAAGCCTGTTTATTGCTGTTTCTCTCTGCAGTTTTTACCGTACATAGACCTTTACTTTGCTCGAAGGTGGCTAGAATACAGATAAAGTCACCCAAGTTTTGTGTACTGCCAGATTAAAAAAAAATTGAGATCTACATGGATCATTCCATCAGCACAATCATCTAAACGAAATCGTAAATCTCCTACGGGGTGGAGAGAAAATGCGAGTATCGCAAACATTTCTTATTTTTAAGTGTCAGGTATGTCCAAATAAGCCATTATAATGTTTGTCTCATAAATTAGCCACATGGTAGATCAGACCTTGGAAGCAGTAGCACTGCGTAAAACGTTTAATTCTTTTCAGAAAGGTGATACCGAGTAGTCAAGAGGAAATTGTGATCTAATACTATAACATTATGAGCATATACCAGTGTACATCGTACTTTGGATTGTGATGCCAGAATTAAGGCAATTTCATATCTAAAATATGGAGACACAGCTACAACCGTAATCGGCTGTCCCTGTTGTCAAAGTGACTCCTGTTCCAGTTGCGTTTTAGTTTTTATTCCGTCATCCGATCCAGTCGGTTCTTTAATGCAGTTGTTTTCTTTTCTCTCTAAGAAATTCACAGGATGGTTTCTACATTGTCCACCCAGTAACACTCACTTTTTGAATAATTTTGGCACTAAGAAAATGTTTCACTATCGTAATCCAAAACCGATGGATAACTTCCGGTTTCAGACTTCTTGGTTAACCAACAGCCTTCTGGACAAAATTTCCTCCTATTTTAACCGATTTTTATTAAGTCTCTTTCTTGTTGGTCCTTTTCTCTTCAGGTCAAAAAGTTGGGACTTGATTTTAAACTAATTTTCCGATGGGTTCGTGACTTGCAACTTTCAGCACAGCTCGGAACCGAATGACAGTGCAATATCAACTCGCATTATTGTCTAGTGTATGGTGGAGGGTTCTTTGTGTGCCGCTGCTATTCCCAGTTTTCCTGCTGCCATCACGAATGTTTCGCAGGAGCGACTGCTGGCAAATCTCCGTGTGAACTCGAATCTCCCTAATTTTTTTACCTTCACGGTCATTTCGCGGTATGCATGTAGGAAAAAGCAATATTGGTTGACTCAGGTGAAAAGAAACTGAATTAAACCTGAAATTTACCATAAGTGTCTGCTGTAATCTAGTGTCAAAATGCGTGAAATCGATTGAAAAATTTCACATACAGTAGATTAAAAGCAGAAAAATATGGAATGATCGCATGGCATTGCTGGCCGGGAGGCCCCATCCGGGGAAGTTCAGCGGCTAAGTGTAAGTCTTATTTCAGTCGACGCCACATTGGGCGACTCGCTTGCCGGTGATGAGGATGAAATGATGATGAGGACAACGCAGCACCCAGTCCATGAGAGGAGAAAATCTCCAACCTGGCCGGGAATCAAACCTGAGCCCGCAGCGTGGGAGGCAAGCACGTTACCACTCAGCTAACCAGGCTCGCGAAAAGCAGAAACTAACTATTCAAATAAAAATTAATGTTTTTAAATAAAAAATATTCAACGTTTTGATACAGGACGAAAAAGAAAAAAATAATTCCACCTAGCGTTCTACAGATACCTAATTCCATACAGAAATCCTAAACAGTTTCTTCTTAAAGTCTGTTATTGCGAATAAAGTGTATGGAAATAATTGTAAGATTTAAAACTAAAAACGTGGGTCGCTTACAATATATGACTGATGTACAAATAGTTCACTTACTTAGAGATATCTAATGCACGTGCCTCACGTTTTTCGTATAAATCACACGTGATAAAAGTTCACCGTCATAGATTTTCACGCACGTTTTGTGGCTTTACGAATCTGTATGCAACTAGCAGAAATTATTTTAAACATTTTAGTCTCATTTAAAAACGTGGTATACTAAAAACTGAACTTTATTTAAACAATGTTATTTCATTCGTTGCTAATCTTATTGTCGTCTTCAGCTGGTCTAATTACAAAAACTCAGTAACTACTTACATTACTTTATTATTAGTATGTTCTAATTCTTTTAGGATTCTTGTTTATGCACTATTTTAGTAAAACATATAATAACAATAATAATAAAAATGTTCAAAAGTACGTTCATTTGTCGTTGACACTCGGCTGCATTATAGGTTAACAGTGCAATATCCATTAGCCATATTACGTTCCCCACTTTAAAGACGTAAAAGCTTCCTCTAGAGGTTCTGAGATTGGATTTTGTGGTATATACGTTAAGTGCCAGAATTCTCTTTTAGTTTTGTCCTCTTACAATCTCGAGATAGTTTAATAGAAATACCAGCATTCATATTCTTGTTTTTCGATATACTAACTAAAATTAATCAACATGTCGTTCCTTAAGATTTGTTAGTAGATATGTATTAAATTTAGAACGAAAGTTTCTCAGCATCTGCGAATCCCTTATAATACGTTAAGCTTCACTCGTAACTCCGCTCTTCAATTCCGCTTTCGATTTGCAAATAGTACGTGACCTTGTTCTTTTCTACATATAGGCATATATCTATACTATGACAGGCACTGCGAGGTGCATGGCAGAGGGTACGTCCCATTGTGCCAGTTACTAGGGATGTTACCTGTTCTACTCTCTTATGGAACGCGAGAAAAATGATTGCGTAAATGCGTCTTGAGCCCTATGGGTGCGATGCATAGCGGGTCGTAACATATTCCTAGATTCATCATTTAAAACTGGTTCTAGAAACAAGGTAAACTCCCCATCACCCCCCCCCCCCCTCACCTCTTACAGGTTTAATGGTATGATAGCCCAGTGGATAGCTTGCCAAAAACTGAACACAGATTAAGCATGAAAACAGGATTTTGTGTCAAAAAAAGCAAAATAGAAACAGTGAACGGTCGAAGGTTAACAAGTGCAACATTGAGTAGGAGAAGTGTGGCGTGGTGATAAAGTGGTCACCCATTGATACGTGGACGACATGGGTTCAAAACTTTTTCACACCACTTATTATTACCTTTTTTTCAAAAAATAATGAACTGCCCTTCCGGTCATTGAACTGTTTGTTCTCTTCCTGTAGTCTTGGCAGTTGTCATACTACACAGTGATTAAAGAATATGAGAAACGTGGTGAGAATACATTGCCGTCGCAAGTAAATGTGATGAATAGTGAGAGCAGGAGAGATATCTCATAGACATCTCACAGAAATCAGAACAACAAATAAACGGGTGTGAACTACGTTACAACAGAGGAATTCAAAAGCCGAAACGACCAAAACGGAACGAAACTTTAAAAACTTTAAAGTCATATGTTTCTGACAGAGTACAGGAAAAACTCTGTGACTGTGAAACTTTTATGTGACAAACTACTTTGTTTTCATCATTACCTTGGGAGTGATCACATTCACATTCATACGAACACCTAAACTGGGCAAGGAGATATACCTCACTCACTCACTGGGAGTACAAGTTAGGTGCGTCGATAAGAGATTCCTGTCACATGACACATTCTGTTACTAATGCCACGTACGACTCACCAGACGTGTTTTCTGGTGGAGGATTCGGTTGACATGTCACCTAGTCATCAAACGTTTGCAGTTCTGATTGGGAATTCACTTTCTTTCGGCTTCTAAAAGAGAAGTTGTGCAGAATCAACTTGGTAGAGCACTAGTCCGCGAAAGGCAAAAATCTCCAGTTCGAGTCTCGGCCCGGCACACAGTTTTAATCTGCCAGGAAGTTTCATATCAGCGCCCAGTCCACTGCAGAGTCAAAATATCATTCCGCAAAAATCTCCCAGGCTGTGGCTAAACTATGTCTCCTCAGCATCCTTTCTTCCAGGAGTGCTAGTTCTACAAGGTTCGCAGGAAAGCTTCTGTGAAGTTTGGAAGGTAGGAGACGAAGTACTGGCAGAATTGAAGCTGCGAGGACGGATCGTGAGTCGTGTTTGAGTAGGTCAGACGGTAGAGCACTCGCCCACGAAATGCAAAGTTTTTGAGTTCGAGTCTCGGTCCGGCACAAAGTTTTAATCTGCCAGGAGTTTCATATCAACCCACACTCCGCTGCAGAGTGAAAATTTCACTCTAGAATCATCTTTACTTTTAAGTTCCGTCCTTATACCTAGCTGTTACAAACGGACGTTACGCCACACTGACACAGATCTCAATACAAAAAAAAAAGGGGGGGGGGGTAGGGGGGACGAAGGAGTTGTCCCACACTGCTCTATGTTGCACGTGTTGTACTTAGACATTTCACTGTTTCTCTTTTTTTTTCACAGTTCAGTACACCTTCTTCCTTTTTTCACGCTTTATCTGCGTTCAGGTTTTGATGGGCTGTTAAGTGCGTCATCTTACCACTAAATCTGAGGAGTGTGAATGGGTGTTTCCTTTGTAAGCAGACTTTCGTGGGACATTTTTCATCTTTTTTCAATCGCCTGCCAGTTCAGCAGTCTCAGCATCTTCGTTATACTCCCTGTGACCGTTCGTTCTGCTTTTTTGTATCCGTTAAAGATCTCTTGTTAGTCCTATTTCGTTGAGTTCCACACACTTGAACAGCATTCACACCCTGTGCTGACCGTAGTCTCCTCAGTAGATTGACTACATTTATCTGGTAATCTATAAATGAAACGTTGTCTGCTAGCTGATTTTCCTACGCTGAGCCGATGTTATCGCTCCATTTTATGTCCCTAAAAATTGTCCCACCCGCACATTTTTATGAACTGACCGATTTCAACAGTGACTGATCGATATTAAAATATACTAAATTTTTCTATTTTTTGAAGAACACAATTTTACATTGTGAACATTTAAAGGAAATTACCAAGTTTTGGAACACATTCAAATCTTACCAATATCTGATTGAATGTTTGCGAAGCTTCATTCTGAATATATTCAGTGGGTTGTGCCCCTGCGTTGCGGCTACCGCTCCTACAGTCCCGTACACCGGGTGACGCGCAGCCCCTGCTGCTGCTCACAACTCTGCTCCGAGAGATTGCATGGAAACACTAGACGTCAGCACAACTTGCCGGAATGTTTTCTCCAAGCCACACACAATCGCTACAGAGTCACGGAGCGCGGGCCACGCTGATATGCGGCACACATGTCACAGCAAACTGCGCTGCAGTCACAGGTACCATTTCGCTTCCGTGAGATCATGTGCACACTCAATGGGAGTTGGAATGCCCCAAAAAGGTAAAAAATCACGTTTTTAATTTTTGGACCTTTAACGTAATTTAAAATATTTTGCGCAGAAGGGTGTAAAATTTGTTAAGGAATTCTAATTGTATTTTATTTCATTTTTCAAAATTGTGTGTGTGCTCAAGGAAGTTACCCAACTGGTAAGGTGTTCGTATTCAAATCTCCGCATTTCTGGAAACATAACTCCTCTGTAGAAAAACGTTGATATTTCAGTTGGTAGCATTTCATAACAACCAGCTTTGTTTATATTTTAGTTTTGGGTCTGTGAGTTAGTGTTTTCAATCTAGAATTTCGTTTGCGCCTCGTTCAGAGTTCGTTATCTGTCTTCTTGTTACTTTTAGTCCTGATGAGACAGTTTATACAGTGCGTAGAGTCTACAATTATTTAAAAAGCGTAAGTTCTGTGGAAATTGATTTACAGACACCTTTAGTGTGGTAACTGTGTTTGAATTTCTTATCGCTCTCGCAGAGCAGATATGTCTCTATAATAATATCCTACCGGAGTTCTTCATGACCATAGAAATTCTGTCACAGTGTCTGTTTGGGAAGCAATTAATGCAGTATACATAGTCTTGGGACATACTTATCAACTCATAAAATGTCTTCATGGTTGTATCCAGAGTGAAAACGTGTCGTTCGACAACCTCATATGAACTCATGCGAATAAACATGTATTTCTTAAGGTAAAAAATGAGATGTGTAGTTAGTGATGGTCTTATTTCATTTGGTAGCGGCATTCTGGGTACATTAAAGGTCATGGAAAGGCTTGACATTGTTCGTCTTCAGCTTTTGGAATAGCTGTCAGTCAGCAACCCAGTATGCAGCGGACTTTATTAGAAGGAAAGCAAGGGAAGCTTGAAGAAGAAAGCTTCTAAGTGAAGAAGAAGAACCAGAAGATGACATTATTTCTCTGCTGGACCCCTTTGGTAATAAATTATGAGATATTTGTGAATTTAAAAAATGGTTCAAATGGCTCTGAGCACTATGGGACTTAACATCTGTGGTCATCAGTCCCCTAGAACTTAGAACTACTTAAACCTAAATAACCTAAGGACAGCACACACATCCATGCGCGAGGCAGGATTCGAACCTGCGACCGTAGCGGTCACGCGGTTCTAGACTGAAGCGCCTAGAACCGCACGGCCACACCGGCAGGCATTTGTGAATTTGCGCAATAAATTACTTTAATTTCTTTTTCTAGCATTGTTAAGTATTATTATCAGTGTTATATGTACCTCTACCTCAAAAATCACTAGATCCATGACATTTTTAAAATTGCTGGAACTTCAATCATGATCAGTTAGAATCATGACAATAACTGTCCTATTCTGTGAATCAGACAGATTTATAAGAAATTTTTCAGAATTAAAAATGGCTTAAATATTATGCTAACAAAAAAAAACATTTACTCTAGAGCAGTAAATCAACATTATATGCTGAAAACAGCTGCCAAAATTTCAGTGTTGTAGGTATGATATTTCCAGAGGAATATCTGCAGAAAAATAGCAAATTGAACATTGGTGACATGTTATTGTTGCTTGTTCGATTTCGGGAACTTAGGGATGTTGTTGTTGTGGTCTTCATTCCAGAGACTGGTTTGATGCAGCCCTCCATGCTACTCTATTCTGCGCAAGCTTCTTCATCTCCAAGTAACGATTGCAGCCTACATCCTTCTGAATCTGCTTAGTGTATTCATCTCTTCGTCTCCCTCTACGATTTTTACCCTCCACGCTGCCCTCCAATACAAAATTGGTGATTCCCTTGACGCCTCATAATATGTCCTACCAACCGATCCCTTCTTCTAGTCAAGTTGTGCCACAAATTATTGTCTTTCCCAAATCTATTTAGTACCTCCCATTAGTTACGTGATCTACCCATCTAATTTTTAGCATTCTTCTGCAGCACCACATTTCGAAAGCTTCTATTCTCTTCTTGAAAAAACTAGTTATCGTCCGTGTTTCACTTCCATACATGGCTACACTCCATACAAATACTTTCAGCAAAGACTTCCTGACACTTAAATCTGCACTCGTTGTTAACAAATTATGTCTTCTTCAGAAACGCTTTTCTTGCCATTGCCAGTGTACATTGTATATCCTCTCGACTTCGACCATCATCAGTTATTTTGCTCCCCAAATAGCAAATCTCATCTACTACTGTAAGTCTCTCATTTCCTGATCTGATTCGCTCAGCGTCACCTGATTTAATTAGACTCCATTCCATTATCCTCGTTTTGCTTTTGTTTGTGTACATCTTATATCCTCCGTTCAAGACAATGTCCATTCCACTCAACTGGTCTTCCAGGTCCTTTGCTGTCTCTGACAGAATTACAATGTCATCGGCACCACAAAGTTTTTAAGCCTGTCTCACTCCCTCCCCAACCACTGCTTTCCTTTCATGCCCCTCGACTCTTAATACTGCCAAGTGGCTTCTGTACAAATTGTAAATAGCCTTTGGCTCCCTGTATTTGATCCCTTCCACATTCAGAATTTGAAAGAGAGTATTCCAATCCACACTGTCAAAAGCCTTCTCTAAGTCTACAAAGTAGTCTAGAAAGTAGGTTTGCTTTTCCTTAATCTATCTTCTAAGATAAGTCATAGGGTCAGTACTGCCTCATGTGTTCCAACATTTCTACGGAATCCAAACTGATCCTTCCCGAGGTAGGCTTCTATCAGCTTTTCCACTCGTCTGTAAGGAATTCGTGTTAGTATTTTTCAGCCGTGACTTATTACACCGATAGTTGGGTAATTTTCACACCTGTCCACACCTGCTTTCTTTGGGATTGGAATCGTTATATCCTTCTTGAAGACTGAGGGTATTTCGCCTGTCTCATACATCTTGCTCACCAGATGGTAGAGTTTTATCAGGGCTGGATCTCTCAAGGCAATCAGTAGAACTAATGGAATGTTGTCTACTCCTGGGGCCTTGTTTCGACATAGGTCTTTCAGTACTCCTTCAAATTCTTCAAGCAGTATCATAACTTCCATTTCATCTTCATGTATTTCCTCTTCCATTTCCATAATATCGCCCACAAGTACATTGAGCTTGTATAGACTCCTTCCACCTGTCTTCTTTCCCTTCTTTGCTTAGAACTGGTTCTCCATCCGAGCTCTTGATATTGATAAAGGTGGCTCTCTTTTCTCCAAAGGTCTTTTTAATTTTCCTGTAGGCAGTATCTCTCTTACCTTTAGTTATATATAACTCTACATCCTTACATTTATCTTGTATCCATCCCTCTTTAGCCATTTTTCACTTCCTGTCAATTTCATTTTTGAGACATTTGTATTCCTGTTTGCCTACTTCGTTTACTGCATTTTTATATTTTCTCCTTTCATTAATTAAGTCCAATATCTCTTCTGTTACACAAGGATTTCTACTAGCCCTCGTATTTTTACCTACTTGATCCTCTGCTGCCTTTACAATTTCATCTTTGAAAGCTACCCATTCTACTTCTACTGCATTTCTTTCGACCGTTCTTGTCAATCGGTCCCTAATGCTCTCTCTGAAATGTCTATAACCTCTGGTTCTTTCAGTTTACCTAGATCCCATCTCCTTATATTCTCACCTTTTCGTAGTTTCTTCAGTTTAATCAGTTTAATCTATTTTCAGTTTAATCTACAGTTCATAACTAACAGATTGTGGTCAGAGTCCACATCTGCCCCTGTAAATGTATGACATTTTAAGACCTGGTTCCTAAATCTCTGTCTTACCATTATACATCTACATCTACATCTATACTCCGCGAGCCACCTTACGGTGTGTGGCGGAGGGTACTTATTGTACCACTATCTGATCCCCCCTTCCCTGTTCCATTCACGAATTGTGCGTGGGAAGAACGACTGCTTGTAAGTCTCCGTATTTGCTCTAATTTCTCGGATCTTTTCGTTGTGATCATTACGCGAGATATATGTGGGCGGTAGTAATATGTTGCCCATCTCTTCCCGGAATGTGCTCTCTCGTAATTTCGATAATAAACCTCTCCGTATTGCGTAACGCCTTTCTTGAAGTGTCCGCCACTGGAGCTTGTTCAGCATCTCCGTAACGCTCTCGCGCTGACTAAATGTCCCCATGACGAATCGCGCTGCTTTTCGCTGGATCATGTCTATCTCTTCTATTAATCCAACCTGGTAAGGGTCCCATACTGATGAGCAATACTCAAGAATCGGACGAACAAGCGTTTTGTAAGCTACTTCTTTCGTCGATGAGTCACATTTTCTTAGAATTCTTCCTATGAATCTCAACCTGGCGCCTGCTTTTCCCACTATTTGTTTTATGTGATCATTCCACTTCAGATCGCTCCGGCTAGTAACTCCTAAGTATTTTACGGTCGTTACCGCTTCCAATGATTTACCACCTATGGCATAATCGTACTGGAATGGATTTCTGCCCCTATGTATGCGCATTATATTACATTTATCTACGTTTAGGGAAAGCTGCCAGCTGTCGCACAATGCATTAATCCTCTGCAGGTCTTCCTGGAGTACGTACGAGTCTTCTGATGTTGCTACTTTCTTGTAGACAACCGTGTCATCTGCAAATAGCCTCACGGAGCTACCGATGTTGTCAACTAAGTCATTTATGTATATTGTAAACAATAAAGGTCCTATCACGCTTCCTTGCGGTACTCCCGAAATTACCTCTACATCTGCAGATTTTGAACCGTTAAGAATGACATGTTGTGTTCTTTCTTCTAGGAAATCCTGAATCCAATCACAAACCTGGTCCGATATTCCGTAAGCTCATATTTTTTTCACTAAACGTAAGTGCGGAACCGTATCAAATGCCTTCCTGAAGTCCAGGAATACGGCATCAATCTGCTCGCCAGTGTCTACGGCACTGTGAATTTCTTGGGCAAATAGGGCGAGCTGAGTTTCACATGATCTCTGTTTGCGGAATCCATGTTGGTTATGATGAAGGAGATTTGTATTATCTAAGAACGTCATAATACGAGAACACAAAACATGTTCCATTATTCTACAACAGATTGACGTAAGCGAAATAGGCCTATAATTATTCGCATCTGATTTATGACCCTTCTTGAAAATGGGAACGACCTGCGCTTTCTTCCAGTCGCTAGGTACTTTACGTTCTTCCAGCGATCTACGATAAATTGCTGATAGAAAGGGGGCAAGTTCTTTAGCATAATCACTGTAGAATCTTAAGGGTATCTCGTCTGGTCCGGATGCTTTTCCGCTACTAAGTGATAGCAGTTGTTTTTCAATTCCGATATCGTTTATTTCAATATTTTCCATTTTGGCGTCCGTGCGACGGCTGAAGTCAGGGACCGTGTTACGATTTTCCGCAGTGAAACAGTTTCGGAACACTGAATTCAGTATTTCTGCCTTTCTTCGGTCGTCCTCTGTTTCGGTGCCATCGTGGTCAACGAGTGACTGAATAGGGGATTTAGATCCGCTTACCGATTTTACATATGACCAAAACTTTTTAGGGTTCTTGTTTAGATTGTTTGCCAATGTTTTATGTTCGAATTCGTTGAATGCTTCTCTCATTGCTCTCTTTACGCTCTTTTTCGCTTCGTTCAGCTTTTCCTTATCAGCTATGATTCGACTACTCTTAAACCTATGATGAAACTTTCTTTGTTTCCGTAGTACCTTTCGTACATGATTGTTATACCACGGTGGATCTTTCCCCTCGCTTTGGACCTTAGTCGGTACGAACTTATCTAAGGCGTACTGGACGATGTTTCTGAATTTTTTCCATTTTTGTTCCACATCCTCTTCCTCAGAAATGAACGTTTGATGGTGGTCACTCAGATATTCTGCGATTTGTGCCCTATCACTCTTGTTAAGCAAATATATTTTCCTTCCTTTCTTGGCATTTCTTATTACACTTGTAGTCATTGATGCAACCACTGACTTATGATCACTGATACCCTCTTCTACATTCACGGAGTCGAAAAGTTCCGGTCTATTTGTTGCTATGAGGTCTAAAACGTTAGCTTCACGAGTTGGTTCTCTAACTATCTGCTCGAAGTAATTCTCGGACAAGGCAGTCAGGATAATGTCACAAGAGTCTCTGTCCCTGGCTCCAGTTCTGATTGTGTGACTATCCCATTCTATACCTGGTAGATTGAAGTCTCCCCCTATTACAATAGTATGATCACGAAACTTCTTCACGACGTTCTGCAGGTTCTCTCTGAGGCGCTCAACTACTACGGTTGCTGATGCAGGTGGTCTATAGAAGCATCCGACTATCATATCTGACCCACCTTTGATACCTAGCTTAACCCAGATTATTTCACATTCGCATTCGCTAATAACTTCACTGGATATTATTGAATTCTTTACTGCTATAAATACTCCTCCACCATTGGCGTTTATCCTATCCTTGCGGTATATATTCCATTCTGTGTCTAGGATTTCGTTACTGTTCACTTCCGGTTTTAACCAACTTTCCGTTCCTAATACTATATGCGCACTATTTCCTTCAATAAGAGATACTAATTCAGGAACCTTGCCCTGGATACTCCTGCAGTTTACCAATATTACGTTAACTTTTCCTGTTTTTGGTCTCTGAGGACGGACGTTCTTTATCAACGATGATAATGTTCTCTCTGGTAAGCCGTCAGGTATTTTATCGTTTCGCCCAAGGGGGGGTCCCTCTAACCTAAAAAACCCCCGTGTGCACGCCACACGTACTCTGCTACCCTAGTAGCTGCTTCCGGTGTGTAGTGCACGCCTGACCTGTCTAGGGGGGGCCCTACAGTTCTCCACCCAATAACGGAGGTCGATGAATTTGCAACCATTATAGTCGCAGAGTCGTCTGAGCCTCTGGTTTAGACCCTCCACACGGCTCCAAACCAGAGGACCGCGATCGACTCTGGGAACTATGCTGCAGATATTAAGCTCAGCTTGCACTCCGCGTGCGATGCTGGTTGTCTTCACCAAGTCAGCCAGCCGCCGGAAGGAACCAAGGATGGCCTCAGAACCCAAGCGGCAGGCGTCATTCGTTCCGACATGTGCTACTATCTGCAGCCGGTCACACCCAGTGCGTTCAATAGCTGCCGGAATGGCCTCCGCCACATTACGGACGAGACCCCCCGGCAAGCACACCGAGTGCACACTGGCATTCTTCCCCGACCTACCCGCTATTTTCCTGAGGGGCTCCATAACCCGCCTAACGTTGGAGCTCCCTATAACTAATAGGCCCGCCCTCTGTGACTGTCGGGACCTTGCCGGAGAATCGGCCACTGGCCCAACAGGCGAGGCATCCTGTGGTGGCTCGGAAACGATGTCATCACCACTAGGAAGCACCCCGTACCTGTTGGAAAGGGGTAAGGCAGCTGCCACGCGGCCAGATCCCACCTTCGCCTTTCGGCCAGGCACGCGCGAGCCCACCACTGTCCGCCATTCACCCTGGAGTGATGGCTGACCGGTAAGATGCTCACTGCCGGAAGACGCAGCGACATCAGGGGTTCCATGTGACTCCAAGGCCACCGAAGTAGGCATAGGTCTCACCACAGTTGCCCCAACGCCACTACGAGCCGACGCCTGCGCCTCGAGCTCGATGAACCTAACAGACAAAGCCTCCACCTGCCCCCGAAGAGTGGCCAATTCTCCTTGCGTCCGCTCACAACAACCACAGTCCCTACACATGACTATGTTTACCCTACTCTATACGATGACAAATTCCCAAGATAATCTTCTGATGAGCTACTCTGATAATCAAGAAACACTCACTGAAATACGAGACGCGAAAACTACGCTAGGTTTTCCCAGAAAAACTATCTAAAAGCTAAGCGCAGCAAATAAGTACAAAAACGCTTTATACAAACAGTACTCGCTGCTGCTGGTGCTCTCGCTCTGGCTGTCACAAGACAACTGCTGATTCAAGTGACTAGTGGCTAACGGCCGCGAAACAAACAAAAGACGGTTTTAGGGCGCTTTCTGTTCTAAACGATCAAGAAAACACTAAGAAATCTAACACGAAAACTACGTAAAGTTTTATCAAGAACTGTTAGTTACTATGCAGAGCAGATAAACACAAATAGAATCCCTTCCTTAGTGGAAGGTCGTAAACAAAATGCAAAATAAACGCTTTATACAAACAGTACTCGCTGCTGCTGGTGCTCTCGCTCTGGCTGTCACAAGACAACTTCTATCTGAAACCTTGCAGTGTCTCCAGGCCTCTTCCAAGAATACAGCCTTCTTTAATGGCTTTTAAACGAAGTGTTAGTTATGATTAAATTATGCTCTGTGCAAAATTCTACCAGGCGGCTTCCTCTTTCATTCCTTATTCCCATTCCATATTCGCCTACAACTTTTCTTTCTCTTCCTGTCCCTGCTATCGAATTCCAGTCCCTAATGACTATAAAATTTTCGTCTCCCTTCACTATCAGAATATTTTCTTTTCTCTCATCATACATTTCTTCAATCTCTCCGTCGTCTGTGGATCTAGTTAACATATAAACTTGTACTACTGTGGTAGGCTTGGGCTTCGTGTCTATTTTGGCTACAATAATGCTTTCACTACGCTGTAGTTACCCGCCCTCCTATTTTTTTATTCATTACTAAACCTTCTCCTGCATTACCCTTATTTGATTTTGTATTTATAATCCTGTATTCACCTGACGAGAATTCTTATTTCTCCTGCCACCGAACTTCACTAATTCCTACTGTATCTAACTTTAACCTATCCATTTCCTCACGGTGAATGATAACAGTCAAAGAGTTGCAGGATAAAGATTTACTGAAATCCTTGACCACGCTTTCGGTATATCAAAATATACCTTCATCAGGAGCAAAAATACACTAAAATCACATCCTACAGTAGATATGCATAAAAAAAATCGTACCAAAGGCGACACCAGTAGTTACGGTAATGAATCACAAACTGTGGGAAAACACAAAGAAGTATCGAAGCGTTTGCGGTGCGACGTGTGATGCGGTAAGAAATGAGGTGGATCTGCGCACCTCTCTCTAATACCTCCATGGTATTAGAGAGAGCTTTAATGGGTAGAGGCTGCTGAACTTTTAGTTTTCAATCTTTGTATCTATTTATCAGCTGTGGCTTAGAAGTCTTTGTTCACTTGGAGTTGTAGAGTCCTCTAAGGATTTATAATTATTAAATCCTTTGTAAAAAAGTAACCTTTTTCATTTGTAGTTGCATTTGGCGATCATCAGTTTGTTTTCACTTGTTTTTTTTCTGCAATACTGTGTTACTGATAAATATGTGGTTTCTTTCAGCACATAAAACTAAAAGAAGTGTTACTGACATTGTTTTCCGCTATTCTCTGGGATACGAAAAACGTTATTTATTTATTTGCCAAGAGGAAAAAATAACCAGCAAACACTTGACGAGTTTTCTCGAGCAACTGGTTGAAAGAAACGGCTGTACTATAAATGGATAAGCACAAATTACCTTCAATTAAGAAAATTCTCCAGATCCCCAAGTTTGTAGGGATAATAAAAAACTGAGAAATGAAAAATTAAGGAATTTAAGTTCTCTCTATTTAAACATCTGTCCTGTTCCCTTGTTTCAGAAATCTTTCGCAGCCCGATTTTCTCACACCCAAAGAACTTTGTGGCTCGCAATGTTTTTGGGTTCAAATGGCTCTGAGCATTATGGGACTTAACTTCTAAGGTCAACAGTCCCCTAGAACTTAGAACTACTTAAACCTAACTAACCTAAGTACATCACATACAGCCATGCCCGAGGCAGGATTCGAACCTGCGACCGTAGCGGTCGTGCGGTTCCAGACTGCAGCGCCTAGAACCGCTGGGCCAGCAATCTTTTTGGGCTTAGTCAGGAGGTTTTATCTATGCAAAGTCACAGAGATGGGTTTCAATAAGTTCAATACGCTTATAGAATGTAATAACCCTAAAAGAAATGTCAGCAAAAAGATTTATGACCTAATAACACAGTATTTCACCTCCAAACCCAGAAAGATTTCACCTTACAATCGAACATATGTGGGCGAACAGTTGTAATGCAATTCTGCCAATACTGATTACTGATGTACTGACGACAGAAACAAGCAATAAGACCATTAGTATAGTAAATAACATAATCAGGTATGAGCTTTATTCCTCTATTCCCCACCACGATCTATAATCCTATAATTCAGGCAGCTATGTCATTTCAGCAAAAGTTTGAACCAGAAGCTGATATAGTACTGTTGAATATACCTAGCAAAAGGACTGAAATGGTAAACAAACAGTCCTGTATTCATAATTAAAGCTTCATTTAATTTCTTTTTGTGTCATCGGTCTTCTGACTGGTTTGATGCGTGCCGTCACGAATTCCTCTTCTCTGCCAACCTCTTCGTCTCAGAGCACTTGCAACCTACATCCTCAATTATATCCTGGATGTATTCCAATCTCTGTCTTCCTCTATAGTTTTAGCCCTCTACAGTCCCCTCTTCTTAACAGATGTCCAGTCAACTGACCTTCCTCCTTGTCAGTGTTATCCACACATCCCTTTCCCCTCCATTTCCGCATAGAACCTCCTAATTCCTTACCTTATCAATCCACCTATTTTTCAATATTCATCTACAGCACCACATCTCAAATGCTTCGATTCTCTTCTGTTCTGTTTTTTCCACAGTCCACATTTCAATAACATGCAGTGCTATGCTCCAAACGTACATTCTCAGAAATTTCTTCCTCAAATCGAGGCCTATGTTTCATACAAGTAGACTTCTCCTGACCAAGAATGTCCTTTTTACCAGAGCTAGTCTGCTTTTGATGTCCTCCTTCCTCCGCCCATCATTGGTTATTTTGCTGCCGAGGTACCAGGATTCCTTAACTTCATCTATTTTGTGACCATGAATCTTGATATTTTCTTGTTGTTCTGATTTCCACTACTTCTCATTACTTTCGTCTTTCTTCGATTTACTCTAAATCCCTATTCTGTACTCATTAGACTGTTCATTCCGTTCAGCAGATCATGTAATTATTCTTCACTTTCACTCATGATTTCAATGTCATCAGCGAATTGTATCACTGATATTCTTTCACCATGAATTTTAATTCTACTCCTGAACCTTTCTTTTATTTTCTTCATTGCTCTTTCGATGTGCAAATTGAACAGTAGGAGCGAAAAGATTATGTCCCCATCTTACACAATTTTTAATTCGAGCACTTCGTTCTTTGTCGTCCACTCTTATTATTCCGTCTGGTTTCTTGTACATATTGTGTATTACCTGTCTCTCCCTGTAGCTTACGTCTATTTTTCTCAGAATTTCGAACATTTTGCACCATATTGCATTGTCGAACGCTTTTCCCAGGTTAACAAATTCTATGACGTGTCTTCATTTTTCTTTAGTCTTGCTTCCATTATTAACCGCAACGTCGTAATTGCCTTTCTCGTGTCTTTACCTTTTCTAAAGTCAAACTGATCGTCGTCTAACACATTTTCAGTTTTCTTTTCCATTCTTCCGCATATTATTCTTGTCAGCAGCTTTAAAGCATGAACTGTTAAGCCGATTGTGCGATAATACTCGCACTTGTCAGGTTTTGCAAACTTCGGAATTGTCAGAATGAGTCAGGTGATATGTCGCCAGACTCATATACTCTGCACATCAACCTGAATAGCCGTTTTGTTGCCACTTCCCCGAATGGTTTTTGAAATTCTGATGGCGTTTCATCTATTCCTTCTGCATTGTTTGATCATAAGTCCTCCAAAGCTCTCTTAAATCCTGATTCCAATACTTTATCCCCCATCTATTCTAAATCGTCCCCTGTTTCTTCTTCTATCACATCAGAAAAATCTTCCCCCTCATAGTGGCTTGCAGTGTATTCTTCCCACCTATCCGCTCTCTCCTGTGTGTTTAAGAGTGGGATTAAATTTGCACTCTTAATGTTACCTCCCTTGCTTTTAATGTCACCGAAGGTTGTTTTGACTTTGCTGTATGCTGCGTCTGTCCTTACGAAAATCATTTCCTTTTCGATTTCTTCACATTTTCGTGCTGCTGTTTCATCTCAGAATCCCAACATTTCCTATTTATTTCATTCTTCAGCGACTTGTATTTCTGTATTCCTTAGTTTCCCGGAACGTTTTTGTACTTCCTTCTTTCATCAATCAACTGAAATAGTTCTTCTCTTATCCATGGTTTCTTGGCAGTTACCTTCTTTGTACCTATTATTTTCCTTCCAACATCTGTAATGGCCCTTTTTAGAGATGTCCAATCCTCTGCAACTGCAATGCCTACTAAGCTATTCCTTGCATCTGTATCTATAGCCTTAGAGAACCTGAAGCGTATCTCGTCGTTCCTTAGTAATTCCGTATCCCATTTCTTTGCGTATTGGTTCTTACTGACCAAGCTCTTAAACTTCAGCCTACTCTTCATCACTACTATATTGTGATATGAGTCTATATCTGCTCCTGAGTACGCCTTACAATCCAATATCCGATTTCGTAAAATCTGTCTGGCCATTATGTAATCTAACTGAAATCTTCCTGCATCACCCGGCCTTCTCCAAGTATACCTCTCGTCTTGAGATCCTTGAACAGAGTATTCACTATTACTACCTGAAATTTATTACAGAAATCAATTAGTCTTTCTCCTCTCTCATTCCATATCCTAAGTCCATGTTATCCTATAACGTTTTCTTCTACTTCTTTCCCTACAATTGCATTCCAGTCCCCAATGGCTATTACATTTTCATGCACCTTTACATACTGTTTTACCCTTTCAGTATCCTGACATAGTTTCTCTATTTCTTCATCTTCAGCTTTCGACGTCGGCATTTATAATTGAACTATCGTTGCCGGTGATTGTTTGCTCTCGATTCTGATATTAACAACCCTATCACTGAACTGATCACAGTAACACACTCTCTGTCCTACTTTCCTATTCACAGAGAATCCTATTCCCGTTTTACCATTTTCTGCTGCTGCTGATATTACCCTATACTGATATGACCAGAAATAGTTTTCTTCTTTCCATTTCACTCCACTGAACTCTACTGTATCTAGACAGAGCCTTTGCGTTTCCCTTTTCAGATTTTCTAGTTCCCCTACAACGTCCAAGCTTCTGACATTCCACGCCCCAGCTAGTAGAAGGTTTATCCTTTCTTAGGTTATTCAGTCTTTTTCTTATGGTCACCTACTCCTTGGCATTCCCCTCCCGTAGATCTAAATGGGAGACTAGTCCGGAATCCTTTGCCATTGGAGAAATCATCATGATTCTCTTTCAGTTACAGGCCACATGTCCTATGGATACAGCTTATGTGTCTCTCATGCAGTGGATTCCATTGCCTTCTGCTTCGTCATGCCGTAGATCATTGCTGATTCTTCTACCTTTAGGGGCGGTTTCCTGACCCTCTGCCCGCTCCTCCGACTTGTTCTGACAAACCCGTTGGCAGAATAAGGGTGGCTTGTTAAGCCCGAAATCTACGGCCGCCAGTGCTGATTATTAATCAAAACTTAAGCGCTGGCGGTATTCGAACCTGGGAACTAGGACGTTTTGATTGCTAATCAAAGGCTCTAGCCCTAGACCACAGGTGCAGAGTTTCATCTGTACAAATGTGTAAAATGTAAAACTCGAACAAAAGATGGATGGCAGGCAAACAGAAGACTTCTTGTTACCAGCATAAACGTGTGAATAATGAAATCCCGTAGCAAAATCTCACACAAAAACGAATATTGACAAAAATCCAATAACTTATTTATTACTTACTTAGAAAAAGAGTCTAGACGGTCTAGAGATTCTAGATTTGTTGATTACATAGAGACAGAAATAGATAAAAATAAAATGGAAACCGTAATGGCAATTCTGATTTCACGTTCTCAGGTATTACCTGACTAGGGAAAATGCTATTCAGTAAGAGTGATTTATGTATCGTGTTAAAATCAACTCATACTGCAGTACCCAAAATAAGCTCCTGTTGCCGACAGAGTCCTTAACGCATTCTGTTTGTACTCTGAATGTAGACTTGTTCCACTCAACTACAAGTTTCTATTTTTTCTACGTGCACCAAATTGTTTCCGTTGCCTCGATATTAGTATCTGGTGTTCTGACCTGAAGTGACAATCCTACATTTTCGGTGCAGTGGAACTGTACATAGAACTCGAAAAATCACTTGATTGTTGCAGGGCTTAGAAACAATACCATCGCCATTACGATTATTTTTCTTAAACACATTTTGTGAAGTGTTTTGGATAATATCAGAATTACATTTAGTGTGACAATTTTCATAATTTTTTTCTATGAGAAATGTCGTACATTACAAAGTGGATATTAATCACTCGTATACGATTCATTCAAATCAGAACAGTATAATACTTTAGGCAAGTCTATGATGGTTAATAACAAGAGAGAAGCTTGGCTAAATCGATATTTCATGCGCAATGTTCGGAAATGTAAATAATGATATGAATATTCATAACCATTGCACGTTTTAGTGCAAGAGAAAAAGAGTTTCTCACTTACAGATGGCAGACGTTATCCGCATCACCAAACAACCTGTAAGAGGAAGAGAATGAGTGTTAAACACATTTATATGCAAAATAGAAGTCATTTTAAAAATTACTGGTAAATACTGTCCGTACTGCTCCTTGTATGAAGATTTACTAGGTACTTGCAGCGTGCATACAGGTTTCATGAGCACACATTAGATATAAAAGTGGGTAAGATTTTACCGTCAAACTCATATTGATACATAGTTTCATGTACATGTTACACTGCAACTTTTTAATGGCTACGTTTGATATACAGTAGTCTTGCGAAACTAGTATATGGGTATGATTGATACAAATTAGGGCATGGACTACAAAAAGCACTGCAAAACACAAAAAGTAGAAGGAAACTCAGATGAGTATGGGTTAATATTACTATAAGGCATTTCAAGATGAAATGTGATGGGTTAATATTACTATAAGGCATTTCAAGATGAAATGTGATGGCTATATGGAAACGAAGAATATATGTAGTATTCTAATCACAAGGACTGTATGGGTGGATTGAAGAATGCGAAGAAGGAAAATGATGATAAGTAACCTCAATTCAAAGTTGACTTGAAAACCAAGTGTTTGGAATCCTGTGTATAAAATACTGGACCTATACTAAACATAACATTCACTCGCTTTGTACACTATCTTTCCAGTGTATCTTGCGAAGGATACAAAGGGATGGGCTCTTAAGCGTAATGGAGCATTTCGAATATTAAAGTAGAATGGCATATTTTGCATTCATGTAGCCAATAGAGATTCATATTATCATCAGGCGCACACATTTCCTTCCCCATTCATTTCCAGGTTTAGTTTGTGCTTCGTCCTTAATAACACAGTCGTCAACAGACCATTAAGTCCTAATCTTTCAGCGTTGCTTCCAAAATATTGACACCACAGTCACTGGTCTTAACTATCAAAAATATCCGTGGAGATACCAGATCTATTGATTGAGTAGGATTACATGTCATGCCTATTGATAGGATACGAAGCACATATTAGTTTATGCTTTGGCAGAGGCGTTGTTCACAAAATCATTTGCTCCATTTTGTAACCGAAGGAATTTCGTGGAAAATATAGCCATTAATGATGTGGTCAACAGGAACCTCATCATGTGAACTACGTATTTATTATAGGAACTTTCTCCTGATATAGTAAGATGAACTGACCAGGTAAAGAAACGCCTAATATTTGTATCTTATTTTAAATAGTACGACATTATAATGGGGTGGAGACTCCGTGACTGTTACAATACTTTCCATTTCCCGACAAAACTACGTTTAAAGCTGCCTGAAAAATATATCAGGTTGAGAGGATGTGTGGTAGTAGTTCAGTGATTACAATAGCGAGTCAGATTTAGAAAGGATTTGGCTGTACGACTTCATTTGTCAGTATGGAGCTGAATCCCTTCTGGCCAGGATACATACACTGAACTGGTACCGAAGCGTGTCGTAAATCCGTTTTATTCTATACTGAGGTAAGCTGGCTTACTGTTGTAGCTGGTCCTTGATGTCCTAGATGCAATGATCCCTTGTATGTTCTGTCGGTGACAGATTTGAGGATATTGTGTACCACAAGTGTAACTGAGTGTCACGCAGCCGGTTTGTAGAGACACGTGCTTTCTGTGGATGAGTATTGCTCTTTTGAAAAATGACACCTTCATACTTCCGCATGAGAAATAGCACACCGAGAATGCAGGATGTACGTGACGAACAGTTGTGTCGTCAGTGTTATCTAAATCATTGCCAGCCATTACCTTAAGTCATACTCGATAGATTCTCACACAATGACTCCAGGAGAACCATTGCCGCACGTCTCAAAAGTGATGCATGAATGAGCCCTCTCCTAAGAACACCACCATAGACACCGGTTATTGTCAGCCGAGATTGTGCAGAACTACGATTCATCGCTGAACAGAACTCGATGTCAATCATCAACAACACCCACCCAATGGACCCCACACCTGTGTATCTCTCCAAAACATTGGACTAATGGGACCTCCCACCAAGTCGAAGCTATACTCACCAATGATGGTCACCTGCGATAGTGCAGAACCACGATTCATCGGTGAACACAATACGACGCAGTTCATCAATAATCCATGGTTTCCGGTCACGGCAACACCCCAAACGCAGCGCTTAGTGTTGTGACGTTGACGGCAGCGTAACCAGGGGATGGTAATTCCCTTGTCCGATTGTTGCTAGTTTCCTACCAATCGTGCGAAGTGACAGAATGTTGCAGTGAGTCCATTAATTGAAGAATAAATAAGCTGTAATTTCAATATCGCAACCAAAACTGTTTTCTTCCCCTCATTCTACGTACTAGCTGCTGCATCACAACGCTGTGAAGTGGAAAACCTTTAACAGTACGATTATCCTCCCTTGAGGTTGTGAGGCATGGTAAAACAGATTTTTGACGACAATTACGCCTCGTCTCACGTACACACGCAGCCCAACACTGAGTCACTGTGGCATATGAATGCCCCACAGAGCTGGGTACTTCAGGATTCGACCAGTTTGCCAAATGGAGACCAACAATCCGGCCTCTTTTAGACTTTGTCAGGTGATGATAATTCTGTCTCACAGGAATACGTGGCATCTTCATGTCCTTCTAAATAATCACTCAGGCCCCTTGAATACCCTTCAAGTCCTGGTAACATCATTAAACACTCTTCTGGACGTTCTACCTGTCACAGATATGTGGAACAATAAGCATTTACATACCCGCCTGTGGAGTGAGCGTGTTGTAAGTTAAACTGACAACTGACCATGTCTTCTGGGTCCTTCAGTTTTTGGTCAGGCATCGTATTTTCGTATTAGTGGTTTTACAGTATCTTCTGATGAAAGTGTTAGCCTGTCATACTGTGACAGAGAATAGTCTTTAAAAATGGTGGGTAGGTTTGGGTCTGATATACCGTCCATGACGAGGTCATTAGAGGTGGAACAAAAACTCGGATTGAGGAATAAAATCGGTCGTCTCCGTCTTAAGGAATCATCTCAGCGTTCGACTAAATAGATTGAAGAAAACCACGGGAAACATGTATCTGGATGGATAGACGGGGATTTTTTACCATTGTCCTCCCAGCGTCTCTTAAAAGAACTAAGACTAATTTGCTGCCTATTGATCTGGAAGTGATATTTTAATGAGGAAAAAATCAGTAGTGGTTGTGTCAGCAAATAAAATTTGCTTTAACACTACCGTAACACGTACCATGGAGCGCATGTGGAAGGACAACAGCGCATGCTGAAACTATTTTAACGCAATAACGCTGACCCTCATTTATCTTTATTCTTTTGTATTCCCTTCAGGAAGTGAAAGTGGTTTGTATCGCAATATGGTCTACTTAGTAATCGATTTCACATTTGCCCTTATTACACAAGGATCCCACTGTTTCTTTGCAAAGCATAACGTGGCATGACACTGCCCACCCACTTCCCTTGGTCAGGCTATATATTTGTATTAAGGCTATTTTGAGCTGTTTCACGCAGCACTGCTTGTCTTGTTAATATCAAGGTTACCTCCAGTCGAGTCAGTCCTAAGGTGGAGGTAGAAGGGAAGAAAAAGTCCTCTATTTGAAATATGGCAGGTAATGCACCATTAATGGTGGCAATTTCCTAATGCTCTTCCCGCGACGCCACGGCAACTTTCTCTTCCCTCTCCCGCACGCTCTACTCACAATCAGAATATTTTCGGCTCACGGCCTTAATATCATCCAACGAGCAGTAGATTGTGTCTGATTTGAAGATTTGACTTAATATGCCCCGTAACTACGCTATTAAGCTAACAGCCAGAGAAATTGAAGACATCGTTCGTGACATGCTGTGTCTGGTCACGAGAAACCCGTTCTGTGCTGGGGACTCACAGATGACACATTGGTCGCCTTGTAACAGGGTGATCCATTTTGTTATTCTAGACGATACTCTTGCGTGTATGACTTTTTAACACACAAGGCGATACGATTAACTACAATACACTATCCAAATCGAACAACTTGCATACTTCCATATTGTCTGCAGCGCAGTGGAAAGTATTCAAAATATACTCAGTTGTGAATTCCACGCTTAAATTGCGAACGCCCAAGATATCGGACTAATACGGCCCAACAGCTATAATCGGAGAAACAGAATGCTGATATTGTTTTCAGTTATCCGTTGCTGTTACAACAAATCAAACATTCTGTCTGTGATTTGCGAGTCATGGTTCGTTCCACTAGCTACAGTCACAGCCACATTCACAGACACTAGCAACAGAACTGTCGACTGCTAATGTTCAGCTCAAGTTCCATTAATTTGTCAGTGCCTGAGCACGAACAACAGTTTTACCAATAGATCAGACGCAAAATAGTCCACGCCATAACATAGGTCACGTCAGATTTTCCTTAACACTCATGGTGAAAGAAAGTAGACGTACGTAAGTTCGCTTCATCCCAAGGATTTCTCAAGACCTCACCACTCCGCAGAGGATGAAGCATATTACAACAGTCTGCAGAACATACATGTTAGAGCACCTCCAGTTCGTTATAAAGATGCCATTAACCCTCTGATCCCTCTTCTCACATCCTACACCGAAGCTCTAAAAACATACACAAAAACCAAGTCCACGTCTTATTCAGTCCTACCTACGTTTAGACGTACCTCGGAGCCCCCTTTCCGTAACTCTCTAGAGCAACAGAAGGGAGATATTTTTTCCATAACATCCGGTCTCTAAACTGCAACCAAATTCTCCTAGCACCGACAGCAGTCAATACTATCCTGCACTCCATTATTAAAAAGTAAAAAATAAAATGACCACATCAAAGCATTCACCTTCCTCGTTAAAATCTTCCCCGAACCGGCAACTCCATTTCAGGCCCAGAGTAGAGTTGCCAATGATCGTACAAGAGCTAGCCGTATGAGGGGTAGTGTTATACAATCATCATATCAAAGAAGATACAGTCAAGTAATCACCTTCCAGAAGTTATAAAAACCATCAGCCAACAAGTGAGGTCCTCGATACCACCAGCGCCACATCCGTATACATTCCATTGCCAGAACTGGATAGAGAAATAGGTTTGCTAACAATGTGACATCCATTCCAACAACACACCCAACCAGAAACCAACTGAAGGACAACTGTTTCAAAAAAATTATTTTTTAAGCATTTTTGGCTCTCACAAGTGCTTTACATTTATTCGCATAGTTAGATAACACTTTCTTACAAATTTTTCTGTTACTTTAGAAAAACTAAATACTAGTGAGACCTGCGTATAGTTTTGTGTATCTCATGTACCATACTGTTTCTGAGGTGGTATTATTGTGATTCCTTTTGGTTTCTCTGCAATATTCCTGTCCTATAAGAAGCAATGGCGATGTCAGAAGAGGGAGATTAATTTTCAAGAGTGAATGAATTTTATTTCTTTCCTAACTCATAACTGAGCCATTTCCTTTCTTTTTTCTGTGCCGCAGCAGCTTTCCTATGTACCCTCCTGGAGGTATGGTTTCAAAGCTGCATTTGTTGTCTTTGATGTATAGTTGTTATTAAGCACATGCGGGCGTCCAGAAAGTATCATTATTACTGAATCTGGTAGATATCTAGTTTTCAGATGTCGTTTTAAGGTCTAGAATATGTGTGAACCCCAAACATGTGCCATAACTCTACAAACACTGGGAATGAAAATGATGGGAAACAAGTAGAGGTATTTCCGGGAAAATGTCTGTTACGCTCACGAACCTTAAGATGTCCACTACTTTTCTCCTTTGGTACTTTAATTTCCCCTTTAGTTTCACACCTGAAGGTGCACCCGTGGTAGAGGTAGTCTGACTAATAATGAAAAAGTTATGCGTCTTGGGTTCGAACCGAGCCACTGCTTCAATTATTAATAAAAATAATCACAATTTCAACTGAAAAATTCCGTATAAGGAGGTTCGAACAGAATTTCAGGGCAACCATTGGCCCATGAGGTGGGAAACTGCCCTACCAAAACGGAATAATTAGCAATTATCAGCGGCAAGCGGATGAAGAAGGCAGTATTAAAGACAAATCATGTATATTCACAGAAATTTCCTGTAACTGAAAAACTGTTGTGATGCTTTGTCCATTGGCAAAAAGTTCCGGAACTGTTCTCCATGCGCATCTCCAAGAAGGGAATGCAAAGAGGAAGATGACAATGGGAAAAAGAATGAATAGCTAACGAAAGGGTAACGTACTACGAGTTAGAGTGTGAATGTCCGAAATTTGAATGTAGTAAGAAAGTTATAAAATCTGAAAAGTGAAATGGAGAAGCTCAATCTAGATATGGAACGACCAGTGAAGCGAAATGGACAGAAGATAAGAATTTCTGGTCAGACGAATATTGGTAAAATCAACAGCAGCTAAAAATGGTATAACTGGAGTAGGATTTACTATGAATAGGAAAGTAGGGTGGAGATTGTGTTATTACGAGCAGTTCAGTGATAGGATTGTTATATCAGAATCGATGGAAAATCAAAGCCAACAGCGTAAGTTCAAATATGCATGCCGACAGCACAAGCCGAAGACAAAGAGGTAAAAGTATATTATGTTTTTTAATGGGTAACTCAGTGTGTAAAGATAGATGATAATCTAACAGGCACGGGAACTGGAATCTTGTCTTAGGGCAAGGAATAGGACAGAGCTGCAAGAGAATAAGGGCTCAATAGTAGGCATGAAAGAGAGAATAGCTCAATTCTGCAATAAGTTTCAGATACTGATAGCGAATACATTTTCCAAATATCACAAGAAGGAGGAGATATACTCGAAAAGTCCTGGAGATTCGTGAAGATTCCAGTTGGATTCAATCATACCAGATACTGATCTGTAAGGTTGATATAGACAAAGATCACTACTTAGCGAAGATGAAGAGCACTCTGAAGTTTAAGGGTGAAAGGAAGTGAGACTCTGAAGTAATGAGGAATGATGAGATGCGTTTGAAGTTCTCTAAAGCTGTAGATATCGCAGTAATGAATATCACAGTATACAGTTCAGCTGAAAAGGAATGCACATTTCTAAAAATTGTAATCACGGAAGTGTGGTATAGATAAAAAAATGCGGTGGAACTTTGGGTAACAAGGGAAATACTTCCAATGACTGAAGAAAGAAGGCAATGTAAGAATTTTCAAGAAAAGACACGAATACAGCAATATAAGTCACTTAGGGATGAAATGGATGTAGCCAAACTGAAATTTGGAGAAACAAGAAATGAAGTGTGTGTGTGTGTGTGTGTGTGTGTGTGAAATCTTATGGGACTTAACTGCTAAGGTCATCAGTCCCTAAGCTTACACACTACTTAACCTAAATTATTCGAGGGGCAAACACACACACCCATGCCCGAGGAAGGACTCAAACTTCCGCCGGGATCAGCCGCACAGTCCATGACTGCAGCGCCCTAGACCGCTTGGCTAATCCCGCGCGTCAGGAAAGGAAGTGGTCGTCGGAAGGACTGATTCAGGATAAGGAAAAGACAGAACAATCTTCGGTTAAATTAAAACCGATGACAGTAACATTAAGACTGCACCAGGTCTTACGCTGTTAAGCACCTTCCAGGTTTGAAAGTAAAAGGGAAATTAAAGTACCAAAGGATAAAAGTAGTGGAAATCTTAAGGTTCGTCAGCGTAACAGACATTTTTCCGGAACTACATCTACTTGTTTCCCATATTTTCATTCCACTGGTCTCCCTCTACAATTTTTACTCCCCCCCCCCCCCAGATCTTCCCACCATTACTAAATTGATGATCCCTTGATGTCTCAGAATATGTCCTCTCAACCGATCCTATCTTTTTGGTCAAGTTGTGCCCCAGTTTTCTTGTCTGCCAAGTTCTATTCAGTATCTCCTCATTAGTTACGTAATCGATCAATCTAATCTTCAAAAATCTTCTGTAGCAACACATTTGTCTACTTCGGCCATCATCTGTTGCTTTGCTGCACAAATAGCAAAAATCACCTGCTACCTTAAGTGACTCATTTTCTCATCTGTTTACCTTAGCATCCCCTGTTTTAATTCGACTACATTCCATTGTCCTTGTCTTGATTTTGTTGATGTTCATCTTATATCCTCCCTTCAAGACGATGTCCATTTTGTTCAACTGCTCTTCCAAGTCCTTTGTTGTCTCTGACAGAATTACAATGTCATTGGCAAGCCATAAACATTTTATTTCTTCTCTCTGAACTTTAGTTCCTGCTTCAAATCTTTCTTTGGTATTCTTTACTGCTTGTTCAATGTAAAGATTGAATTACCTCAGGGATAGACTCCAACCCCGCCTCACTCCCTTCTCAAACACTACTTCTCTTTCATACCTGTCGACTCATAAATACCGTCTGGTTTCTGTACAAAATGTAACTAGCCTTTCACTTCCTGTATTTCAACGTTCCTTCCTTCGGATCCATGGTCAAGGGTTCGCGTCTTTGAATAGTAATCAAAACGTCTTCGGTTCTGGGTTAGAAACCCGCCAACACTTAAATCTAGATTAAAAGTCAGCATTTTAGGTCGAAGACTTCCGGCATAAGAAGTCACCCTCATTCTGCCAACGGCCTTGTCAAAGAGGGCGGAGGAGCGGACATAGTTTCAGAACACTTTCTTGTCCTTGGCGTGGAAAACCGCCCCTAATGACGGAAGAATCAGCAATAATCAACGGCATGACTATGCAGAAGGCAATGGAAACCACTGGATTAAAGACACATAACGTGTATCCACAGGACATCTGGCCTGTAATTGAAAAAGTGTCATGATGATCTCTCCATTAGCAAAAGATTTCGGAACAGTCCCCTACTCGAATCTCCGCGAGGGGACTGCCAAGGGAGAGGAGATCATGAGAAAAAGATTGAATAACCAACGAAAGGATAACTTTCTACTAGTCGGGGCGTGGAATGTTAGAAGTTTGAACGTGGCAGGGAAGCTAGAATATCTGAAAAGGGAAATGCAAATGCTGAGCATAGATATAGTAGAGGTTAGTGAACTGAAATGGAAAGGAGACAAGGATTTCTGGTCAGATGAGCGTAGGATAATGTAAACAGCAGCAGAAAATGGTATAACGGGAGCAGGGTTAGTTATGAATAAGAAGGTAGGGCAGAGAGTATGTTACTGTGAACAGTTCAGTGACAGGGTTGTTCTTATCAGAATCAAGAGCAACCCATCACCGATAATGGTAGTTCAGGTATAAATGCCGACGTCACTAGCTGAAGATGAAGAGAGAGAGCATGTATATGAGGATATTGAAAGAGGAATGCAGTACGTAAAGGAAGATGAAACTCTAATAGTCATGGGGACATGAATGCAGCTGTAAGGGAAGAAGCAGTTGAAGAGGCTACAGGAGGATATGGGCTTGGGACATGGAATGAGAGAGATGAAATACTAATTGAGTTCCGTAATAAATTTCAGCTAGTAATAGCGAATATTCTGTTCAAGAATCACAAGAGGAGGAGGTATACTTGGAAAGGGCCAGGTGATACAGAAAGACTTCATGATCAGGCAGGGATTCTGAAATCAGATACTGGATTTTAAGGTGTACCCAGGAGCACATTTAGACTCAGATCACAATGCAGTAGTGATGAAGAGTAGTCTGAACTTTAAGAAATTGGTCAGAAAGAATCAATATGCAAAGAAGTGGGATACGGAAGTACTAAGGAATGACGAGATACGCTTGAAGTTCTCTAAGGTCATAGAAGCAGCAATAGCTCAGTAGGCAATGTAGATGGAGGCGAGTGGACATCTCAATAAAGGGCAATCACAGCAGATGGATAGGAAAACATAGGTACAAAGAAGGTACTGCACAGAAACCATGGGTAACAGAAGAAATGTTTCAGCTGATCGATGAAAGAAGGAAGAGTACAAAAATCTTCACGGAAATTCAGGAGTACAGAAATACACATCGCTGAGGTAATGGAATAAATAGGAAGTGCAGGGAAGCTAAGACGAAATCGCTGCAGGAAAAATGTGAAGACATTGAAAAAGAAATGATTGTCGGAAGGACTGACACAGCATATAGGAAAGTCAAACAACTTTCGGTGAAATTAAAAGGAAGGGTGCTAACATTAAGATTGCACAGTGAATTCCTCTGTTAAATGCAGAAGAGAGACCGGATAAGTGGATAGAGTACGTTAAAGACCTCTATGAGAGGATGATTTGTCTCACGTGATAGACAAAGAAAAAAGGAGTTGATTTAGAAGAGACAGGGGATCCAGTATTAGAATTAGAATTTAAGAGAGCTCTGAAGGACTTAAGATCATGTAGTTCAAAAGGGATAGATAACATTCCATCGGAATTTCTAAAGTCATTGAGAGAACTGGTAACAAAACGACTTTCACGTTGGTGTGTAGAATATATGAGTCTGGCGAACCACCACCTGACATTCGGAATCATTCAGACAATTCAGAATATTGCAAGACCTGACAAGTGCGAGAATTATCGCACAGTCAGCTTAACAGCACATACGTTCAAGTCGCTGACAACAATAATATACAGAAGAATGGAACACAAAAGCAAGAGTGAAGAAAAATCAAGACACGTTCATTGAATTTGTTGAAGTGAAAAAGCGTTCGACTATGTAAACTGGTGCAAGATGTTAGAAATCCTGAGAGAAATAGAGGTAAGTTATAGGAAGAGATGGTTAATATACAATATGTACAAGAACCAAGAGGGAATAATAAGAGTGGGCGAAGTGAGCGAATTAAAAAGGGTGTAAGATGGGGATATAATATTTCGTCCCTTCTGTTCAGTCTGTACATCGAAAAAACAATAATGAGTAGTATTAAAATTCAAGGTAAAAGAATGTCAGTGGTACAATTCGCTGATGACATTGAAGTACCGAGTGAAATTGAAGAAGAATTACATGATCTGCTGAATGGAATGAACAGTCTGATGGGTACTGAATAAGGATTGAAAGTAAATCGAAGAAAAACGAAAGTAATGTGAAGTAGTAGAAATCAGAACAACGAGAAACTTTGACATCAGGATTCATAGTCACAAAATATATGAAGTTAAGGAATCCTGCTACCTAGGCAGCAGAATAACCAACGACAGACGGAGCAAGGTGTATATTAAAAGCAGACTAGCACTGGAAAAAAGTGCATTCCTGGCCAAGAGAAGTCTTCTTGTATCAAACATAGGCCTTGATTTGAGGAAGAAATTTTTGAGACCGTACGTTTCGAGCACAGCATTGCATGGTAGTGAAACGTGGACTGTGGGAAAACCAGAACAGAAGAAGACCGAAGCATTTGATGTGTGGTGATATGTGGATTGATAAGGTAAGGAATGAGGATGTTGTATGCAGAAACGGAGAGGAAAGGAAGGTGTGGAAAACACTGACAAGGAGAAAGGACAGTTGATAGAACATTTGTTAAGACGGCAGGGAATAACTTCCATGGTAGCAAAGGGAGCTGTAGAGGGCAAAAAGTGTAGAGGAAGACCGGGATTGGAACACATCCAGCAAATAACTGAGGACGTGGATTGCAAGTGTTACCCTTAGATGAAGATGTTGGCAGAGGAGGGCTGCATCAAACCAGCCAGAAGACTGACGACTCAAAAGAAAAAAAATACCTCCAGGATTTCAGAGAGAGTATTCCAATCAATGTTGTCAAAAGCTTTCTCTAAGCATACAAATACTATAAACATGGGCTTGCCTTTCCTTAACATATCTTCTGTGAGAAGCTGTAGGGCCAGTATTGCCTCACCTGTAGCTACATTTCTCTGGAGATCAAACTGATTTTCCCCAAGGTCGGTTTCTACCACATTTTCCATTCTTCTGTAAGGAATTCGTATTAGTATTTTGGAACCACGACTTCTTAACAGATAATTCTGTAATGTTCACAAATGACAGCATCTGGTTTCTTTGAAATTGGAATTACTATATTCTTCTTGGAGTCTGAGGATATTTCGCCTGTCTTACACATCTTGCACACCAGGTGGAAGAGTTTCGTCATGGCTATCTCTTCCATGGCTATCAATAGTTCTAGCGATATATCGTCTACCCTTGTGGCCTTTCTGAGCTCTGTCAAATTCTTCTCATAGTATCGTATCTCCCATCTCATCTTCATCTACAACATCCCTTTCTATAATATTGCCTTGAAGTTCATATCCCTTGTATAGACCCTCTATGTACTCCTTCCACCTTTCAGCTTTCCCTTCTTTGCTTAGGAATCATTTTTCTGATATTCATACAGCTGGTTGTTTAACGTCTCTTTAATTTTCCTGTAGGCAGTATCTATCTTTCCACTAGTGTAATATGCTTCTAAGTCCTTAAATTTGTCCTGTAGCCATTCCTGCTTAGCCATTTTCAACTTCTAATGGTTCAAATGGCTCTGAGCACTATGGGACTTATATTCTAAGGCCATCAGTCCCCTAGAACTTAGAACTACTTAAACCTAAGTAACCTAAGGACATCACACACATCCATGCCCGAGGCAGGATTCGAACCTGCGACCGTAGCGGTCGCGCGGTTTCAGACTGTAGCGCTCAGAACCGCTCCGCCACTCCGGCCGGCTTGAACTTCTAGTAAATCTCTAATCATTTAACCATACTGTAGAGCTGCTTGTCTTCGGGAATAATTGTGGCTGTAGTTTCCCCTTGCTTTAACAGTACCAGCACAGCAAGTGCGTCTTGGGTGATGTCACAGGTCCAGACCAGTCAATCATCGGGACTGTTGCCCTTTCAACTACTTAAAAGGCTGCTGCCCCTCTTCAGGAACAGCAGTCTATGGTTCTATGTTTCATGGGGGGGGGGGATTGGGATGGGGGGGGGGGAGTTAGGTTTAAACTTCCAGAGTTCAGGTGGGTTCTTTCTGAATTTTTTCACAGAGCACGCAGTTTCTCTGCCGTGCCTCCGTGTTAGGCTTCTTATACGTCGTTGTGAATACTACGCAATGTAGTGGGAGATATTTTCTACCTTCCTGTCTACCTCAGAGCAAATTGTACAAATCTGCCAGATTAGGAGACTGTTTAACATCATCAGTGGAATTTTAATTCCCAGTCTTTGCCCTTACAGGTAGGCAAGTATTTACTCTGGCGAAAAGCAGCCTTGTTACAGATAGTCGACGAAGAGAAAATTTAATGTTAGGAGATGCTGCATTAAAGACTTGTTGCCGGGCGACTGATGAGCCGAGCCTTGCAGTCGCACAGAGCGGATGTTTCAACTCGAGTACCGAGGGCAGAAAGAGAGCGGAGCTCTGAACAGCGAATTGCCAGTGCCACTGCTTTCCGTATTATGCTACGAGTTTGGGTAAGTCGCGCCAGTCTTGCAATAGGCAGTTCCGTAGGGAAGCAATATTAATTCATCCCCTTCAGGAAACAATTACTCGGTTTTAGTATTATGCAGCCAGCTGGACTGTTTCCAACATGCACTTTGGCAATCCTATTTTTCCGTGTTCTTCCTGAAATTTATTAACTATGCTTACAGTCATTGGTAGTATTCGTGTATAACTTTGCATTTATAGTGCCCACCCACCTGCGCCAAGGAATCTAATGTTCAATTGAAAATATCAGTGAGTAACTCCCGTGTCGGACTTTACGTAGTAAATCTGTTATAGTGGCCACATGTTTCTATTATAAATTAGATGGTACCTCCTCTCATTAAAATGTACCCACATTGTCATGTTTGGTTGGAGCACCCCTATTAATCTGTGTTCACTAAGATGTTTCCGATGCATAAAATTATTATTTCCTTTAATTAACTTGCACGATCATATGGGATGCTTCCCTTCTCTGTAGGTCACCAGAGATCGGACTTCAGCATGAAATGGGTATGCACAACCGACACCTCGCAACATTTTAGCTCGAAATGTGAACAAATTTACGTTACAAGTAGCAAAGCGCACATTAATCGTTTCTTTGGCCACCATGTAGTTCCCAAGTTTTTAATATCCCTCAATAAATAAAACCGGGAAGTCTGACGACTTATCAGTTACCATAAAAATTTTTCGGAGCCTGTACTGTCGCAGTGCCCGTTAACTTGGCTTGGACTGACTTTTCAGTTAAGTTACTGGAGTCTTCTCCCAGTGTTAATTAGTCTGCAATGCCGTGTTTTGCGGAATTATGCCCTTTATATTATGTGAAAACCTGTTTTAAAAATCACTTTATTGGTTACCTGAATAGCTGAAGAACATGTTCCCGTATACAACGTTGTGATTCGCAGGTGGTGGCTTTTACGGCTGCTATATTGGGCGATAACGGGTGGCGGGGGGGGGGGGGGGGGTTATGTACACAGAAAGATTTGAGGAGCTCTAAAACTGATGAAAGGCACCTATAATGTTAACTGAGGCGGTGCCGTAAGTACTGGCGATGCCGTAAGCTACTGACAGTGCTATAAGTTACTGGCCATGAGGCTGCCGTCATCTAGAAAGCTCGACGAACCGAAACGTCAATATCAACATACAACAGGCGAGAAAGAGGTCGAATTAGAAAAGCCAGTACGAACAGAGGAAAGCGTCCAAGTTTGCCTCTTACAGTATCTGCATGCAGTACGTCGCTTTCTGAAGCCAGTCATCGGCACAAAGATCTGAAATATAGTTCACTGCAGGTTAGATATACTGTGGTAACTGAACTGCCGCCTATTGCTATCCTATTTATAGACAACACCACAGTGTTTTGAATAAGAACCATTACCTTACATTCTTTCGTTGGCGATCATAACGATTGCTACACAGCTGTTGGCATTCGATGGTAAAAAAGAAAATGTTCAAGATGACACTTTCAGTTGGTCCACGAATGTGATGGACAACTGTATCTTTGGGAAAGAGTGTTTACGTCTGTTCTGAGAAAGACAGATTCATGACTGTGCATTTGGGATATTTGGGAATCCATGCATTCTCGGCGAACTTCGCTGATGAAATCGTCTCGGTCTATCATCCGTGTCGTAGCGTCGAGATGTCGTTTCGACGAGTTTCGTAATCATTTTTCTTCAGGCAAAACACGTGACAACATGACGATCATTTTGGGTTAGGCTTTTCAGACGCTCTAGTAGATATGGATCTCATGAGAGAGGTCTAGTGTCGTTGTGAGATTTCCAAAATATGTCATACTCGCAACTAAGCGATATCTTCAGGTGTGACGAACACGATGCTGCCAGTTTAAGTAGAAACCGCGCAGGTGTGAACACGCCAAATTCGGTGATCAATAGAGCAGATATCCTGATCAGTAGCAGGAGAGACGGCTACAACACCTGTCGGATGATGAACGAACAGTTTCGACGGATGCGCAAAGACTGTCACACTGTGCGCTGCCGTCGGCCGCCCGAGCTCCCTCTGTCGGGAGGCGAATGGCTATACACGTGTACGCGCTGATTAGTGCCCAACCTCTCCGTTGTGAACAGAATATCAATTGCCACCACACCGTCATCCCTTGTACAACGAACAGTTCCTCTTTGTAGTCGCTGTAATTTTAACATGTCCAGCGCTGGATCCCATGCTGTGCTAGGATGGTATGCTGTTCAGGAGATTAGTCGAGCTGCGAGCTGCCGTCGGGAAAGCCTCAATCAACACATTGTGTGGGGAGGAGATAAGTGAACGAAGTGATAAGTTTGAAACCTTCGAAATAAGAAGAATAAACTTGTGTGTACCCTTACGTTATTATTACGATGCCGAAATCTTCGAATTATTCCTACTTTCGCTAATGTTACTCACTTTATAAACTCTGCAGCCCTTAACAAAATTAAAAATCGAGCCGCTCGCACTATGGTGAAAGAGAGGATTCGTCGTAGTCTGCGGGAATTGGAATATGTATCCGGAGATCTACTGGTGTTTCATCTGGAAAATCGTGACGACTATCAGTAGATTCTTAGACGGATTGATAGCGATACCTGTGGTTATCGCGTTGGAAATAATAACACGACCAGCACGGTAGACTGGAAAGTTTAAAGACCGGTTCCAGCAAGAAGGAATGCTAGAAGACTAACTTCTTAGACAGCCCGTGAACAAAATTACACACAAAGTTCTGCCTGACGGGGTGGGTTCGGTCTTGGGACTGAACTTCACGCAAAACCGATGACACCAACAGTCGTGCCTCTTTCGAAAAGGGAATCCTGAAACTACCTACGTACGCTGCAGAGGAAATCGGGCGGGAGACTTGCCGTACTATGACATGGGAGACAGCATCCAAGAATAAATCTCAGCTCCAGAGTGGTCGGCACTTCGATATCTACGTGAGGATCCTAATTTTGTAATCAGATGGCAGTGGCAGTGGTGATAAAGACAACGCAATAGTCATCCTCTCGAAGCCGATGTGATGAAGCAAGATGACCCAGTTATTGGACAACTCTGCATAACACCTTCTAAACAAGAACCTCACGACCAAAACACAGCGCAGAACTTTAGAGCTTCTCAAGAGCAGCTCAGGCGCAAGCTCATGGTGGGGATGGACAGCGCGATGTGCATTACTGTGCTACGTGGTCCCCCGACTGGAAGGATCCTCCAGACTCAGTGTCGGCCATGGGCACCAGAGGAGTTATCGGTGTGCTGCGCGTCATTTCACAGGACTCCACGTTTTGGGGATAAAACCGATCTATCTCGATTTCAGGAGCACCAGAAGGGGGCGAGTGTTCCATACAGTCTGGCGCCTGCTGCTAGATGAGGTTGCAACTATAGACGCTGCAACAGAGCCGTTGTCTTCCATCACTCTCACGTCAGTATCCCGTTCTTCAGCTGACTTACACCTCTTCTTGTGCCAGTTGGGTGACTTTTGCTTGCAGGTCCGTGACTCGACATACAACGGAGGACAGGACTCGACACGGTCTTTGGGAATCTCTGTTTCTGATACAGACAGTGTCGGCGGCTGTATGCCTCCCACACCACGATGTACAGAGCCTGGAAGAACTTCTGTGCTGTTCGGCGGCGCTGGTGCCGGCTCTCAAATGGAAGTTGTAGTTGCTTGAGGTGGTATCAAGTTCTGATCATCCATCATATCATGTCGTGCCTCCTCCACACACATTAGCGGGAGACAGGTCGTCGTGGATCGCTGGGAAGCTCATGGACGAGGCGGCGCTGTAGGCACTGAGATAGGATATGCCTCTCGTAGCCCGAACACCCGTCCTCTGTTGGCCATCATATATAACAACTGCGCAACAGCCGCCAACGAAAACACATGATGAAATATGATTCTTAAGTTCTATGTGTACTTGGCAAGTCCCGTTAAGTAAAGGTTGCGTTTCAATGATATTCCATTTCTCTTTTATGTGGCCCGGAACTGTGACATATGGCCGCAGCACGACTACGACGAGGTTAGCGGAATCTTCGAACGGCACTGCAAAATGTCTACAGTGCGCATCTCCAGACCGGTATGGTCAATTGCTACCTCGCTCACATTACCGTCAGCGTGGCAGATCGTTGTATTAGTCTGTCACAAGCCACTTCCTCAATCTGTTTGCTGGATAGAATACACAAATGGACGCCTATATGTTCTTGCGGTTCTATTTGCATCACGCCTCGAAGAAATCGTTCTATTTCATGAACCTTCGGTCTTGTGTATGACAACGCCATGACGGGTCGGTACCAGTATTGTAAATCAGTATAACGACGCACGTCCGCGAGCTAGCAGGTAAACAACAACGCCTGCGGAGCGTGCCAAGCGCGTCTGCACGGCGTCAGGGCTGAAAGTCGATTACGCCTGACTGAGCTACCCAAGCACCACTCACGACACGTCCTGAAAGAGCAACATCCGCCAGTATCTGGTCTCCTACTTTGCTAGCGAAAGGCAAAGGTCCCGATTTCGAGTCTCGGGGTGGTACACTGTTTCCGTCTGCCAGGTTTCAATTTTAATATTGTCTGTCAGTCCATTAATATACAAGAGCAACAAGGGTCCCAACATATACCCTGGCTAAATTATATCGATTACTGTCCTTCCTGCCTAACAAAAAATCCTAAACTCAGTCACAAATTTCTTTTGATAATACATATAAAATTACTTTTGTTAATGAAATTTTCGAGGTAACCCGTAAAATACTTTTCTGTTATCAGGAGATACCGCATCCACCTGGTTTCCTTGAACGATCGCTTTCAGGGTGTCATATGATAAAAGAACATGTCGGGTATTTCCGGAATCCATGCAGAATGGCATGGAGGTGGTAAGTCTGATCGAGACACCTCATTATGTTGGAACTCACAGTGTGATCTAGGATTGTACGACGGACGTCATTGAGCTTGGACGGTAGTGTTGTGGATCACTGCTATTGCCCTTCTTGTAGACTGGTCTGATCTGTACCACTAGGACCAGCAGATCAGGAGAGCACTGTGTCGGTGGTCCAGAGCGGAATGAAACTACGCTGCAGTTGAGGACTATGATTGGATCCTATACAACAGTAGTAGTCACGCTAGCACACACACCCGAAAACTTCATTCAATGAGTAACGCGTATTCGACTTTAGCTAGTATACATTATGTCCGCTGCCAGTGAGGTCAAAACTGTACTGGTAGAATAGAGCTTTAAACTCAGTTCTTTTTAGAAGGGAACCACTCACGTGACAAACCCTATTTCTAGGGCTATATTATAATTTTGACAAATGGATCTATGGCGTCATTTGTAAAAACGGCCATTGTACATTAGTCCTTACTAATGTAAAATTGCCACCATCTGAAGAAGACAAATTTAAATTTGTTGAAACCTATGTAAAGAATTCTTTATCCATTGCAACTGGTCGGCTGTTTATAATTTTATTACGTGGAACCGTTGCTGTTGTGCAGCTATGTTTAAAATACTGAAAATGTATATTTAATTTCTTACTGTCATAAAAAAGTACACCTTGTAGTAACAAATCGGGAGGTGTTGCTGTGCTGGTGAAATTAGCTGACACGCAAAAAGAATGAATATAATTTGTGACTTGCAGAAGCAATCTACATTTCTCTGTCTACTTGCAGAAGAGGTTCGTGTCCTGTGGGAAAATGGAGCATGCTTTTGATTACAATGGCTTTCCTAGTTACTGTGAAGTACAAGGAATGATCCGTTAAATTTTGGGCATGCAGCCGCGCAAATAAAATTTCCTCCACTGATATTTCGGCCGCGTATCGTTCAGCCATCCTCAGAGTAAGTCACAAGACTGATGGCAAGATGCCAAGAGCGGCCTTTTATGCTCCACCGCGGCGGTACTGCGCATGCGGGTCACCGATGCTGGTCGGTGGCAAAGATATACGCTTACACTTACCTGACTGTCGTGATCCTTGGCGTTCAGGTGTTCTTGTGAGAACGGTGCGAGATGAGTTTCACATGTTCTATGTTTTTGAAATCTAGCATGGAGGGATCATTTAGTTCGAGATACCTCATTATGTTGGAATTCTGAATATGCACAATACATATCACCTGAACGAGTTTTGATAAAAAGAGACGAAAAATACATTTAAGTCTTACATCAAGTTTGTACCTAACTTTTCGAAATGAATTTTTGTGACGCACGTGATTATACTCCAGGGCAAAGGATATACCGTGAGCCATCTTTTATGCGCAACAATAAATAATAAACGTGCGAACTGCACGGATTTTGACGCTTCGCTGATTTTGCGTCCCGTGTTACAATAGCGTGCCAAAGATGAACATTGCAGTTTCAGTTTATCTCACGAATACGCACATGCGCTTGGACTGGCTAATATTGTTGAAGTGATGCAACGACTGGATACTAAGCAACTGATTGTAAATCTCACTCCCATCGACCACAAGATGTCTGTAGACAGTAATTACATTTTTTGTCCGTGACAGGTTATTAGAGACTGTGGCTTTGTTTTACCAGAATTGTCAGAAAATCATAAACTCGTGGTTTAGTCTACGGCATGTAAAGTAATGAATCATTCCTTCAGAGAGAAAGACGTGTACGATAAGACCTGAAGTGGCATCGTCCAATTATGTTTGAAACTCAAATGTTTCCGGCAGGCTTTTGACGCTGTACCACACAAGCGGCTCGTAGTAAAACTGCGTGCTTATAGAATATCGTCTTAGTTATGTGACTGGATTTGCAATTTCCTGTCAGAGAGGTCACAGTTCATAGTAATTGACGGAAAGTCATCGAGTAAAACAGTAGTGATTTCAGGCGTTCCCCTAGGTAGTGTTATAGGCCCTTTGCTGTTTCTTATCTATATAAACGATTTGGGAGACAATCTAAGCAGCCGCCTTCGGTTGTTTGCAGATGACGCTGTCGTTTATCGAATAATAAAGCCATCAGAAGATCAAAACAAAATCCAAAACGATTTAGAAAAAATATCTGAATGGTGCGAAAAGTGGCAGTTGACCCTAAATAACGAAAAGTGTGAGGTCATGCACATGAGAGCTAAAAGGAACTCGTTAAACTTCGGATACACGATAAATCAGTCTAATCAAAAAGCTGTAAATTCAACTAAATAGCCGGTAGCCGAGCGGTTCTAGGCGCTCAGTTCGGAACCGGGCGACTGCTACGGTCGCAGGTTCGAATCCTGCCTCGGGCATGGATGTGTGTGATGTCCTTAGGTTAGTTAGGTGTAAGTAGTTCTAAGTTCTAGGGGACTGATGACCTCAGATGTTAAGTCCCATAGTGCTCAGAGCCATTTGAACCATTTTCAACTAAATACCGTGGTATTACAATTACGAACAACTTAAATTGGAAAGAACACATAGGAAATGTAGTGGGGAAGGCTAACCAAAGGCTGGGTTTTATTGGCAGGACACTTAGAAAAGTAACAGACCTAGTAAGGAGACTGCCTACACTACGCTTGTCCGTCCTCTTTTAGAATATTGCGGTGCGGTGTGGGATCCTTATCAGGTAGGACTGACGGAGTACATCTAAAAAGTCCAAAGAAAGGCAGCACGCTTTGTATTATCGCGAAATATGGGAGAGAGTGTCACAGAAATGATACAGGATTTGGGCTGGAAATTATTAAAAGAAATGCGTTTTTCGTTGCGACGGAATCTTCTCACGAAATTGCAATCACCAAATTTCTTTACAGAATGCGAAAATATTTTGTTGACGCCAAGCTACATAGGGCGGAACTATCACCACGATAAAATAAGGGAAATCGGAGCTCGTACGGAAAGATATAGGTGTTCATTCTTTCCGCGCGCTATACGAGACTGGAATAATAGAGAATGAACCCTCTGCCAGGCACTTAAATGTGATTTGCAGAGTATCCATGTCGATGTAGATGTAGATTTTCCATAATCGATCTTCTTCGATTATGTTTCTTGGTCAGTACTGCTTACTTCAGGCAGTAAAGGGATCCTCTGTACAACGCAGGTGTCCTGCTGGATGTATAGAGTTGCCACAGCTCCAGCAGATTTTACCATGGCTGCCCCGTCAGCCAGCACGCCTTCCCGCACCTCGGCCACCAAAGCAGGCACTCGCAGCCGGCGCCGGACAGCCCTACGGCTCGGCGCGGCCCGCCTGAGGTGCCGTGCGTAGCGGGCGGCCGCGCTGCCAGGCGCACTGCCGGCCGGTTATTGATTCCCGGCGCGCGGCGCGCTCTCGGCGGGCCTCTTTGCCGGCCAAGCCGCTGGGCGGCCGCGGCCGCCGTCTGCCGACCGGCAATTTGAGCCCGAGGCGGCGCGCCGGCACCGGACTGTGGCCGCGATGCAGCCACTTGCGGCGCCGGCTGCGCTCTCCGGCCGAGCGGCAGTGAGCAACGCGCCAGCTCACTTCCATACAGAGAGAAGGTCGACCACACAGCGAAGTATAAAATGCCACAGAGATTCACGACATCAGGAGATGAAATTGCTAAAGTCAGAAGCATACCCACAAGCGAATGGAAGAAACCGAGGGATGTTCAAGATACGCATAAGGGCGCCTGGTACAGACGGTTTTGCCCACTTCTATCGGAGGCACTGTTATACGCTCGAAAAGTGAGAAACGAAACGTAATTACACTGGAAGTACACCAAAGTTCCTTAAACATACATCGCACACACGTTTTTAAAGACCATTGTTAGCACGATGTCAAATTCTGACATGTCAAACTCTGCAGCTGCAATACACTGCCGCGACAAGTCATGGGATACCTCTTAATACAGTGTCGGACCTCCTTTTGTACGGCATAGAGCAGCAACTCGACGTGGCATTGACTCAAGAAGTCGCTGGAAGTCCCGTACAGAAATGTTGTGTCATACTATAGGCATCCATAAATGCAGCATTTTACGCATGAGCCGATTTCTCAATTGTCTTGTATATGTTCGATGGGAAGCGCTGTCGGGCGTGGTCGGCACTTGGATGGGTGACCATCCAGGCCGCCATGCGCTGTTGCCGTTTTTCGTGGTGCACTCAGATTCGTGATGCCAATTGAGGAGCTACTCGACCGAATAGTAGCGGCTTCGGTCAAGAATACCATCATAACGATCGGGAGAGCGGTGTGCTGACCCCACGCCCCTCCTATCCACATCCTCCCGTGAGGATGATACGGCGGTCGGATGGTCCCGGTAGTCCACTAGTGGCATGAAGACGGAGCTCTTTATTTATATGTTCGATGGGATACATGTCGGACGATCTGGGCTCGCATTGTCCAGAATGTTCTTCAAACCAATTGCGAACGATTATGGCCCGGTGACACTCGCCGCATTGTCATCCATAAAACTTCCATCGTTGTTTGGGAACAAGAAGTTCATGAAGGGCTGGTCACCAACTAGCAGAACATAACCATTTTCAATCAATGATAGGTTCAGTGGGACCAGAGGACTCAGTCCATTCAATGTAAGCACATACCACACCATAATGGATCCATCACCAGCTTGCACAGTATCTTGTTGACACCTTGTGTGTATGGCTTCGTGCGCCACACTTGAACCCTACCATCAGCTCTTACCAATTGAAATCGGGACTCGTCTGACCATAACACGGGTTTACAGTTATCTAGGATTCAACCGAAATGGTCACGAGCCCAGAAGAGGTACTGCAGGTGATGTCGTGCTGTTGGCAAAGGCAGTTATGTAGGGCGTCTGCTGCCATAGCCCATTACAGACAAATTTCGAAACACTGTACTAATGCCGGCCGGTGTGGCCGAGCGGTTCTAGGCGCTACAGTCTGGAACCGAGCGACCGCTACGGTCGCAGGTTCGAATCCTGCCTCGGGCACGGATGTGTGTGATGTCCTTATGTAGGTTAGGTTTAAGTAGTTCAAAGATCTAGGGGACTGATGACCTCAGAAGTTAAGTCCCATAGTGCTCAGAGCCATTTGAACCACTGTACTAACGGATACGTTCAGCATACCTCTCACACTGATTTACACGGTTATTTCACGCAGAGTTGCTTGTCTGTTGACGCTGACAACTCGATGCAAACGCCGCTACTCTCGGTCGTTAACTGAGGGCAGCCGGCCACTGCGTTGTCTGTGGCGAAGGAGAATGCCTGAAATTTGGTATTCTAGGCAAATTATTGCATTGTGGATCTCGGAATTTGAATTGAATAATGATTTATGAAATGGAATGTCCCATGCGTCCAGCTGCAACTGCCATTCCGTGTTCACTGTTAATCCCTGCCGTGTGGACATAATCACGTCGGAGCCCTTTTAACATCAATCAACTGAGTACAAATGACAGCTCCGCGGATGCACTGCCTTTTATACCTTGTGTTGGCGATACTGTGGCCATCTGTATATATGCAAATCGCTGTCTTATGACTTTTAGCATTTCAATGTAATATTATACAGAATCTTACTTACAGAACGGCTAATGTTTTGAATAAAAAGCATCCGTAAAGGTGGCCGAAGATTTACATTATATGGAATCATCCTAGTTCAGCCAACGGTTTTTCAGAGAGGTCTGAGAGGCGGAACAGAAACCAGTGAACTGAAGATGCGTAATATGTATAGACAGGACATTGGCCTGTAATAGTAAATAGCGTTGTGATGATCTCTCTATGGGTAAAAAATTCTGGTATAGTGCCCCATTAGGATCACAGTGAAAGGACACCCAGCGGGTGGTGCCCATGAGCGAAAAACTGAATAATCAACGAAAGACAAGAAGACATTAAAAGAGAAATGCTATGGCTGAGCATAGACATAGTTATGTGAAATGGAAGGAAGATGAGGATTATGGTTGTTGAGTAGAATAATTGTTGATTATGTAAGCGAAGACATCCGCGGTCGTTGTCCACAGTCATACAGTTGCTGAAACGTGGAGAATTTACATACTGCAACGCAATTACACACTCAGAAGTATTTTATCGACAACTATTTACTATATTTATTTTGGAACTAATAGCTGTATTTGTTGATGTTCATTTACTAAGATCGATTTCGAAACTCCGATGGCGTCATAACCTGCCAAAAGTCGTTAAAATCAAATAGCTGTACAGCCAGAAAGTAGAGGGTGGGCTATAAGTCAGCTGTCACTAGCAATTTGTAGACTTCGTGTGGCCTAGCGTAGTGACAGTTGTGGATTTGGCTACTGCGTTGTACCCATTAGTCTGTTGACACTAGAAGTTTGAAGATATGTTGACTGTTGTTGTCTGAGCAACAGTGATTAGAAAACTAACTATAGGACAGTGTCTGGACACGGTGGAAACATGACAACATGGCAATTAATTTGTTTGTGATTACCAAATATACAACTTCCATCTCGAAAATTAAATTTAAGATTTGAAGAGGCTGATCGGTAGCGGTGCTCCATCGTTCGGGTAGACAGAATGCTGCTGCAGAAGAGAATCGTAATATTGTGCACAACGTTTTGAGCAATCAGCGAGTAAATTTTAAGGAAAAGCTTCCAAGGAGAATGAAACAGCAACAAAAAGCCTACGAAGGAATCAGAAGAAACTAAAATTGAGGCCATGTAGGCCTACTTTACTTTAGTGCATCAATGAAGTTGATTCTGTCACGAGCATGAAATTCTGCGAGCTGTATACGATCGGAAAAGGAGCAAATCTCAAGTTTTACAAAAGCATTCCTTGGAGCAACGAAGCGACTTTTAAGGTGAATCCCGTGTTGCTTGAGTGTGTGGACAGAGATTTTCACTGGTGGACCAATCGGGTTTTATTTTGTTAACTATACTGTCAATTTTCTAATAAATGACTTACATGTGCATCAAGATGTTTTACTATAACTGGGAAATGTTTCACAGTCGTGCATGCATTCATGCATGTCTGTCCGAAGGAGCATTACATCGTTCTTATGAACAACGCAGGCAGTGCAAGATCGTAGAAGTTGCTATGCCAACAGGATTGTGGAGTTACTGTGAGAGACTTTCTAAATGAAAACTTTGATGAATGGATTGGTAGATGGGGTACTATTGAATGACGTCCACGATCCGCAGATATCACACTCGTGTATTTTTCAGTCTACGGTATACTAAAACATAACGTTTATTCCGTTAAGATTTTAGATATCGAGCATTTTTAAGAAACGAATCCAATCAGCCTACAGACCCGAAAATTTCGGACAAAATTTGTGAATCGGTACTGAAAAGATTTGGTGTTTGCTTAGAATATTACGGAAAACGCGTTTGGCATTATTTGTAAGTTCATTGAATTCTTCTTGTATGTCTGTGTTGGTAATAGACGCATTTTGATAAATGACTTATGACCCATCCTGCATATACACTCCTGGAAATTGAAATAAGAACACCGTGAATTCATTGTCCCAGGAAGGGGAAACTTTATTGACACATTCCTGGGGTCAGATACATCACATGATCACACTGACAGAACCACAGGCACATAGACACAGGCAACAGAGCATGCACAATGTCGGCACTAGTACAGTGTATATCCACCTTTCGCAGCAATGCAGGCTGCTGTTCTCCCATGGAGACGATCGTAGAGATGCTGGATGTAGTCCTGTGGAACGGCTTGCCATGCCATTTCCACCTGGCGCCTCAGTTGGACAAGCGTTCGTGCTGGACGTGCAGACCGCGTGAGACGATGCTTCATCCAGTCCCAAACATGCTCAATGGGGGACAGATCCGGAGATCTTGCTGGCCAGGGTAGTTGACTTACACCTTCTAGAGCACGTTGGGTGGCACGGGATACATGCGGACGTGCATTGTCCTGTTGGAACAGCAAGTTCCCTTGCCGGTCTAGGAATGGTAGAACGATGGGTTCGATGACGGTTTGGATGTACCGTGCACTATTCAGTGTCCCCTCGACGATCACCAGTGGTGTACGGCCAGTGTAGGAGATCGCTCCCCACACCATGATGCCGGGTGTTGGCCCTTTGTTCCTCGGTCGTATGCAGTCCTGATTGTGGCGCTCACCTGCACGGCGCCAAACACGCATACGACCATCATTGGCACCAAGGCAGAAGCGACTCTCATCGCTGAAGACGACACGTCTCCATTCGTCCCTCCATTCACGCCTGTCGCGACACCACTGGAGGCGGGCTGCACGATGTTGGGGCGTGAGCGGAAGACGGCCTAACGGCGTGCGGATCCTGCGTAGGATCCTACGGTCTTGGCGTGCATCCGTGCGTCGCTGCGGTCCGGTCCCAGGTCGACGGGCACGTGCACCTTCCGCCGACCACTGGCGACAACATCGATGTACTGTGGAGACCTCACGCCCCACGTGTTGAGCAATTCGGCGGTACGTCCACCCGGCCTCCCGCATGCCCACTATACGCCCTCGCTCAAAGTCTGTCAACTGCACATACGGTTCACGCCCACGCTGTCGCGGCATGCTACCAGTGTTAAAGACTGCGATGGAGCTCCGTATGCCACGGCAAACTGGCTGACACTGACGGCGGCGGTGCACAAATGCTGCGCAGCTAGCGCCATTCGACGGCCAACACCGCGGTTCCTGGTGTGTCCGCTGTGCCGTGCGTGTGATCATTGCTTGTACAGCCCTCTCGCAGTGTCCGGAGCAAGTATGGTGGGTCTGACACACCGGTGTCAATGTGTTCTTTTTTCCATTTCCAGGAGTGTATTTGCAACCGTGATTGGCAACATCAGTCAAATGCAAAGTCGAACATTAACATGGGTAGCAATAAACAAAATACACATGTATACGTGTGTAGCACTGGCTTACTCACCAGAGGTAAGAAAATTTTGTTGGAGGTACACATGTATACGTGTATACTTCCTTTATTACTATCCATGATAGTGTTTGACTTGATATTTTGGTTGATGGTGATAGTTAAGAAGAAGCTGAACGTGACAATATTCTATGGTGGTGCAGATATATACCACGGGGTGCACAGCAATTTGTCACAGCGTGTGCCTTCAGAGCATCGATATTGATCGCAGTAAATGAACATAACGAAATACAGCTGATCGCCGTGAAATCCAAAGTAAACAAGAATACTTATTCTACGCAACAATAGTACACTACTGGCCATTAAAATTGCTGCACCATGAAGATGACGTGCTACAGACGCGAAATTTAACCGACAGGAAGAAGATGCTGTGATATGCAAATGATTAGCTTTTCAGAGCATTCACACAAGGTTGGCGCCGGTGGCGACACCTACAATGTGCTGACATGAGGAAAGTTTCCAACCGATTTCTCATACACAAAAAGCAGTTGACCGGCGTTGCCTGGTGAAACGTTGTTGTGATGCCTCGTGTAAGGAGGAGAAATGCGTACCACCCACTTTTCCGACTTTGATAAAGGTCGGATTGTAGCCATCGCGATTGCGGTTTATCGTATCGCGACATTGCTGCTCGAATTGGTCGCATATTAGCAGAATATGGAGTCGGTGGGTTCAGGAGGGTAATACGGAACGCCGTGCTGGATTCAAACGCCCTCGTATCACTAGCAGTCGAGATGACAGGCATCTTGTCCGCATGGCTGTAACGGATCGTGCAGCCACGTCTCGATCCCTGAGTCAACAGATGGGGACGTTTGCAAGACAACAACCATCTACACGAACAGTTCGACGACGTTTGCAGCAGCATGGACTACCAGCTCGAAGACCATGACTGCGGTTACCCTTGACGCTGCATCACAGACAGGAGCGCCTGCGATGGTGTACTCAACGACGAACCTGGGTGCACGAATGGCAAAACGCCATTTTTCGGATTAATCCAGATTCTGTTTACAGCATCATGATGGTCGCATCCGTGTTTGGCGACATCGCGGTGAACGCACATTGGAAGCGTGTATTCGTTGTCGCCATACTGGCGTATTACCCGGCGTGATGGTATGGGGTGCCATTGGTTACCAGACTCGGTCACCTCTTGTTCGCTTTAACGGCACTTTGAACAGTGGACTTTATATTTCAGATGTGTTACGACCCGTGGCTCTACCCTTCATTCGATCCCTGCGAAACCCTACATTTCAGCAGGATAATGCACGATCGCATGTTGCAGGTCCTGTACGGGCCTTTCAGAATACAGAAAATGTTCGACTGCTGCCCTGGCCAGCACATTCTGCAGATCTCTCATTAAATGAAAACTTCTGGTCAATGGTGGCCGAGCAACTGGCTCGTCATAATACGCCAGTCACTACTCGGTGATGAACTGTGGTATCGTGTTGGAGTTGCATGGGCAGCTGTACCTGTACACGCCATCCAAGCTCTGTTTGACTCAATGCCCAGGCGTATCAAGGCCGTTATTACGGCCTGTGGTGGTTGTTCTGGGCACTGATTTCTCAGGATCTATGCACCCAAACTGCGTGATAATGTAATCACATGTCAGTTCTAGTATACTATATTTGTCGAATGAATTCCCGTTTATCATCTGCATTTGTTCTTGGTGTAACAATTTTAGTGGCCAGTAGTGCCTCCATCTCTTCAGAAAAATGGAAGATGACAGATATGGATTTCTGGTCAGACGGATATAGGGCATTATCTATGGCAGTAGAAAATGGCTCAACGGGAATAGGATTTGCATTCAGTAGCAAGGTACGGCAAAGAGTGAGTTATTGTGAACAGTTCAGTGACAGTATTATTCTCATCCGAATCGACAGCAAACCAGCATCAGTAAGAAAAGTTAAATTGTTTATGACGATGTCACACGCTGAAGATGAAGAGATAAAGAAATTATATATTCTGAACGTGTGCATAAGAGGAGATGAAAATATAATAGTCATGGCCGTATGGAAGACTGTACTGGGGGATGAGATAGAAATTACTCTTTGTACTAAGTGAGCGAAGTATTGAGAAATATCTGACAGTTCCCAGCGGTCGATTTGTCGTTGTGAGCGCACACGTGGGACGCTTGATGCTACGAAGCGAAGCCATCAGTTGGTTTGATGCAGGTATTTTAGTGTCGAATGGACGCAGCATGCAGTAAGTGTTTTAAGTTACAATGTCTGAAATTTTGATCGGCGCTGTTAAAGGTCGTTGTGTAATTGGGACAAAAGTAAAAAGTGTATTAACCGTTTAATATCGTACTGTGAAAGGGAGAGAGGCGCCAGAATAATAATATCTCTGTCTTAATCGATACTGTTGTGGTTTTGATCTATTTCGGTATACGTTCTCGTTTATTGATGCAAAATCATGTATGATGTGTAATAAAGCTATAGCTGCAATAAGAAAGCAGATGAATGAGCTGCGAAAACTGAAACGCGACAAGTGCCACTACTTCATAATTCAGATCTTACTGGTCTTTAAGAAATGTAAAAGAATCTCTGTGGTAATAAAAAAATAAAATAACTTATTTATTATTTATTTATTTTCTTAACTTAGTCATCGTCAACTGCCTCAACTTGCATTAACTAATATTTCGTGCCAGCTGCTGGTCGTTGACTAAAATCGGTAGCAAATTAATAAATTGGTCTACTGCAGCCAAGTGTCATGTCATGATTCTCCTGAAACAGATATCTTCTGCTGGCAACTGATTAAAGAAACATCACCATTAACCTTTATTCAAAGCAAACAGTTTATTGCTGGGAATTAGAGCAGTAGTATGACAGCTTTTGCAACGCCCACTATATGAACAAGGGTCTTAGGTAAATTCTGAGCGTATTTCTTGAACACCAAGGGTTTACTCTGGGGTAGTAATAGAAAGGATGAAATTTTCCATGAATATATCTCTCCAGATGTCGTGTACGAATTCGCACACAGCGGTAAGGAGAAATGGGCTATAGACCAGTGCGCAACTGTCGTCGTAGGAAAGCTAGACAGGAGCAGAAGTGATTACTGAACAAGTAACACAGCAAAACAAAAGATTTACGTAACTTGTATTTCTCCAAACGTACGAAATTACATTAAAGATGGGGCAACAAGAAACAGAGTCTAATTACCGTCACCTAGGTTCACTGCAATAAAGTACGAATGTCGGTGTCGGTGCCACGACTTGGCCGCGCCTGCGTAGGATCACGTAGCGAAGAGCCTGTGCGCGAGAGGGCCCAGTCGCTGCTGGCGGCCATCCTGTATCGTGGTTGCACAGGGCACTCGTAGTCTAGAGGCGCTGCAATCGTGGCCCAGAGTGCGTGCTCCATTGGGTCCTCCGGATCCTGTGCGACCACTATGGACGCCAGACGGTAACTTGTAACTCCATCGATATGACGCCAGTGGAATGGTATCGACACGTGGTACCACACCGGAAAAATAACAGCAGCCCGCACACCGGAAAAATAGCAGCAGCCCGCACAGCAATGCTTCACAATTGCTAAATAGCTTTGGGAACTGAGTATAAGTCCTTATCTCCTCCTCCTATCTTTGGCTATTTCCTCCTCCTCCTCCTCCTCCTGCTCCTCCTCCCCTCATCTCACTGTCCTCAATTTCCTCTTTCCCCCTCTCTATATCCATTTGCAAATGTTCAAATGTGTGTGAAGTCTTATGGGACTTAACTGCTAAGGTCATCAATCCCCAAGCTTACACACTACTTAACCTAAATTATCCTACGGACAATATTATCCTAGACCGCTCGGCTAATCCCGCGCGGCTATCCTTTTCCTACATCCACCTCTCTGTCCATTCCCTCTTCCCCACTATCTGACCTTGAGCCTGACTTCTGTTAAAACAGACAGCCAAAAAATCCGAAATTAGGATTGCATTCACTTGAAATGAATCTGCAAATCGTATGGGATCATTGTGTATGGGGTCGAGAGACCTCTACTGCTGCTGGATCTTTACATAGGTTTAATCTGCAAATGGGCAGGATTACAAGGTTAGATATAATACAGCTTTCCTCTTTTCTGTTTAAATCGACCGTGAGGAAGAAAACAAAGCAGCACACTGTAGTGTGTACTATTATTGTTTAACAATATATATAAGGAGAAAGTGTATACAATTCGTCTAACGATTTGTCATTTGTGTTTAAAATTGACAGCGAGAAAGGAAACGAAATCGCACATTTTTGCAGCACAGTGTTTTCTTTCCCGCAATCTGTTTTAACAGAAAACATGCACATCGTTGTTTAAAAAATATTTAGCTTATCACCTTCTGATTGTTTACTAGATTATCTTGTAAATATTTCAAGTAAGTTGACCGACAGCTCTGCGAGATTTTTGCTAACAACGTTTCCCTACATTTATATGACATGTACAGACCACATATATTAAAACAATATATGGCGTATGTCTGTCTGAACGTTTAAATGTTAAAAGTAAATCAGTCAAGAACTTTCTGAGAATTTTTCTAACGACGTTTCTTCTTTATATACAAAAAAAGTATGAGGCTTATATCTTTCCAAACATTTATTGGAGGATCATGTAAAAGTTTGTAGTAAATCGATTAAGAGGTTTTCGAAATCATTGCTAATAAAGCTTTCCCTTATTTAGTATGTACCTATTTACGTATCGTGTTTATTCAAAAATACGTGGTGTGTATAGGTCAAAGCATTTTGTGGGATATAAAGCAGAAATTTGAAGTAAACTCGTAAAAAAGTTTTGGAGAACATTGGTAACGACGTTAAAAAACGAATTGTCATTTATATATTAAAAAATATAAGTAGATTATGTTCATCTGACAGTTTATTACAGTACTGTGCAAAAATTTACATTAAATCGGTCAAGAAATTTTCGAGTTTTTAGTAACAACGTTAAATGACTTGTTATTATACCGCAGGAACAGCAGGTAACGTGGAACAGGGAAAGGAGAAGGAAGCAAATAAGGTCCTGTAAGATGATCTTGGACAATACCTACCCGTACATCGACAGAGAACCGTTGCTGGTAGCCAGCGATGTGGGAGGCGTGGGTGTTGTCCTGACTCCGGACATGGCTGTTTCGACTGTTGAAAACACCACGCCTCATCTATAAATAATACAAACTGTCGAAGTTCGGCACTACAGCACTGCAGTGGATAATCCATTGACAGAAGTGAACGCAGGGGTCAAAGTCCCTTGGTCTCACTGTTGGCTCACGATCTTTACGATACGGGCGTAATAGCTACTCCGCCAGTACTCTCCACAACGTATCCTTCGACGTGTGCGTTTCGCAGGAAAGTTGACGGGTGTTTACTGCTGGATGGTCGGTTACCGATCCAGCGCCATCTCCTCAAAGAGTGGTATTAGGACATGTCGTTTTCTGGAACCTTGGCTGGCTCTCTCTGGCGTGAACGAACCTCTCGTAAGTCGTTACACACGGAGGTAAACTTCCTCCAGTTAGGATGAAGTATGTTCCATTAAGTTTCTGGTGTCTTGCGGTTTACTCTGAAGATGGCTGAACGTTATACAGCCGAAATATTAGACGAAGAAGGAGAATTCTTGCGGCTGCACACCCGGAACTTAATGGAACAGTCTTTGCACCTCCAAAACCTGAAGATTCACATAAGGATGAAGTCTTTTTGAAAGCTTTCTCTGTAAATTTGTGCTGCTTTATGGGCACTACATCATGCCTCAGAGTACATGTGACAACTAACTATCCGTCTTTGACTACGCGTCATGGACTGTATACAGTAAGACATCTCACCACGGACACATCACAAGCTGTCTGATGCAGTAGGCAAGTGACACGAGAGATAACGGTGTGATTGCGGCCCACATTAATGCACCGGTACGATGCATGCAGCCGTCACATGACAGCTATGAGCTAAGTGGTCAGGGGTGTAAGCTGTTTGTACCCCGTTGCCTGTTCCAGTGTACAAGAGACACCCGGGATCTTGGCGAGAGTGTAGCAGAACTGCATGCACCACTGCAAAACATGCATCGAGATTGGCGGTCGTCGCGTTGAACATTTATTGTGAGCTACGTTGTTGGTGTGCGGTGTAAGCTGTGCATGTCCATAACACATAAAATATGCAGTTCCGACCATTGGTTCCGTGTCTCAGTCTGATCAGTTGTGGATTCACTATCACCTGTTTCAATTTGAGCCAAAAGTTTGGAGACACCCTGTATAGTATTGTACAGTAGTTTCACTCCTTTGTAGCAGACCATTTTTCTTCATTATTTGCTACTTAGGGCACGAGTTTTCCATTAAAAATCTCTTTGTACTTGTGTTACTGGATGGGCGTGCACGCTGCGAAATTGCATGGCAGCGCGTTACACATAGGACAAAGTAACTATAACACGCTGCTTCGCGTTGGTTCCTTCGAATACGTGTGCGGTCGGCGCCGCGTTTTCATCAGATTACTCGTATCAGACGAGTTGTTACAGGAAAACATGATCTTGGTAGTAGAAATGAGTGTGTACATTTGCGTGCGTGTATGAGTGTTTATTTTTCTTATTTAGAAACTGTTTTGTTAATATAAGATGCCTTTTTATGCACAGTTATTATTCATGTAAAAAACTCTGTTTTGAATTACTTAGAAATTTTGGAAATACAGCCCTGTAAGTCTGAACTGACTATATTGGTTTACCCTGTAGTGAATAAATCTTTGATTAACTGGCGGATATGCCTCTTCATCGATACCTGCAGTTTGTTCAGTATCGTACTGCTCACAAGTGTAAAACATCTGATGGTCTTGTTAGAACTTAAACTCCTGCACTTATAGGTAAAATTGTTTGGTTGTCTGTATTTAATAGTTGAAATTCACCAGCTGCTAACCTTCTTTCTTTCTGTTGTTATGTAAATGTCATATATGTGCCACATCTGAATATTCGTAATATAATAATAATATTTGAGGCAATACTTCAATGGGCATTATTTAATGCACAGGGCACTGGTATGAGACTACATCAATTATCTTAATAGCCAGCAGAAAGCAGTACATCGTTCTTAGAGAGCTGAGAGATACTAGCATCAGTAAGACTTGGGAGTCCTAAGCTGTTTCAGTTCACAACGGCTGCGTGGAAAGTGACCTCCTTTCGGCTATAAGCAAACCTCTAGGATAGTTAAATACATGACAAATATCTTAAAACTACGCCTCTGTGTCTATACAATAAGCATTCAGGTTCAAGTATACAGATACCTGACGAATTGACAAATTCTTTCTGCATAAAATTCCTATGATAGCAATCAGTTCGTAACAGCAACTTGAAGATATTTAAGGGGCTGTTGACGTGACAGTGACCGAAAAACTTTTTTTTGTGTTCCAAGAGAACAAGAATTTTTTTCAGATTTAAAAAAAATCTTCGATTTACTAATATTTTATACACTTTTCTTTCAAACTGAAAGGCACTTTTAGAGAAAAACTGAGAATGGGTCACGACCTATTTTATTTAAATGACGAGGGGGAAAATGGAATTTTCTTGAATTATGACAGTCACATTTTCAGAACACTTCGACACACGTGGTAAAGAAAGCGCAGTTCGATGGAAGAACATATACCACATATTTTTATTCTCTGTTGCCGTGGGCCAAGGTTAGATTGTGTTTGTCTGCCGATTGTGAGTTCGCTGTTGCAGTTTAATTCCTATATTTGTAGTGTTTAAAATGGTAAGAGTGAAGAAATTTGGTACTGTACCACAGTCTACTGCAGTTTAAAAAATAACAGCATTTACTAAAGCCACCTTGGAAGATTTATCTGTGAGTCAAGAGAAACAACCGGCAGTGCTTTCAAACCTAATGGGCGCCAGCCTGAGGAAACTATGTAATGACTTCGGTGCGAAGAAACTTACAGAAGTAGAAAATTTATAGACTGCTCTGGCTGTCTTACACAGAGCGTAATAAACAATATGAAACAGTATTGTTGGCTAACAATAAGAAGAAATGTGAAGGGATTTGCAAAACACGAGAGAAGCTGTCTCCACAACTTGGTACAGACCAGACCAGAACACGTGGCGTAGACGGTGCCCCAGAGGGGAGGCCTCATGGTACCATTGGATGAATGATGTTATAAGCCGGTAATGCCGCAGTAGGGGTTCCTTGGTTGCCACTGTTATGGAAGCAATGTAGACAGTATATATGGATTATTCTGATTTCATGTTGGTTGCTGAATCTTCACGTGGTTCCGTATAGAGCTATAATGAAATTAGCAAAATCTGTATATTAGTACAAGTCCGAAAATTATCTGGAAACTCTATGATGGATGGTATCATATGTTTCAATTATGGTTAATTAGCTGGACTGAAAACGTCGGAGAATCCTGAAGCCGGTGCAAAGGAGCCTAGAGCAAGGAAGAGCCTCACAACAGGGAGTTGTCTAGTTAACAAGGCATAGAAAGAGCTATATCATGTGGACAGAGCGAACTTTAACTCCTCATTTCCTGCAAAAGTCGTTTTCAGTGCTTAAGGAACACATACCTTATAAAGTATTACAGCTATATTCATCAAATTTCCCACAAATGAAGACTATGATGAAATTTTTGTGTCATACCACATACTTCTTAGAAATTTTCCAATGTAAGTACACTACGCATATTGGTAAATAATGAGTAGGTAAAACAACTACTTGTTATTTTCTCATATATATTCTACACTACAAGATTTGGGTCATAAAATGTTTCCATACATACCGAAGGAAGCATGGCACAGTCTAATGATATTAGATTCAGGATGCACCAGAAAATGGTAGCCATATTAAACGTTGTTTCATAATTACCTCATAGACGAATCGATTTAATAATTAAACTAACACATATAACTAAATAATTTTCTAATATTGGTCTGTTTAGTACTATTCGATTTTGGGATCTGCAGCTTCGGGACTGTCATGGATAAATAGTAACGTACTGTCAAAGTACGTTGTGAAAATATTCTTGGTTCGGCTCCAGCCCCTCAAGGTTATATCACTAGTATAAATGTAGGACTTGGAAAGGCAGCTGATAAAATGAAATTTATCTAAGCGATTCCGAGGGTATATAAGAGACGTAGTCAGATTTTTGGGGAAGTGTAATTTTTTTGCATTTTGCTGACACTGTTCAATACGCCGTCCATTTCATATCATCTACACCCCACTGGACTTTCTTTTCTCATCGCCATCCGTTGCACTACATTATACTGGTGTCTTGTTGAGATGGTTTTAGTCGCAAATGGTACTGCAAGATGACTATTCTGAGGCAGAGAACCTTGAAAAATTGTACTCGATGCTCTAGATCTGTGGAGCTTTCGAAATGCCTTTCGATATCCCAAAAATCCGAAAATGAAAAATTTCCTGTTGCGATTCGATTGTGGACCGATCATATGACAGGTAAATTGCCACGGCCATGTTTTGTGAGGTCTGGAACTTGGAATATGAGAGGTACCATCGAGATAAATAAGGTTTTTAAGGATATCGCGGAACAACTCCAGTTTATTCTTGGATCGACGGAATGTAAAACGTACAGAAGCACGTGCATATAAACTTCTGGCCATTAAAACAGCACCTCCATTAAGAATTGCCAGTAACGAAATTTTACTAGTTGTGCCTATTCAGTACGGTAGAGAGAAACAATATTTAAATTCATAGGTGATTTATGGGTAAAAAAGTAGAATCGTATGATATAAATGTGACATAAAGTCATGCAGGGACTATTATTTCAATAATCAGTAATTCTAATTTACTTTGTAAAGACATGTATATTCCTTTAAAGATATGTATATTCCTTGGTGATAGTAGGAATCGTTGTCGTGGAGCAGACCCGTCTGTACTGCCGTGCAAATAATTGTAGCAGTGATCTCCACGCCACCACGGACTCGTCTGCTCCATGACAGCGATTCCTACAATCACTGTTTACTAAATAAATTATAATGTTATTCGATCGCTGTTTTCTAGGAATAATGTTCCAAAAGATTTTAAGCAGTAGTTCTGCATTCAGGCTGACAGATTCACACACGCTTAAACATCCGAGCAAATCACGTGTTGCAGATCATTCTCTTGGCTCCGGTCATCCTATGGAATGCAACAACACGGAGATTCTGGCATGCACTTCTTGCTATTGGGATAGTGTTATTAAAGAAAGGAACTGAGATTAGATTAGCATGTCACCTTGTAAACAGAGATGGGGCTTGTTTCTGCTCTCTCCCTCGTAAAAAATAGAAAGACGGTGTTAATACTACCTCACCCGTTGTTTAGTAAATCTGACTGACGATAACTTCCACCGTCGGTCATCTTTGGTTCTGTGGTGGCACCAGTGTTTACAACCGAGGCTTTAAATTCACTTGCGTCGCTCTTACTCGCCGCAGTTTTGTCTTGAAATGATGTTGTTGTTGTTGTCTTCAGTCCTGAGACTGATTTGATGCAGCTCTCCCTGCTACTCTATTCTGTGCAAGCTTCTTCATCTCCCAGTACTTACTGCAACCTACATCCTTCTGAATCTCCTTAGTGTATTCATCTCTTGGTCTACCTCTACGATTTTTACCCTCCACGCTGCCCTCCAATGCTGAATTTCTGATCTCTTGATGCCTCAGTACATGTCCTACCAAACGGTCCCCCCTTCTTGTCAAGTTGTGCCACAAACTCCTCTTCTCCCCAATTCTATTCAATACCTCCTCATTAGTTATGTGATCTACCCATCTAATCTTCAGCATTCTTCTGTAGCACCACATTTCGAAAGCTTCTATTCTCTTCTTGTCCAAACTATTTATCGTCCATGTTTCACTTCCATACATGGCTACCATCCACACAAATACTTTCAGAAACGTCTTCCAGACACTTAAATCTATACTCGATGCTAACAAATTTCTCTTCTTCAGAAACGCTTTCCTTGCCATTGCACGTCTACATTTTATATCCTCTCTACTTCGACCATTATCAGTTATTTTGCTCCCCAAATAGCAAAACTCCTTTACTAGTTTAAGTGTCTCATTTCCTAATCTAATTCCCTCAGCATCACCCAACTAAATTCGACTACATTCCATTATCCTCGTTTTGCTTTTTTTGATGTTCATCTTAAATCCTCCTTTCAAGACACTCTCCATTCCGTTCAACTGCTCTTCCAAGTCCTTTGCAGTCTCTGACAGAATTACAATGTCATCGGCGAACCTCAACGTTTTTATTTCTTCTCCATGGATTTCAATATCTACTCCGAACTTTTCTTTTGTTTCCCTTATTGCTTGCTCAATATACAGATTGAATAACATCGGGGACAGGCTACAACCCTGTCTCACCCCCTTCCCAACAGCTGCTTCCCTTTCATGCCCTTCGGCTCTTATAACTGCCATCTGGTTTCTGTGCAAATTGTAAATAGCCTTTCAAAAAAATGGTTCAAATGTCTCTGAGCACTATGGGACTTCATCATTCCCCTAGACTTAGAACTATTTAAACCTAACTAACCTAAGGACATCACACACATCCATACCCGAGGCAGGATTCAAACTTGCGACCGTAGCGGTCTCGCGGTTCCAGACTGAAGCGCCTAGAACCGCTCGGCCACCCAGGCCGGCAAATAGCCTTTCGTTCCCTGTATTTTACCCCTGCCACCTTTAGAATTTGAAAGAGAGTATTCCAGTCAACATTGTCAAAAGCTTTCTCTAAGTCCACAAATGCTAGAAATGTAGGTTTGCCTTTCGTCAATCTATTTTCTAAGATAAATCGTAGGGTCAGCATTGCCTCACGTGTTCCAACATTTCTGCGGAATCCAAACTGATCTTCGCCGAGGTTGGCTTCCACCAGTTTTTCCATTCGTCTGTAAAGAATTCGCGTTAGTATTTTGCAGCTGTGACTTATTAAACTGATAGTTCGGTAATTTTCACATCTGTCAACACCTGCTTTCTTTGGGATGGGAATTATTATATTCTTCTTGAAGTCTGAGGGTATTTCGCCTGTCTCATACATCTTGCTCACCAGATGGTAGAGTTTTGTCAGGACTGGCTCTCCCAAGGCCGTCAGTAGTTCCAATGGAATGTTCTCTACTCCCGGGGCCCTGTTGTGACTCAGGTCTTTCAGTGCTCTGTCAAATTCTTCACGCAGTATCGTATCTCCCATTTCATCTTCATCTACATCCTCTTCCATTTCCATAATATTGTCCTCAAGTACATGGCCCTTGTATAGACCCTCTATATACTCCTTCCACCTTTCTGCTTTCCCTTCTTTGCTTAGAACTGGGTTTCCATCTGAGCTCTTGATATTCATACAAGTGGCTCTCTTTTCTCCAAAGGTCTCTTTAATTTTCCTGTAGGCAGTACCTATCTTACCCTTAGTGAGATAAGCCTCTACATCCTTACATTTGTCCTCTAGCCATCCCTGCTTAGCCATTTTGCACTTCCTGTCGATCTCATTTTTGAGACGTTTGTATTCCCTTTTGCCTGCTTCATCTACTGCGTTTTTATATTTTCTCCTTTCATCAATTAAATTCAATATTTCTTCTGCTACCCAAGAATTTCTACTAGCCCTCGTCTTTTTACCTACTTGATCCTCTGCTGCCTTCACTACTTCATCCCTCAGAGCTACCCATTCTTCTTCTACTGTATTTCTTTCCTCCATTCCTGTCAATTGTTCCCTTATGCTCTCCCTGAAACTCTCTACAACCTCTGGTTTAGTCAGTTTATCCTGGTCCCATCTCCTTAAATTCCCACCTTTTTGCAGTTTCTTCAGTTTTAATCTACAGTTCATAACCAATAGATTGTGGTCGGAGTCCACATCTGCCCCTGGAAATGTCTTACAATTTAAAACCTGGTTCCTAAATCTCTGTCTTACCATTATATAATCTATCTGATACCTTCTAGTATATCCAGGATTCTTCCATGTATACAACCTTCTTTTATGATTTTTGAACCAAGTGTTAGCTATGATTAAGTTATGCTCAGTGCAAAAGTCTGCCACAAGGCTTCCTCTTTCATTTCTCTCCCCCAATCCATATTCACCCACTATGTTTCCTTCTCTCCCTTTTCCTACTCTCGAATTTTCTTCACTACCTGAATAATTTCTTTTATCTCATCATACATTTCATCAATTTCTTCATCATCTGCAGAGCTAGTTGGCATATAAACTTGTACTACTGTAGTAGGCATGGGCTTCGTGTCTGTCTTGGCCACAATAATGCGTTCACTATGCTGTTGGTAGCAGCTTACCCGCACTCCTATTTTTTTCTTCATTATTAAACCTACTCGTGCATTACCCCTATTTGATTTTGTATTTATAACCCTATATTCACCTGACCAAAAGTCTTGTTCCTCCTGCCACCGAATATCACTAATTCCCACTATATCTAACTTTAACCTATCTATTTCCCTTTTTAAATTTTCTAACCTACCTGCCCGATTAAGGGATCTGACATTCCACGCTCCGATCCATATAACGCCAGTTTTCTTTCTCCTGATAACGAAGTCCTCTTGAGTAGTCCCCGCCCGGAGATCCGAATGGGGGACTATTTTACCTCCGTAATATTTTACCCAGGAAGGCGCCATCATCATTTAACCATACAGCAAAGCTGCATGCCCTCGGGAAAAATTACGGCTGTAGTTTCCCCTTGCTTTCAGCCGTTCGCAGTACCAGCACTGCAAGGCCGTTTTGGTTAGTGTTGCAAGGCCAGATCAGTCAATCATCCAGGCTGTTGCCCCTGCAACTACTGAAAAGGCTGCTGCCCCTCTTCAGGAACCACACGTTTGTCTGGCCTCTCAACAGATACCCCTCCGTTGTGGTTGCACCTACGGTACGGCCATCTGAATCACTGAGGCACGCAAGCCTCCCCACCAACGGTTAATGGTTAATGGTACGGTAATGATACGGTATGCATATGTCGAAATATCGACAGTTGTCGACGACATCACCGGGCTGCATTCCCGCAAGTTATCCGAGCAATTACAGGTTATGTGATAACTATGTGAGACTATGAAATGATGACAAGGCGACTGGAAAAAATAAGTATACTCTTTATTATTTCAAAAGTAATCGCCACAACTGTTAGTACATTTACCCCCTAAGAGACAAGATTTTCATTCCAGAATGAGATTTTCACTCTGCAGAAGAGTGTGCGCTAGTTTTCGTTGCCTTCATGAAAAAATGTTTGCGGTTGCCTACGGAACCATTATAGCACCCTGGCATACACTTCTTTGTCCAAACCAAATCTACGCCTAAGAATGTTTTTCTCCAGGCCTCCAAAACTGTGGAAATAGCTTGGAGAGACAGCGGAAGTGTATGGCGGAAGGTGTAGGGGCTTTCCATTGATACGTCTGCAGAGTTTTCGAAACAACCTTGACAATATGTGGGCGGGAATTATCCTGCGACAGAATGATGTCAACTGTCAATTTACTAGAGCGTTTGGACATGATAGCGTGTTTCACCTTTTGAAAAATGTCCGCGTACCGCTGTGAGTTCACTGTGGCATCGAGCTACAAAAAGTCAATGAGCAGCGGGCCATTACAAAGAACAGGATCATCATGACTTTCTCGGAGCAGATGTGCCTGTCGTCTCGATTATGCTTCAGAAGTTTCACTGAGAAGCCCTTAAACATCCTTCATACAGTATCGGTGTCTCCGGAATCCTGTTTCCATATTTTTGTGGTCCCGAAGGAAGACATCCATGGCCGTCGATTTTCCTCGAACGAAGAGGTGCACTATTGGATGCAATCATGGTTCCGTAGACAACTGCAAGCATATTTCCATGAAGCCACCGTCACTCTTGTCTCACCATAGGATATATCTATTAATAGTTATGGCTATTACTTTTGAAATAATAGTTTACTTACATTTTTCCATCCGCCTCGTTTTCATTTGACTGCCCCTTACAGATAAACTACAAGCACTGAAGTCCTTTATTACTACTGATCATGAACTACTTCTCTCCAAACTAAAGCATATCTTCTGGCAGACAGAAAAGCTACAGAATACAGAGAGAGGCAATTAAAAATATGGCGTCCTGTACGAACGAAGAAGCTTTGAAGTCGAACTGATAAAACAGCCCAGCTTAAAAGTGTCTCAGCGAATATTACGTTTATGGAAAAATCTACAACACGAAGTCACTTGCGAAGATTTAAATGAAAATAAAACTGTGTAACAATGGAAGACAGAACAGCTGGTACGCAAGTATAATGGAGAAAAGAATATGCCATGTGGTTAACACTAGCCAGGCATCCAGCAGGGTAATAATATAAAAAGAGCAAGCACCCAAAATCATACTATCGAAGCCAAGATCAGAAAGGGAAATATAAAGCAATGCTTGAAAATTACATGAGGAAACACATTGGTAAAGCTGGAACTAATTTAAGAAATAAACACTGATAAGCAGAAAATCTGTTACTAGGCATTGTCTGAAGAAAATAAATCACATTGAGGAAGAAGCTACATTAATGGTATCGTAAGAACTTGTGTCGACAGAAAGAACTATGAAAAGCAGGGCCAGGCAGTCTCGACACTGAATTAATAAATGCAGTGTTTCATTTCCTTGTGAAAATATTTGGTAACTTACTGAGTGGGAAATGATGCCGCAGAAATGTGAAAATAAAGTAGAAATCACATGTACTCGTAACAAAGGAGGTGGTGAAGACTGCAACAATTGTCATGACACAGGTTTTTCTACAGCAGGAAGAATTTACCGCAGTGTTAGAAGAAAGGAACACAGGATAAAAGTACCACAGTTGTGAGCCGAAAGGTAAGGACTGGACGGACAGTGTGGGTCCCAAAATGTTGTGTCCGCATCTCTTATTTAACTAAATTCATATTGAGATATTAAGCTTTAGAACAGTTATTTACGCTTGGAGGGTTCAATTAACGCAGTCGGCCGGACACCAGACTAGCTGCTACAATCCCATTAAAACATGCGGCAGTACTGTTACTGTAAATACCACCACACGCCTACGTCAACAATGGCATAGCAAATCTGAGAAGCCGAGGCAGAAAATTGCCTATAATACTGGAAGAGAGACGCTAGGGAGGTGGCTCTTTTTTTTTTTATCTTATGGGACTTAACTGCTAAGGTCATCAGTCCCGAAGCTTACACACTACTTAATCTAAATTAACCTAAGGACAAACACACACACCCCTGCCCGAGGGAGGACTCGAACCCCAGCCGGGACCAGCCGCACAGTCCATGACTGCAGCGGGAGGTGGCTCTGTACTGGGTATCAGGCACTGATACATTAACATTGATACGTACATGTGCTGAATCGTTGCAAAGTATAGACAAATCGGAAATATTTTTACTAGAAACACAGCACAAGGAGAGCAGCATTCTTTGACAGTGAAAGATGGACGATAGGAAATCCGGAGAGAGACTGCAAGTATTTTACATGATGTGCCATCGAAAAATTTAATAAAGAAGTCTGCATGTAAGGAACGAAATCAGGAAATACTGAAAATAATAGTTGGCGTAGATGATAAGAAAGTTGTAAAGGCTGTTAGGTGGAACGTTTACGTAGAGAAAGGAAAAGATCTAAGGCACCATCAAAACCAACGGAAAGACGGATAAATTAAGGTAATATAACGCTCTTCGCTATCTGAGAATTTAGGGACCAGTCTTGTCACTTACTTGCAGGGAGTTAAGCTTCATCGTTTCGGAGTTTTTTTTTTTTTTTTTACTACTGCAGTAATTAGTACGAATCTGAAGGGACATAAGCTGTTTCTATTGAAATTCAATTTTATAAAATGTCGAACATTCTCTTTATTGCAAGAGACTGTTAATTCTGGCTTCTAATTTGTGTTTTGTACACTTCTGTCTCCAAGCATTTGGAGCTGAGGCTGACCACCAGTAATCAGTCGGGGGTCAAACATTCTGTAGAAGCCAATCCCAGCAGCTACTACACAGCGACTGCGAAAACGATGGAGGCTACCATGACGATAAGGAATTATATGCATAATTCTAACTTAATGTGTATTACCTTAATCCAATTATCTTTGTGTGTGATTAATAGTTACTTTAGTACGAAAAGCCAGGTACCTCTACGTGTAGTTATCAAAAACTTCAGTAGTGCTCATCAGGCGAGTTCATGTCGTCCGCTAAATACCGTTGTTTCCTGTTCAGTGATCCTGTCTGGGGTAACTGGAACGATGATGAGTCGAAAATTGTGAGGAGGGCAAAGTATGCAGCTAGTGCGCGAACTTAATGCAACCGCTGAACTGTGCAAAACTACGAACAGCACGGAGCTAACGTCGTAGTACAAGACTGTCGTGTCTGTAAATACCACCACATGGCTAGGTAAACACGGAACGCCATCGTAATTCAGAGCAGCCGAGGCGGAAAATCACATTATGTCGTCGGTGGGCACCGGAGAGCATCCTCTGAATGTAAACTCAGACCGCTCTTCAAACTGCTGCAGAGCTTCATATGCGCGCGTGCTGGGTGTACGAAACAAACCATCCTCGTCGTCGTAGACACACCGCAACCACTTGACAGAAATTTCCAGCATCGCACATGTCTGACGCGATTTGCTCGACATGAAGACGTAACACGCCGAACATTGCAGCACGTGCTAACCCTTAACATGCCAAGCCTAAGTAGTCAACATTGTATACAAGACTGAGGTCTTCCGGAAAAGACATGCTTTTTCTTAATTTCTCAATAAAGTAGCGTAGAAGGTTACTCAGGTTAGATCCTTCCGACGTCTAAAACTATAACTAAGTTAAATATGCGCTGATTTATCATAAAACATGATAAACTGAAGAATATGCACATATCGATTTCGTACCATCGCAGAAATAACAACAGCACCATGAATGTTTTTGTCTGTTGTCCACATTTGAGAAACTAATTCCTTCCGGAAGTTCCAGCACTGAACAACTCAAATCTCAAGCAGACAGAATCCACGCCTCTCAAAGTTCGAACTCTCTTCAGAGAAGTACTTGCGTTATAATGATGAACAACACGTGGCGGTTCAGAATTGGTGAAGGAGTATTTAGTATCTACAATTGGGTCATGAAGTAATATGTTGGAAACATCAGATATTATGACTACAAGATGACTTGCGTGAGTTGCCCCAAGATAGTCTTTGGCTATCTTACACTGACGACAGCAAGTCACCAGGGGCACTGAACTTGTCCATTTTCGCACTGATTTTGCAATAAACTCATCTCCTTCACAGGAATCCCTATCAGAATTTTCGCTGTTCATGCAACTTTCTTCTGAATTCACTTAAAAATTATATTCCGAATCCGACACACTTTGTTCCGGTATAAAGCCTCAACAGGTCTATTCAAGACATCTTCCGAGACACTGAGATCACATTCACACAGCATCCGAAGAATGTCATCATCTGAGAGTTGCTTGTGAGCGATTTTAAAAAATTTATGGTGTTCACATTACGAAGAAGAAAATACAGCAAAATATGGACCGTTGCATCATAAATCTAACTACACAATTTATTTCTTAAACAGATGCAGTCCACACACATAAACGTAAAGAATAAGTTGGTTCTTACGTTGCAGCGGTATGACCAAAATTTAGTCTCTTGGGGTACCTAAAGGATCCTGCTTAGTACGTTTAGGGTTAATTGCTTTACTTCGGTATCCACTGTTGCTGTGTTGAAAGTATACTGAAGAGCCAAAGAAACTGGTAAGCGTAGCTAATATCGTGTAGGGTCCCAGAGAGCACGCAAAAGTGCTGCAACGCGACATGGTATGGAATCGACTAACGTCTGAAGTAGTGCTGTAGGAAACTGACTCCATGAATTCTGCAGCGCTGTCCATAAATCCGTAAGAGTACGATGGGGTGGAGATCTCTTCTGAACGACACGTTGCAAGGCATCCCAGATATCCGCAACAATGCTCATGTCTGGCGTGTTTGGTGTCAATCGGAAGTGTTTAAACTGAGAAGAGTGTTACTGGAGCCAATCTGTAGTAATTCTGGACGTCTGGGGTGTCGCATTGTCCTGCTGAAATAGCCCAAGTCATTCGGAATGCGCAATGGACATGAATGGATGCAGGTGATCGGACAGGACGCTTACGTACGTGTCGCCTGTCAGAGTCGTATTTAGAGGTATCAGAGGTCCCATATCACTCAAACTGCACACGCCCCACACCATTACAGAGCCTCCACCAGCTTGAACGGTCCACAGTTGACCTGCAGGTTCCCTGGATTCATGAGGTTGTTTCCACAGGCCTACACGTCCAGCCCCTCGATAAAATTTGATACTAGACTCGTCCGACCAGGCAACATGTTTCCAGTCATCAACAATCCAATGTTGTGTTGACCGGCCTAGGCGACGCATAAAGCTTTGTGTCCCGCAGTCATCAAGGGTACACGAGTGGGCCTTCGGCTCCGAAAGCCTATATCGATGACGTTTCCGTGAATGGTTCGCACACTGACACTTGTTGACGGCCCTGCTTTGAAATCTGCGGAAGGGTTCTACTTCTGTCACGTTGAACGATTGTCTTCAGTCGTCGTTGGTCCCGTCTTTGCACGATCATTTTCTGGCTTCAGCGACGTCCAAGATTTGATGTTCTATCGCATTCCTGATATTCACGGTACAGTTGTGAAAAGGTCGGACGGGTAAATCCCCACTTTATCTCGACCCCGGGGATACTGTGTCCCATCGGTCGTGCACTATCTGTAACACTACGCTCAAAGTAATTTAAATCTTGATAACCTGCCGTTGTGGCAGCAGTAACCGGTCTAACGACTGCGCCAGACACTTGTTGTCATACATAGGCGTTGCCGACCGCAGCACTGTATTTTGCCTGTTTACGTATCACTGCGTTTGAATATGCATCATATACCAGTGTCTTTGGCACTTCAGTGTAAATGAGTAACGATGAAGTATAAGCCGGACAGAATTGACATACTTCGGTCAGAGTGCTAGAAAAGTATTGGGTGTAGTACAAGCAACAGATACTTGGAAAATACAGGATCTCTAGCAAGTTATATAGAAAATATCAGAAATGATAGCAATGGGGCAGTTAATCTTCTTGGTCTCTGCCGAATGAATAAAAAGAGACTCTCCAGATGTTTCTGTAAGTCTGGAAGAAAAAGTCAACAAGATCAGAGTAAGGGAAACAAGAAAGTGTGTTGTAAAGTATTCATCTACGTGCTTGTCCTTCAAACAACTTTGGCTGAATTTTGTCAAGCTAAAGTGACATCTGCAAAAGTAGGAATTTTGGACGTGCTCGCAAAAATACCGGATGCGTTTATCTTCTGAATGCCTATCTTGGTTGAGGCAGACGGCATAGCGAATCATTGTGATAGGTAAATGAAATTTTCATCCTAACATAACTACGAAAAGAATGCTATGTTTATTGAATTGGCTCTCTCTTCTGAAAATAAAATCCTTGTGTGAATACATGCAACTTAAAATGAAGCCGGATTAATCTTCATAAACACGCTGCATTTCACAAAAATTGCTCTTCCTTCGAAAGCAAGTCTGGTTTTTGTTATTTACACTTACTTTATACCGTTATAATAGAATAATATCATGGTGTCAACTCACATTATGTTTCGATCTGTGTAATTGCTTTACCACTTATAGATATCGAAGAAGTTTAACTATAAACAACATTCGTTCCCGAATACAATCCTACGGGAGAATCGACAGCAATATAGTTTACTGGTCGTTGGGGTTATGAATACTCTCGACCGATTCGCAGAACAAAAAAAAAAAAGTAACTGATTATAAGTGGTTTTGTCCCACACAAGAACGTAAAATTGCTAACTAAATCATGTAACCGATGTTTGTGTGTAGCAATGCGATTTGAGATGGGTTTGGTTCAGAAGCTGTACCTGCTGGGTTGGAGAGAAACACGTTATGCAGTGGTAGTAATGGAAATGCTGAGATTATAAGAAATAAACCTTGAAACAGACACTTTGAGCTCTGTTAACTGTTCGAACTACGATACGTAATGATAGATATATGAGACGTATATTTTTCTAAATAACTGGCGTTGATAAATAAATATTCATTTAACATAACTATCAAAGGCAGAGCGGTCGCGCAGTTCACGGTATATACCTCGACAAGTTACTTTTCGGTACGTGATGCTTTCAGTGGTAAACGTTTAAAACAATAGCTCATACACGCTAAACAGGAGAAAGACAAGTGCAGTTGAGAATGTAGTTGTACACAGCCTACCATCCGCATACACAGGATGTATCGTAATGAATGGAGTAAACTGATACTGATATACAATGGTCGCAGTTTCGAATCCTGCCTCGGGCGTGGATGTGTGTGATGTCTTTAGGTTAGTTAGGTTTAAGTAGTTCTCAGTATAGGGGATTGATGACCTCAGATGTTAAGTCCCATAGTGGCAAAAGAGCCATTTGAACCAGTTTTTTAATACTGGTTTCAGTATATGGTAATAGAAGCAGAAACATTCCACAAAACATGGATCCGCAAAGGAGACATTTACGAGATAATTATGACTGACTGGTTATCAGATGCAACTGACTTCAAGATGAATTATCGTCCCACCTAAAACACTGTATCCGCAATGCGAATTTTTCGATTAAGACATTAACTCCCGGACATGAATCACGCAAGGTTATGAACCAGACTAAGGCCTTTTTCAATTGTTTGTAACGGTTAGACTCATGGACCGTGAAGTTAATTTATGTAATATCACTCCTGCTAGACGACGTGTATACGAATTGTACGCAACCATTAAAAAAAATCAAGACCCCTTTCACAATTACAGGTAAATCACTCTTATTTTTTGAAGAATCGAGCAAAAGTTATAAAACTACTGAATACGGAAGGCCTCGACGGGTTGGTTTACAAATTCGCAGCAGATTAAAAACATCTCGAAATTAATTAATAGGTTGCTACTTTCACGTTACAAGTGTGAAAAATGAAAAAAATTCTAAGCACACGAACATTTCATTCAGACACCCCTTACAGTTTGTGATAACTTGCTTTGATTTCCTTATGGCTTCAGCCGGACCACATTTTTGAGAATACTTTCGGTAATACGATGTGCACCTGCTTCTCTTGCTGCCGGTTTCTTGCAAGACATACTCTGCATGCACAACATGTCACCCTTCTTGACCTTTCCTTTTAATACGGTCGTTCGATTGTACCTCCTGTTACTCTTAAATGTAGCTACGAGGTGGGTTGAAGTGTTCGTTCAGTTTATGGGCTAAGGCAACACTTGTGTAGAAAATACAGCGTGTGTCCGACTTTTATAAATTGATCCATCAATTACATCACTACACGCGAGGGTACTTTTTGATCTACAGGACCATCTCCTTCCATGAATATATTTTCACCTGCGAGGTATAGCCTCTCTGAATACACAGCTTGAACCACGTTCATGACGTTTCCCCGGAATGTACTTACGAAATCCAGCCTGCTTCGCTGAGTGGGAACGTGCTTGCCTACCCTGCAATTAGCCCGGGTTCAATTCCCGGTGGGGTTGGAGAGTTTCCCCGCCCGTGGACAGGGTGTTGTGTTGTCCTCATCAACGACGCGCAAGTCACCCAACTGGCAACACTTGAAATCAGACTTGCACCTGGCGACCGAACTTCCCCGAACGGGGAACAGCAATGCCACACGACCATTTCATTTTTTTCCAAACGGTACTCATAGTTTCATCAATGGACACTTTCTCACAATAGCAATACACTTAGTAAAGTTCATTGTTTATTAGATTAACTAACACTGGAGTTTTGTAACGTTTGCTTTTGTTTGTGCCAGAATTGTTCGAAAAATGTGGCATACTCAAAAGCACCTCAAACCTGTTGCGGAGAAAAAACTTACCTCCTTTTGTACAATGCACTCTTTGACCCATGGTTTTGGAGTGTAGGTTTCCGATCCAAACCAATCCAAAAGACGAATGCAGAAAGCCTTGCTTCATCATTTGTGTCCATCCATTGATGTGGCCTGCTGTGTTCTGTACATCTTTCATTGCAACACTGTAATGCGTTGCTCGGCATACGTATTCGTTTCGGTTACAACGTTTTCAAAATTGGGTCATCAAAAAACAATCGTTAAAAATCCAATTTATCACATCTTCCTGTCATTTTCGACTTCCCATGATCATCAATTCCCTCATTACAGATTGTGGTAATTTATCTCATATTTCCAGTTACATCATGCTAAGTAGCTTAGGAGACGTCACTGGGTGGCACATCTGCTGATTTCCCACCAGTTGCTCGTTTTCTTTTCCTCGGTTCATCTGCATCAGAATCGTCGGAATAACTACCACAACTCTCAAGAGAGTATAGAGGATCATTGCTGTCAGATACTGTGCTGAACAAATTCACCTCTCTCTTCATTAGCTTCCTTTGCCGGACACCGTAACAAACTCACAAAGAAACAAGCTCTAATCGTTACAGAAACACTACTTAAAACAGACATAACCTCTAGAAACATTGCCACGCGACTTACCACGCCTGTAAAAAAATACTAAACGCAAGGAATTAATTGACTGCAGGGAAAACTAATACAGTCGACTGTCATATTATCCATCAACGAATTTCCGAAACGAAAGGGCGCGGCCTCTCGGGAGGCCAGGGCAACTATGTATCCATTTGAATTAAATGTGGCAGTATATACGAATTATTCACGCGGCCTGGAATATGTGTATCAATCAACGTACATGGCCTGCCAGGGAAGTCACTCTGTGTATAAATCTGATACACATGGAAGGCCATATGTTAGGTCATCTAACTGTTTCTTATGTACATTAAGGATTAAAAATCCTCGAAGTCAAAAATTGGAAAAAATTGTCATTACTACAATACCGTTTGCGAAAATTGCAACACCAGGAAGGAAACACATGAATTCATTTAATATAATATCACAAGTTAGGTATACGACAAGTAACAAATGATTACCTTGTCAAATATATACATGTCCTTTGAGCTCTACCATTCAGTATGTCGTGCGGCCACCATGCGCTGCAGTTAGTGCTGTTTTACACTGTGGCATTGAATCAATAAGGTTGTGAATACGTTCCTGAGGGATTTCCCTCTAAGCAGTTTGTATCCGAGGCCACAAATCTGTGATACCAGTTACGGGAGGACCGCGACGTACCAGGTGCCTCCCAACCATATCCCAGACGTGTTCGATGGGCGACATGTCTGGCGAATGTGCATGCCAGGGAAGAAATGGTACCCGTCGCTCTTCGTCGAAAGCCTGTATATTCCTCGCAATATCTGCCAGGGCATTGTCCTGGTGAAATGTGGCCTGAGGGTCTGCCTGAAGCAGGGGGAGTACCTCAGGCTCCACAAACTCCGTTAGGTACCGGTTGCTGTTCAAAGTGCCCGCAATACGTAGGAGGCGAGATCGGTTGTTGTAACCAATGGTGTCCCAAATCATCACACCTGGTGTTCGTCCGCTACGCCGCTCCACAATGCAGACCTCCAGGTTGCGCTCACCCCGGTAAAGCCGGACACGCATGCTGCCATCACTGTAGGACACGTTGAAGCGGGACTCACATGTTGCCATTCAGCACTCCAGTGACGGTGTTCACGTGCCCACTGCAGTCTTAGGAGCTTGTGGTTTCTGGACGATGGAATCTGACGTAATGGCATGCGTACAACCCCGCCTGCAGCAAACGGCGACGAAACGTCGATGCAGACAAGTTCACACCTGTTACAGTGCTCCAGCGACGATCCAACACTGTGTATAACGCTATACGGGCCGTAATGGCCATGGGGACAAGATGACGGTCATCCCGTATTGTGCTCATGTTCCGTGATCCAGTTCTTGCTCGTCGCTGCGTACGACCTTTCTCTATTCACTGCTTCCACACACGCGTCACTGTCGTAGTAGCATGCCCTGTGCGAGCCGAAATGTCACGGTGTGACAACCCCGTTTCCCGGAGACCGATCATTCGGCCCCGTTCGAACTCGCCGATATGGCCTCCTTTGATGTCGAAGAGGCATACTGGCACTCACTGTATTGTTTCCACCTTGTGTGACAGCTCTGCACCGACTACACTAGGCGCAACACCGATCCTGTCGCACCGAAACGAGAGGGCTCTGCTCGGCCTACGTGTACCCCATCTCACTGCAAAATGTATCACGTATTGCTTGCACACCCGTCGCCACTTCTAACAGGTGTGGCGCTATTCGGGTAATTAATTCTCGGTGTTTCACTTTTCACAAACGGCAGTGTAGTTTCAGCTGCGAACGAACCATCTTCAGGTCTAAAGTATAAATTAGCACATAAGAAAACAGCAATGTCGAACAGCATATTACAAGAACAGAAATTACAGATCTAGGATATAAAAATACACATAAAATTACAGAAATGTCCAACGGCATGTAAGAAAGATTTTTGCAGGATATGTTCCATAAAAGCAGCCTTGATTAAACTACCATAGCGGCTTAACAAATCAAAAAATGTGTGTGAAATCTTATGGGACTTAACTGCGAAGGTCATCAGTCCCTAAGCTTACACACTACTTAACCTAAATTATCCTAAGGACAAACACACACACCCATACCCGAGGGCGGTCTCGAACCTCCGCCGGGATCAGCCGCACAGTCCATGACTACAGCGCGGCTTAACACATAGTCATAATATTGTGAGTGACAAAGTTCATACAGAATGTAATGGTGGAATAATTTGACATATCGTTCGTATTCATCAATTAGAACTTACTACAGATACATATCCATCGAAATGGGAGGACGACACATAGAACATCTCTTTCAACAGACAAACTGTAATGTGTAACATGCTGAACCAGTGCTGTGTTTCTCAAAATACGACTTCAGTAAAACTAGAATCTAATTACACGTGTACTTTGTCGAAAAGTTATGCTGCCTACGACAATATTTCATACAACAGACAACGGCGGCGCTAAACCACACATTCTCCGTTACGTCGGAGACGGCTCGTTTCTGGACCCATGTTTACTGGAACATTTTTACTTCTACTATCGTATGTTTCCATCCGTGTCGGCTTTCTGTATTAATTGAAGAGTGTAACCAAAAAACCTGCTATTTGTAATTTTTTAAGTAAATTATTATTTCCACAACGGCCAATCTATGTAAGATTGTCATTGCACCCAAGACGTTGTGATGTGCCACAGTAGTTAGTTCAGTTCATGCATTCATCACAACCTTTGCTATGTTGGGCACCGGTTTACTCAGAAGTCTGCTAAGTGCCATAGCAGATCTCAATAAAAAAGGGTGATAATCTCCCTTTTTGTTTATTATATGTCATTTGGAGTCTCTAACATCACTGAACGAATGTTCTTAGTATCCAGCCACAGTTACTCGCCGAGCGGTAGGGACTTTACGTTGATTATGAAGAGGAAGAGGCTGTGCAGGGCATTTGTACCTGAAGACGTGTAAGACATTGTAGAATATGCTATGTATGTTAACGGAAGAAAATTTCATTAATATTTACTATCCTGGTGATTCCCTCGTAGCGCGGCTTTCCCCGTCGGAGGTTCGAGTTCTCTCTCGGGCATGGGTGTACGTGTCGTCCTTAGCGTAAGTTAGTTAACTTAGATTAAATAGTGAGTAAGCTTAGGAACCGATGACCTCAGCAGTTTGGTCCCATAAGACCCTACCACAAATTTCCAAAATTTTACTCCCTTGTGACTGGGTGTTGTGTCATGTCCTTAGGTTAGTTAGGTTTAAATAGTTCTAAGTTCTAGGGGACTGATGACCATAGCTGTTAAGTCCCATAGTGCTCAGAGCCATTTTTACTCCCTTGTAGCAACAGGGAAGTTGCAGATGTCAAAGGTAGTGATGATTCTCTTCTCGGAAACGAATCCCAGAGTTAGAGAAGTGCAATATCCCTTCAGCAAACTGGAAATTCTGAAAAAGCGGTAAGAATCTAATAAAGGGAGAGGAGGATTCTAATATCAGAAATGGTAATAAGTCTGGTACCACCTTTGGCACTTGGTTGATTATTGAGTAAAAGGGTATACAGAGGAATGTTTAGTTTTTCTGACTTCAGCAGTTCACACTAATATGGCATGAAATGAAACGGTCGTATGGCATTGTTCGGATTAGGCCGCCAAGTGCAAGTCTTATTTCAGTCATTGGGCGACTTGTGGCCGATGATGAGGATGAAATGATGATGAGAACAATACAGCACCCCGTCCCCGAATGGAGAAAATCTCCACCGCGACCGGGAATCGAACCCAGGCCCAGTGCATGGTAAGCAAGCACGTTACCTCACAGCTAAGCAGGCGGACACTAATATGACATGCAATACGTTAATTAACTGTAAAAAAGCTATCTATCATTATATTCCTTTCATTTAGTGCTCACTGTATTTAATACTCAAAATTAAAATGAAAACTCTTGTGACACATATTTTAACATAATTCCTAAACAACTTTTTGGCGCTTAGAAAGTCTTTGAGTTAAACTATTCAACTGGCGAAAATTATTTCCATTGACTATTCATCTGCACATTACTCTATCCTGTGAGGGAAGGAGATTAAGTGACCGAAGTACCGTAAGCTGCTTATGAAGCGTCCAGATTTAAGCCTTACGTGGTTTCTCGATTTCAGTTAAGCAAAATACTGGAAATGTTTCTTTTGAAAAGGACACCACCGAGTTTCCTTCTCATCATCCCCCTTTCCGGTCTTCTGATTCGTCTCTAATTGATGGGTCTGTAAACAATAACACCGTTTCCTTGGTTTTAATTCACTCTGGCTACTCGAGTTTCTCTGCTGGTCAACGCTGTTGTCGGCTGTCTGTTCGATACAGCTGTTGTCAAATCTCAAATGACGGAAAGGTAAAAAAAAATCACTAAATCGAAACCGAAGAATGTTGTTCTTGCAGCAACCTGACATATTAGTGATAAATATTTAATGATGTAAATATTTTATTGTTAACAGTTTAAATGTTGTGGAAGGCGAAATTATTTCTATGGTCCCACACTACTGAATTGAGGAGAACAGATAATTATGGATTCTTCCATTATAAACTGTACATTCGAAACACTCTTCATGTTGGATTATTCAGCGTTGTCATTCCGAGTCATGTTGACATAATAGGCTGATTGGCTCTGGTATAAGGTCAATATTGGTACTCGAGTGAAAATATAATTAGCATGTATCAGTCATAAAGACATTCAGGCGTCCAAGATTGATAAACAACGTCAGATAAGAACTTCAGAATGTGGTACACAAAATTTGACCAGCTGCCACAAAGAGAGTTCATGATTTACTGTTTGACACAAAATACGAAACAATAAGAGAAATATTCTTTTATGTGAACATATTCGCATTGAGTGTCGGATGTACCACACAGCTGAGTGCGTTTCTCCTGCGTAACGAACCGTCTTATTGCTGGCCCTAGTAACATCACACAGCATGTGTTTCGGGTATTATACCGTGTATGGTCCTACAAGAGACGAGATACTGTTCCCATTTCAAAAGAACTATTTGTCTTCCTGCATTGGTAAACTACACATTAATGAGAGCACCGCCTGTGCTCGACGTCAACATATAATAACCACTCACAGATATCAGGTGGCAGCACTAGCACTGGAGGGCATATAAAGCGTACCGGGGGATGCGGAAAACAGTGCAGTTGCTGAAACGGAACGGTTTATCTGAAGTAAAAACCGGCATGATCACTGGCTTTCGGGGCAAGGGCAAAAGCTTTTCCGAAACGTCTAAGTTTTTAAACTGTTCGCGTGCTACCGTGGTTAAAGTATACAGAGCATGGCTAAATTTAAATATCCAAAATCGTCACTGAGGCAGCTGTGTTGCACCACGGGCCATAGAATGAAATGATAATTGAATCAAGACCTTAATCTGTCGACAGGCGTAGATATACACGAACAGGGACAGCAGAAGATGTGTGCCCCGACCGGGAGTCGAACGCGGGATCTCCTGCTTACATGGCAGATGCTCTATCCATCTGAGCCACCGAGCGCACAGATGACAGTGCGACTGCAGGGATTTATCCCTTGCACGCTCCCCGTGAGACCCACCTTCTCAACATAATGTCCACACACTACTTTCGTAGGGACCCTGTCCATCATACTCATTATTCGCGGCAGGCAATCTTACAGAGTCCCCTAAGAGGTCGGGAAATGCGTGTGCATCCAGCACAAAAGAATAAGGTCAATGGCCGGTTAGCCTGAACTGTAGGAGTATGGTATCTGTTCTTTCGGGCATATCCGAAAGAACAGATACCGTCTTCACATACGGGCCGCAGACGTTAACTGCGGAGATGTGTACGAACGATTAGACGTGCAGCTGTGGCGCAATTGACCGCCCACATGAATCAAGGGGCCAGCAACAGTGAACGCTGCTGCGTTTGGTCCTCCACAGCAGACGTCTGGTTCATGCATACATGCTGGCTGCTCTTCATTGGAGACGATGTTTCGAATTTACACGCCAATAGCGCAACTGGGCATCCACAGAGTGGCGATAGGTGGACTTTTGCGGATGAATCACGTTTAATGCTCCATCGAACATGTCCATTGGCGTGTACGGCGTGAAACGTCTGAAAGCAAACTATCGCCACAAGGGTCCAGGCTAGAGGGCTTTCCGTGGCCGATCTCGTCATTCTGGAAGGCAAAATAATCAACACAAGTATGCAGTACCTTTGGGTTCAAATGGTTCAAATGGCTCTGACCACTATGGGACTTGACATCTTAGGTCATCAGTCCCTTAGAACTTAGAACTTCTTAAACCTAACTAACCTAAAGACATCACACACATCCATGCCCGAGGCAGGATTCGAACCTGCTACCGTAGCAGTCCCGCGGTTCCGGACTGAAGCGCCTAGAACCGCACGGCCACCACGGCCGGCTATCTTTGGTTCTCCTGGCAAATACCAGGAGGACACTGTAACGTATCACACAGCCTGCAGTGTTAGTGTATGTTTCGAAGAGCAGCAGGTTGAGTTTTCAGTTCTCCTCCGTCTACCAAAGTCCCCAGATTTAAACCGAATCGCGAATCCGTGGGAGCTTCTGGATCAGGTTATACGTGCCACGGATCCTAAATCGAGAAACCTAGTGCAGCTAGGAGTCGTCACGCCTACACATCCCTGTCGGTACCTTCCAGAACCTCACTAACTCTCTTCCTGCACGTCTCACAATGGCCCGCGCTGCAAAAGGTGGTAATACACGCTTTTCCTGCTGGTCAGATTAATGTGATTGGACTGTGTGTCTCCCAACTTGGACGGTATTACATCGAAGTTTTTCGCGGCAGCACCATTATAGCAAAGACACCCGCGTCGGTCGTCTGCTGCGCCTAATTTAGCAACACTGTCCTAACGGATACATTCTTCGTACGTCCCGCATTGATTTTTGTGGTTATGTCACGCAGTGTTGCTTGGCTGTTAGCACTCCATCTCTCCGCGAAGGCCGCTGCTCTCTGTCGTTAAGTGAAGGTCGCAGCCACTCCGTTGTCCGTGGTGAGAGGTGGAGCCTGGCGTCGCGGGACAGAGCGAAACACGTTATGGTTGAGAAGAGGGGCCAAGATCAGTTAGTGTTAGTTGCATAAAACACACAAACTTTTATTTTCTTAAAAACACTTAATCACACATGTCCTTAAAAGGATCAAAAACAATACGGCTGAAATCCCGAACGCAAGTTATAAAATTGTTTTAAAGGAATACACACGGCTGAAGGCATTAGTTAAAAAAAATTCAAATAAATACTCGGCTGAAGGCTACATACTGAACATCGAACAACTCAACGATTAACGCCTGAATAACAAAGTTTTGAAATAGGGCAAATTCTCCTCTCAAAATTAAGTATTGTCAACTGAATCTTAAAACCTTAATTTCAGTCGGCTTAAGGCCTTATTTTGAAAGTAAAACAAACTCAGTTACCAGACGGCTGCAGGCCTCACACAGTGCTTGAAACTAAAAGAAAATCACAATCAAAAAAACTACAGAACAGTGGTGCTCAGAACTGTTCCAAGGGTCTGCGTGAGGAGATAACTCTAACAGAAGTTTACGTGAGACAGGCAGCCAGACGTATGATTAAATAATCGGACGGCAACCCGACCCAGGGACGGCTGAAGGACCGACCAACAACCTAATCAATCCCCTTCCGCCCGATCAACGGCAGGACAACGGAAAATATCCGGGAGGACGAAGATGACGGCAGCACTAAGCCTTCAAAATTAGCGTTTAAATACAGCCAAGGCACAGTAACCACTCAAAAATATAAAGAAACATCAAAGACTGTCGTACTACACGCCGTGCCGGACAGCATTAACACGGCGAGGCAACACACTCTCGCTGCTGTGTCCCAACCGACCGACTGCCTACTCCAGTACGCAGACAGCGTTCATAACTGCTCATTGGAAATCACAGAAGCTACACGCAGTTCGACGTAAACACTTACAGCAAGAACTCCGACAATCCTAAAACCAATCACTGTGGAACAACAAGTAGAAATCACAAATCCACACTCACAGAGTTTCCACAAGCGTTCAGCGACCAGATACACGTCGTCCGATGAGACGACCGACCGCACGACCAACCAAGGTCGTCCCCACTCAAGTTATGTGTGTAGGGAATGGGCGGAAGAGTCACGCCCGTCCGAAGCTCAGTGCAGCTCCATCCCGACTCCCATGATGTCCGTTCGCAAGTCGGACACATGACGACCCGGAGACACTGGCTCGGACCTAACCATACAGAGGGAACACTTGCCCATTGGCCATCCGACATCTCTGCACAAGGAAAGAACCGACCCACGTCCGGCAAGGTGACCAACTGACGAGGCTCAGGAATTTTCAAAAGACCACATACACGTCGCCCGATGAGACGACCGACCGACCGACCGACCACGCCGGTCGTTCACGCTCCAGTCTCATTCCGCCGGACAGTTCATGTGTGTCGCCAGCGATCGGCTAGTACTTAGTACTTGCTGTCCGCACCTCACCTTCGCTGCGTCCCCCCCCCCTCCCCCTCCCCCTCCCCGCCCCGCTGATCTCTGACAGACCACGACCCGGAACTACTAGCGGTCGCTCCAGAGATAGTACGACAGTACACTTATCGATAAGCGCTGATGCTGCCACTCATGGGCAAACAAGCCACCAACTTAGTGACGCCAGTAGATCGAATAAGAAACGAGGCGACAATTCCGTAAGGACAAGCTGTCAAGCAAGTAAGGGCATGAACACGAGCCGCGCACGGCTCGAGAGGTAATGCCTAAAAGGTAGTATTCTCTGCACACTCTTGACACTGTTGACCTTGGAATATTGAAGACCCTAACCATTTCCAAAATAGAATGTTCCATGCTTCTAGCTCCAACTACCAATCGGCGTTCAAAGTTTGTTAATTCCCGTCGTGCGCCTACAATCAAGTAGGATATCTTTTCGCATGACTCACCTCAGTACAAATGGCACCTACGCCAATGCACTGCCTTTTCGGACGTTGTTTCAGGCGAGACTATCTCCGTCTGTATATGTGCGTATCGCTCACAACGAGGGAGGTCTAGTGTCTTCCGCTACGGTCGCAGGTTCGAATCCTGCCTCGGGCATGGATGTGTGTGATTTCCTTAGGTTAGTTAGGTTTAATTAGTTCTAAGTTCTAGGCGACTGATGAGCTCAGAAGTTAAGCCGCATAGTGCGCAGAGCCATTTGAACCATTTTCTTCTAGTGTCTTGCAGGGCCCCCTGTAAGTTCGGTTGCTCGTTAGTTGTGAAAGTAATCAGGTGCTTAAATGAGCGGACTGGAATTTGTGTTAAATTGCTTAGTTCATCGTGAGCCAGTCGTCGTACAGATCTATGAAACTGCTTTGGAATCGCTGTTTGCCAGTAGACACAAGTTATGTAGAAAAAAATGTATTATGTTGGCTGGCAGATAGATTTCTGTGAGATTTTGCACAGAGTTGTTAACTTTAATTCTTGTTGTTTCATATTCTGACCTCCTAGCCGTAGGTGGTTAATATTTAATACAATTTGAAACCGATTTGTAGATTTGGGATTTTATAACAAATTATTTTATAATCCGGGAACCGTAGCTGTCGAAGGGCATGGTATTATGAAGAACTCCGAAACAACTGGAAAATTGTTGTTTGTTAAAATAGGACCTGTTTCGTGCCTTAAAGCCATATCATCAGGTGGAACGTACACGGTAAAAGGCAAAGTACAGTGTTACCACATTTTGGTGATATTAAAATTAATAAAGAAATTTTTAAAATACACTCACAGCGTTAAAAAATGGTTCAAATGGCTCTGAGCACTGTGGGACTTAACATCTGAGGTCATCAGTCCCCTAGAACTAAGAACTACTTAAACCTAACTAACCTAAGGACATCACACACATCCAGGCCCGAGACAGGATTCGAACCTGCGGCCGTAGTGGTCGCTCGGTTCCAGACTGAAGCGCCTAGAACCGCTTGGCCACACCAGCCGGCTCACAGCGTTAAAAGAACATGAGCATATGCATCGCTCCTACTCGAAATTTACTATTCAGAGAATATCGTCATTGTATGACGAGCGAAAGGCAAAGAAGACGTGCTCCATTCTTTAAAAGTTGCCTGCATAGAAAAAGAAAAAAGGGAAAAATTTTGTTGTGAGTGGACGCTAAAAGTTTTGAAATATGGGCCAGATGACTGATAAAATATTGTGACTGCTGATATGATTAGTCGTTGCAGTATGCAAATTACTATGTGGAAAGTATCAGAGGGCAGTGCCTTACCAGTGTGACGACAGGGCAGCTCGGTGTAGGGCAGGGAAAAGCGGCCAGCAGTAACGACAAAGGCTGACTATCTGGCTGACGGAGCGGAAGATACCCATGTAGACAGTGAGACGTCATATACTCATGTCTAGGAGCGCTGGGTCGCTACCCTTACAAGCGACAATAATACAGAATTTTATTACGTACTAACACCTAATCATAAAAACTCTCACAATTAGCCAGAATACTATGGTGCTTCCATCACAGTTGGTTATTCAATGTGAACTGTGCGTTTTCGTTTCTGTATATAACAATTTCTGCTTCCTGTAATATATTCAAAACATGGCTTTTTTTCTTTTTCATGAAGTGTTCTTAAATTTTCTGAAGGGCTTGTGATGCTGTGCCCCTCTTTGCATAAGTGCACTGTTAATGCAGTTCGGTCATATAAGTCTTATAAGTTAAAGTGTTCCTGAAATCTTGTTCGATATCGCCTACCGGTTTGTCCTATATATTTCTAAAGGCAGTCATTGCTTGTAACGCAGTATTCACCCGCTCTATTGTATATATTTACCACAGCTTTTTCCTTGTGCCTGAGCTCACTGCCTACAAAAATATACTGGAATAACGTTTTTAGATCTCATACGGCTGGCAATTTTTCCGGATATTGCACCAAGATATGGTATGTGCTCTAAGCTCTATAAAATTTTCTTCTGGTCCTCTATGGGAAGGAAGATTTTTCTTTTTCAGCATACATCTATTAATTGCATTAACAAATTCTGGATCGTAAGCGTTTTGATACGCTGTATACTGTATGATCCCACATTCAGCCACTTGAGCTTCATTAGTAAGGGACACTTCATACGTACGGCTTAACATGACTCGGAATCTTGCGAATTTATGTGTCATTGGGTGACATGGTATTTTAAGCTGTAGCTGCTAATGACTCATGACTGTTTTGAGCAGATTTTAGTAACTGTTTAAGAAAAGTAAAGAGACTTACTATTTTTTTAAGTAAATTGATTCAAGGCATTAATCCGCTATTCTTGAACTAATTATTCAAGTTGCAAGTGAGCATTTTATTTGCTTCAAAATAAAATCGCTCTAGTTATTTTGTTATTCTCAAGATAGTGTTAATGGAGAATGAATTGGTGAAGTTATGTTGATACTTCATCCTTTTTTATGGCTGTAATCTTTTAAATGATGAATGTGCTTGTAAATGGCAACTGCGAGCATACCCCTTGGAGGTGGTATTTGATTCGGTTTTTGAGTGTACGTAAATGGTTTTTGAAATTTGCACACGCCTCGCAACCCAGTCCATCACGCCTGGTTCCGCTGCATATTCGCTGTTGACAGACTGCATCTGCTGCTCTCGATTTTAATTCTAGTAGATCATTTTGTTTATTATGGGGAACTTTGAAACTCTCCTAATCCCTCTCAGCAGTTGGTACACGAGCTTTTAAACGTCGATTTGCATTTATTGGAGCATAAAACTTCGGAAATTTATCGATAATAAAAAAAAAACTTCAACGTATTTGCAGTCATTAGAATTTCGCATCGCAATAATACTGAATGGTAATCACTCGAAACAAGGGTGGATGTTTACATGAATTATTGGAAAATTGTAGAAAATTAAAGTATACATACGTAACTGATGAACACAATTGGCGACTGACGTATTTGGCGCTACAAATCAACGAAAATATTTGTTTCGCTGCACTAGATTTCATCTCTTGCTTGCATCCACAAATATATACAAACTACTAATGATATCAGTTTGACACAAAGAGTATTTTCGAAAATATCTGTACATGCAACTAGTTAATTACATCAAAATGTAATTTAGGTCACTTAACATATACTACAGAGCAAACAAGTAATTTTGACACCTGAACTTACCGCTGTAAGTAGATATAATTCTCCAAAAAAAAAAAAAGCACTCTGTCTTCTGGCCACAAGTGGCCCACCGGGACCATCCGACCGCCGTGTCATCCTCAATGAGGATGCCGATAGGAGGGGCGTGTGGTCAGCACACTGCTCTCCCGGTCGTTATGATGGTTTTCTTTGACCGGAGCCGCTACTATTCGGTCGAGTAGCTCCTCAATGGGCATCACGAGGCTGAGTGCACCCCGAAAAATGGCAACAACGCATGGCGGTCCGGATGGTCACCCATCCAAGTGCCGGCTACACCCGACAGCGCTTAACTTCGGTGATCTGACGGGAACCGGTGTATCCACTGCGGCAAGGCCGTTGCCAATTCTCCAAAAAATGATGATAATTTTTCGTGTGAGTGTATTGTCAACAAAGCCGCGAAGGACAAGTTGCTCAAGAAGAATTCGAAATCTTCGGGAAACCGTAGTACGTTTCAGAGATGTTGGTGGCTTTGTGTAGAACACTTACCATCACCTGTGCCCAAAAACTGTCAATCTTTCTACCAGTGTCATTCTGGGATGATACGAATTCGCGACAGTCACCATCAAGGGCCATTATGTCAACCTCTTCGAACAGCCGGACAAGACTTACACTGTCATGACTGGGGAATATATTAGTTAAGCCTAAGGAAATAAGTGAAACAATTCCAACGGAGCTTCTTGGCACATGCTCATGAGTGTGTGCCGCCAGTTGGCACAAGGACGTGGGAGACCTGAGTATTTGTAAACGATAACGCCTTAGGAGGCAGTTTCCTCACTCTCCATGATTCACTACAGTGCTATGCCTTAGATGTACATTCTCATAAGGTTTCATCTAATTACGCTATTAGTTTCATTTCTCTTGGCTGGGAATGCCCTCTTCTTCTGTGCTAGTCTCTCTTCTATGCACTTCCTGCATCATCTGTCATCGTCTATTTTTCTGGCTATGTAGCAGAATTCCTTAATTTCATTTACTTCATAATCACCAATCCTAATGTTCAGTTAAACACTGTTCTCATTTCTGCTACTTCTCATTACATCCATCTTTCTTCTATTTACTCCCGATCCATATTCTGTACTCATTAGACTGTTCTTTCCATTCAACAGATCCTGTAACTCTTCTTCACTTTCACTGAGAATAGCGATGTCATTAGTGAATCTTACTTTCGATATCCTTTCAGCCTAAATTTTAATACAGAGTTTGATCTTTATTTTATCCCCATTATTGCTTCTTGGTTGTATAGAACTGACCAGTAGGGGTGAAAACCTAGATCGGCTGTATTACTCCCATTTTAATCGGAACATTACCTTCTCGGTCTTCCAATCTTACTGTTGCCTCTTGGTGCTTATACACACCGTTTATCACGCATCTTTCAATGTAGCTTACTCCTATTTTTGTCAGAAAACGCGTTGCATCATTTCACAATGTCAAACGCTTTTTCCAGGTCGAGAAATTCTATGAGTACATCTGGACTTTTGTTCAGTCTTGCTTCCGTTATCAACTATAAAGTCAGAACTGCCTCTCTGGTGCCTTTACCTGTCTAAATCCAGACTGATCTCAATTTTCTTTTTCTTTTTTCTATATATTGTTCTGATCAACAGCTTGGACACATGAGATGTTAAGGTGATAGTGTGACAGCTTTAACACCTGTCTGCCCTTGCTGTCCTCGGAATGATACATATAATACTTTACTGTAAGATGATGGCACATCGCCAGTCTCACATGTTCTACGCAGAAACTTCAATATTTGCGTGGTTGCCACTACCCCTCTTAATTTTAGTAAACCCTAGGGAATATTATCTGTACGTTCCACCTTATTCTCATGTCTTCTGATGCTCTTTAAAATTCTGACTCTAATACTGGATCCCCTATGCCTTCTACATCAGTTCCAATTTCTTCTTGTATCATGTCGTAAGACAAGTCCTATCTGCGTTTTCCGCTGTAGTTAACAATGGAATTCTCAGCGCACTCTTGATGTTACCATGCTCGTTTTTTATTTCAGCGAAGGTTGTTTTGACTTTTCCTAATCAGTCCTCATGAAGATCATTTCTTTTTCGATTTCTTCACATTTCTACTGGAGCCATTTCGCCTTGACTTCATTGAACTTCCCTTCTGTTTCATTCGTAAGTCATTTATATTGCAGTATTCCTGTCTTTCTTTCACCTTTTTCGTACTTCCTTCTTCCACCAATCAAATGAAGCATTTTTCCTTAACCCTCAGTACAATTTGTGACAAAAATGCACGCTCTATATAGTCACCCTTATCTTAATTATTACAATTCATGATTCAGTATGTATGATAAATTACGAGGTCACTGTCAGGCTCCCTAAGGTAAGTCTGACAATATGACATTAAAGAAGCAATGTAGAAATCGTGAGAAATTGAAAAAAGATGAGTAATATGTAAAAAATCTCATATCGCTGGTCACACACAAAAAACCTCTAAACTAAACTGAAGGCCCCTGGTACCAAGTTTAACATTTACCAAAGCATTTTCTATTCGTTACCACTGTACTAACAGGTATAGTATGAAAGTAATAGAAAATTACGTCGTCTTCATTTTTATAACAAGCAAACTGCACCTTTCATACGAAGCAAGCTCCAGCACTGTTTTCATAATATTGCCCACCACAGCGTTCTGGAGTGTGTTAGCTCGTTGCTTCCACCAAGGCTTGACCAGCTAAAACACTCACCAACCACACTGTCTGCCTGAGTCGAAGGTGCAGTATGTAGTGATTGTAATAACGCAGCCAGCAGTACTGTAGGAGACGAGGTTCTGCTGTCCACTACTGTTATAAGAGGATATTAATAATTCCTAGACCACTGCACCTATGTACCGTAGCCTCCCGCCGCGCAGCTGAGAAAGCAAATTAGTCTCTCCCATGGCATCGCAGGGTCAGATAATTAACTCTCTCTTCGAGCCTGTGGATCATACAGTTTTGCAGCCAAGGCTTCTCATATGCTTCTGTGCATATTATCAAGATTAAATAAATAATGATGGGTCTGCAGATCGCATCGCAATAGAACACTGCACGTAGGCAGGGTTGTTCCACCTTCGATCACTGTCATGTGTAATTATCTTAAACTGCATCAAAACTGGTTCAAATGGCTTTGAGCACTATGGGACTTAACTTCTAAGGTCATCAGTCCCCTAGAACGTAGAACTATTTAAACCTAACTAACCTAAGGACATCACACACATCCATGCCCGAGGCAGGATTCGAAGCTGCGACCGTAGCGGTAACGCGGTTCCAGACTGTAGCGCCTAGAACCGCTCGGCCACCCTCATGTAACGTGCAGTATCTCTTTCCTTGTTTTAAGTCAACAGTCGTTATGATTTTCTGAGTAACATCTGTACATACGCAGAAAAACGGGATGAAAGAACATGATTACCCGGAATAACAGAGATAAGGTCAGGTGAAAGGGAGAGCTAAAGATAACAATATGTTATTTTCCGAACATAGAGAAATGCAGGAAATTTACAATACAACCATTTTAGAGCATTATTGTGTGACATTGACTTTCCCTCTATTCCCATCATTAACATATGCCCAATTAAAAGTACTATCTTGGAGTGTACAGCGTGTGAATCCCAACACTTTATCTTCATGATTCTGAAATGAAATTTACTTTTTGCAGACAGCAATTTTTTTTATTATTACTCTAGCTGTAATTGTTACATCGCAATCTGGCAATTGTCCAACATCATTTGTTATTGCTTTAGCGGTAATCTGCTTCCACTACTACGAAACTGGCGGGTTCCTAAGACTTATCCATCGCAATGACGATGAAGAAACGCTGGGTATTTTAAAAGTTCATTCGCACTTGACAGCAGCTGTCATATCACCGCCAAGACCAGGAACCTCTGATAGGGACAAGGCTTTCTTTCATTTACGTTCCAAAATGCTAACACTGTCGTAGTGACATGAGATTTATAATCACACCAAGCAAACTCTATGTTTTTTTTTTTTTGTAGAAATTTAAACAGAATTCAATCGAAGAAAAACAACGTAGTTCTCGGCAAACTATGTTACGTATTATAGAGCATCATATTGGTAAGCAATTATCAGCTGCAGAGCAAGTCCAAGGCTTTATTTTAGCTCATTGATATAGGTTTTCCGTTAAGGAAACCGTATCCATCTTGGCAGTTGAGCATTGCACGTGCGGAAACTTGCTACCCTGTTAGTTGCTTGTAGTGTGCTGTGTGAACTACATCGTGCATGAACTATCTGATCAAAAAGTATACGGACACCTGCTGGTGGACATTAATATATGATGTCTGTACCAAATGAAATGCACACTACATATAGGTGATCTTGCTCCTTAATATGAGTTCAGCGCTATGCTGTGAGGATCGAAAGGATGTCTGCCGGCTGCCGTGTCGTCCGCTACCTAGTGTAATCATGTGGATGCGGTAAGGAGGGTCACGTGACCAGCACACTACTCTACCCGTCGTTTTGCAGATTTTCAAGACCGTGGAGCCGCTACCACGGGGATTAATACACCACGTACCGCTACTCCCACCAAGGAAATGTCCTTGGAGTATCAGGAATCGAAAATGGATCCTCCACTTGGCAGCCATCTACGGTCAACACTCAACTACAGAGGTAGACTTTGCTCTAGTTGGTGGTAACCACTCGTTAGGTCAATTGTGGAAAAGTGCCTACACTGCTCTAATTTACCCATAGTGTCTGTAATGTTAGGTGTGGCATGGAGAAGGAGCGGAGAAAAATATGGAAAAACCAAAAGCAAACACATTAGCACGCGTAATGTGGTGTAGGAAAGCTACTGGCATTCAAAACCCAATCCCCTCAGAATGGATAAATACAGGTCCTGTGCAGTTTTCGGGGGAACCTTGGACCATTCTGCCTGTAAACCAGTGGTAAGTTCAGGTGACGATGGTGGAGATGAATAGCTATCATCCATCCTTCTGTGCAAAGGAGACCACAAAGCCTCAAAAATATTGATATCTGATGACTGTAGTAGCAGGGAAGGTGTGACAATTTATCCTTATGCTTACAGAAACAGTCCTGGACGATGCGAGCTATACCTGTCGTGTGAAGACAGTTTAACCGATTGGCAACATGGTATCATCCGATGGATCTGATCAGCCAGAATGGTCTTCTAATTCTTGGCAGTATTGCGATCTTGCAAGTAACCATGGGGCCAGCCCGCCCGGTTAGCCGTCCGGTCTAACGCACTATTTTCCTGGCGGGAAGGCATGGCGGGGCCGACGGATTAGTGTCGAGGTCCGGTGTGCCGGTCAGTCTGTGGATGGTTTTTAAGGCGGTATTCCATCTGCCTCGCCGAATGAGGCTGGTTCCCTTATTCCGCCTCAGTTACACTATGTCGGCGATTGCTGCGCAAACACTGTCTCCACGTATGCGTACACCATAATTACTCCACCAAGCAAACATTTGGGGGGTTAGACTCGTCTTGTGTGAGACGTTGCTAGGGGAGGGGGGGGGGGGGTCCGCTGGGGGCCGAACCACACCATAACCCTGGGGGTTCGGTGCGGGGCGGTGGTGGGGTGAGTGGACTACTGTAGCCTGTTGTGGGATTGTGAAGCACTGAGGGCTACGGCGGGGACGAAGCCTCTCCGTCGTTTCTAGGTCCCCAGTACCATGCAATACAATACAATGCAATACAATATAACAATGGGGCCCATGGAATACTACAATACGGCTGCCCAGATCAGCACCGAACGTCCACCATATTTCACTCTTCGGACATAAACTCGGCTAGACGTTGTAAATTCTGTGAAACAAGACTCAGCCAACACTCTTCCATTTCTTCATAGTCACGTTTTTATGGCTTCGGCACCAGGTTTTCCAGTTATGCCCATTTTCATCACTGAAGAGTAGCTTTAGAATTCCAGCTCGCCCTGCAGTTACTTTATAATGGAGCTCACTTCCAGCTGCTTTGGTACTGACAGCGCTCGCGAATGTCACATTTACTCCTGCAATGACTTTTGCAGCTGTTGCCCTCTTATTTTTCGTCACAATCATATTTAATGACCTTACGCCACGATCACTTAACACACTTTGTGTTGTGACTTAAGGGGTGATGTTTCTCCGATTTCCCTGAATGTGGTACGTTAGTTCGATACGGTGCTTCTATGAGAACCAAAACACTTACGGCAATCTTGGTTACGGTTGCTTCCACCGTAGGAACAAAAACAGTTTGCCCACATTCAAATGCTCTGAACTCCGACATCATGCGCCCACTAATACACAGAAAACTATCCTGACCACGATTGACGTTTGCAGTGATTTGTGGACATTGCACAAGTGCCTTTGCAGGTCAAATTCGAAAGTGCAACCTGCAGGCTCGATTCGAGCAGTTATTTCCAAAGATGTATTCCCGCGGTCTTCCCATATTTGTGTTCATCCTCTGTACGTCTGGCACCGTTCTACTGTTTAATTTGCGATAATCCAACAAAATATATATTTCCTCATTCCGTCTGATGACTTCTTTTGTACAATAACTCCGGCAGCTTCCCAGTGACTAGCCGTTAAGTAAGTAAGGCAATACATTTTTCCCGACTAATTTCGGCTCAAAAAATTTGGAACTTGTTGTGGGACATTGTGGGTTATTGCTGCTTCAGCGCTTATAGTTTCATGAAGTTCCGATGGGTGGCGGCGCTGTAAGTAGCCTGTATCGGAGGGGTGTCACTGTCTTACTTTTGGCGGGAAGCCAGAGCATCGTAGATAATACACAGACGCTTGCGGAACGTCTACGGAGACCTGGCAGTGATCAAACACACAGTAAGTCGCTAGGCGGGGCGTCTGTCATCCTTACGAGGTCATGTAAACCTGTGCGATCGCCAGTGTGCCTGTCAGTGGCACACAGCTGTGACTCCTGCAACGTTGCAACGTGCAGACACACTCTTTCAAGGTGACCGACGGGTCACAATAAAGCACCTCGCTGCACAACTGGACGTCTCTGTTGATAGTGTCAATCTAATAGTCCACCAGCTGGGGGTACTCAAAGGTGCCTGCCCGCTGGATCCCTTGCCGCCTAACAGAACTCGATAAAGAGCAAAGAAAGATCATATGTGCGGAATTGCTTAGGTAAGAGACTGATCGTGGGACTTTTTTGTCGAACACCGTCACAGGTGACGAAACAACGGCAGTCGATGGGGTGGCGCCACACTACCTCTCCTCCGAAGAAAATGTTCAAAGCCGCTATCCCACCCGGTAAAGTCATGGCGACGGTCTTCTAAGAGTCTGAAGGGGATGTGCTGTTTGATGCCCTCCCTCATGGTGCAACGACCAACTCTGAAGTGCGTTGTGCTACGCTCACGAAGAAATGGCTTCAGCATATTCGTTGCCACAAAAATGCAAACGAACTTCTTCTTTAGTACAAAGCAAGGCCTCACACAAGTCTGCGCACCCGAGAGGAGTTCACAAAACTTCATTGGCCTGCTCTTCCTCATCCAGACTACCGCCTGGATTTCGCACCTTCCATCTATTTGGCCCAATGAAGGATGCACTCCTCGTGAAGCAATACGTCGATGAAGCGGAGGTTACTGATGCAGCAAGACGTTGACTCCGATGTCGACCAGTAGATGATAATGATGATGATGTTTGGTTTGTGGGGCGCTCAACTGCGTGGTTATCAGCGCCCGTACAATTTCCCAACCTTTGCTCATTCCAATTTCGCCACTTTCCTGGATGATGATGAAATGATGAGGACAACACAAACACCCAGTCATCTCGAGGCAGGTGAAAATCCCTGACCCCACCGGGAATCGAACCCGGGACCCCGTGCTCGGGAAGCGAGAACGCTACCGCGAGACCACGAGCGGCGGACTCGACCAGTAGAGTGGAACCATGTGGCTATACAGTCTGTCACAGGAAGGTGCTGTATTGAAAGGATATTATATTGAAAAATAGGGTTTGTAGCGAAATAATATGGTTTATTTGAACACTGAATAAAACCGATCTGTTTTAAGAAAAATATGATTTACATTATTTATTGAACGCCCCTCGTAATTTCTTCTATGATAGTAGTGTTTATTTGCTGGTTGATGAATTCCTTCATAGTCAGTTTTATGTGACTGGGGCTATACACGGTGTTCGATACACAGGTGCTTTGTTTCCAGCAGCCATTCTGTGTTGTCTCTGTAGCCAACAACGGACGATGAGATTCAAACAGGGAACGACAAGAACTCCATAGCTGCCCTTTCGGTCCCCTTCAAGATACTCAACTTTATATGTGGTACAGTGTACTTACAGGCAGCTTGCTTGTGGCAACGGTCCATACGTGAGCTGTCCATATTCGTCTAGTAAGTGTAAATTAGTATCTTACAATCTCTTAACCAACTTACTTCACCGGCGGTGAAGTTATCCACATTGACGACAACTATTCTTCACTGTCTATTTCCTGTGTGCATACGATACTTCTACGAATAAAACATCATGATACATCGAACAGTTTTCCACTACTAGACACAACATGTCAACGGCTAGTATCACCCAATGCTCACCCAAAGAAATTTCCAACATCCTTGTGGCACTTTATCACATCAGTCGAGACTTTTTAGTGATTTTGTCTGCAGTTTTACTGGTTTGTCTTTCAGTACGGACGAACCCTATGACAGTGCGTCACTGGCGACGGTTTACCCCAGCTAGAGAAACGTTCCCCGAATTCTAACGTGCGTCACAGAAGGTCCGTTTTAGCATGATGGTTACACACAAAGCCGGCCGTAGTGGCCGAGCGGCTCTAGGCGCTTCAGTGTAGAACCACGCGACCGTTGTGGTCGCAGGTTCGAATCCTGCCTCGGGCATGGATTTGTATGATGTCCTTAGCTTAGTTAGGTTTAAGTACTTCTAAGTCTAGGGGACTGATGACCTCAGATGAAAAAAACAATGGTTCAAATGGCTCTGAGCACTATGCGACTTAACTTCTGAGGTCATCATTAGACTAGAACTTAGAACTAATTAAACCTAACTAACCTAAGGACATCACACACATCCATGCCAGAGGCAGGATTCGAACCTTCGACCGTAGTAGACGCTCGGCTCCAGACTGTAGCGCCTAGAACCGCACGGCCACTCCGGCCATCTGACCTCAAATGTGAAGTCCCATAGTGCTCAGAGCCATTTCAACAATCTGATCACACATAAAATCCAGTCCCACGAATCCTATACTGTGTCGGGCTGCTCAAGAGGTACAAACTCACCTGTGACACACGAACTCCTGTATTTTATAAAAATTTGTGTTCCTTACCATTTGCATCGCCTACTAAGAAACACTCCACATCTGCAAATGTATTCGCAGCACCGAAAGTTACTGGGTACACTCAGCAGCAGATACAGAGTTCCTGTTAATATTTAATGCATAATTATTCCACCGCTGCCTATTTAGTTTCACATAACTGCAATCCTTCTGTTGGTGCACAAGCTCTTCACGTTTCATACATTGCGGTTGACGACACTGCTTCTGTATGTGGTCCTAACGTCCATATCGTAACACCTTGGCATAGTCATGCCGTAGGAGAGGATGCTCCATTTGCGGACGAACCATTTCAATCCGAAACTCAATTACTGCACATTGTTTACATTCCATCATGTTTCATGCTACAAGTCAATAGACTTCTAGTGGCAGAGGCCTGCAAATATGATGACATGACGAATAAAAATGCACAGTTTTTTAATTTTGGCGGTAGGGAGTTGGGTTGTGTTGGGAACGGTAAGGTTGCTAGACCCCAATAACAATAAATATTCAGTCAATAAAATTCTTCTGGGTATGTCGCCTCATTGTCAATGTATAAGATTCTCTGACGTTTCGGCCATTGTTACAAATGGCTTTCTTTGGGTGTTTTTCGTAACACCCTGAGGAAGGCCATTTGTAGCAGTGGCCCATGTCGGAGAATTTTTCAGTGTGTGAATGCAGTCACATGCCTAGAAGAATTTTGTTGACCGTGACAACGGCCGCGGAAACCTATGCTTACAATAGATATTCAGTGTAACCAACCAGGATTTGTGTATTAAGACAACCACTCAATTTATAACTGAACTGTGTTAGTGAGAACCGGACAAGTATGAATTTAAGAGAACAGTTTGAATCAAAATCCAAAGGCACTCCACTGAAAAGAAATAACTATACAGTTAAGAAATATCAATATCAGTCCCAGGGGGCCCCTAGAGACTCAGTTCGCAAATCGCAATACCGTTATACAACAAGACAGTACATTTAATAAGTTACATGGATTATTCAATATAATTGCCCTAAAAAGATTGATAAAGGTTTTACAACGTATCAGCAAATGCAACTTGAAATTATTTTGTTATACAATGCAAGCGCTTACAGGAAACACACACAAGTAAGTATACCTAGGCCTTGGCGTACTTTATAAACAGACGCATTACTTACCTCCCTTCCACCCCTCAAAACGATTGAACAACAGCGATAAGGCATTCAAACGCTAAAATGCCCGATAAAGGAGGCAACATACATCAAAATAAATACTCTTTAACACAACAATCGGTGAGTTATTCTTCCATTTACCGCTCTCCATCGAGCGGACCAAGTACAAACACGAGGTCGTCAAACCTTAAAGAAATAAAACGCAAAATATTATTATTCTGGCTGCAAGAGGCAAGTCAACATTCTGTCAAACGATGCTGAGACCTTACCCCTCTGGAACAAATGGTTCAAATGGCTCTGAGCACTATGCGACTTAACTTCTGAGGTCATCAGTCGCCTAGAACTTAGAACTAATTAAACCTAACTAACCTAAGGACATCACACACATCCATGCCCGAGGCAGGATTCAAACCTCCAACCGTAGCGGTCTCTCGGTTCCAGACTGCAGCGCCTAGAACCGCGCGGCCACTCCGGCCGGCCCTCTGGAATAATTTGGGATCTCATTTACACGTTGATCTGTTTGATTTGCCTTTGTGAATAAAAACACCTCAGAGTGCGACCGTCGCGTGCATAGCAGTGATTGGCCCAGCTCAGTGTTGACAAGTCGGTCGGACCACGAAGCTCTCCTTTCTATTGGCCAGTAAAGAACTTCCCTCAGATTCCTGGGCGTGCCTCTGAATACACTGTTGTCGGGCACTCGCTGCCCTCTGAAGAGGCTACAGGCTTCACTGGAGCGCGTATACCAAAGACTGAACGTGAGCTATCGATTCGGACTAGCGCTAAGAAAATAGAACACGACCGTGGCATATTAATAATGTCTATTTTATTTAAAAATGTTTAAGAGGTTTCACATAAAAAAGTCGGATGCGTTACTTTCCAACTCGCCCTTGTAGTACTTTTTATTTCAGACACGCGAAATAACAAGATGCACGATGTAAAGTCCACCACATATTCAGAATTTTTTAAACAGATCGAAATAGGAATGGCTGTTTATAAACAGATCCTTTGTATATCCCCTAACGTAGTAAACACCATGAGACCCATCATTTTTGCTTGTACGTCAGTGGTGTGCGGTTAAGTTGAGAATTTGAGTCTGACGGGAACCGTGCTAAGACAAGCGATGCAGCTGCGATGACCACGTGTCCGGATGGCTTAGTGGTCGGCGTATCTGCCTTGTAAGCAGGAGGCCCGGGTTTGAATTCTGTGCCGGCACAAATTTTCAACTTTCTCCATTAATGTAAGTAATGTCCAACAGCAGCTACATGTTGTAATTCCTTTGTGTCTTGATTTGTTAATTTTGTTTCGTGAAATGATTCGAAAGCGTTTTCCGTAGTACACTACTGGCCATTAAAATTGCTACATCAAGAAGAAATGCAGATGATAAACGGGTATTCATTGGACAAATATACTATACTAGAACTGACATGTGATTACATTTTCACGCAATTTAGGTTCATAGATCCTGAGAAATCAGTACCCAGAACAACCACCTCTGGCCGCAATAACGGCCTTGATACGCCAGGGCATTGAGTCAAACAGAGCTTGGGTAGGGTGTACAGGTACTGCTGCCCATGCGGCTTCAACACGATACCACAGTTCATCAAGAGTAGTGACTAGCGTATTGTGACGAGCCAGTTGCTCGGTCACCAGTGACCAGACGTTTTCAATTGGTGAGATATCTGGAGAATGAGCTGGCCAGGGCAGCAGTCGAACATTTTCTGTATCCAGAAAGAACCGTACAGGACCTGCAACATGCTGTCGTGCATTATTCTGCTGAAATGTAGGGTTTCGCAGGGATCGAATGAAGGGTAGGGCCACGGGTCGTAACACTTCTGAAATGCAACGTCCACTGTTCAAAGTGCCGTCAATGCGAACAAGAGGTGACCGAGACGTGTAACCAACGGCATCCCATACCATCACACTGGGTGATACGCCAGTATGGCGATGACGAATACACGCTTCCAATGTGCGTTCACCGCGATATCGCCAAACATGGATGCGACCATCATGATGCTGTAAACAGAACCTGGATTAATTCGAAAAAATGACGTTTTGCCATTCGTGCACCCAGGTTCGTCGTTGAGTACACCATCGGAGGCGCTCCTGTCTGTGATGCAGCGTCAAGGGTACCCGCAGCCATGGTCTCCGCGCTAATAATCCATGCTGCTGCAAGCGTCGTCGAACTGTTCGTGCAGATGGTTGTTGTCTTGCAAACGTCCCCATCTGTTGTCTCAGGGATCGGGACGTGGCTGCACGATCCGTTACAGCCATGCGGATAAGATACCTGTCATCTCGGCTGCTAGTTATACGAGGCCGTTGGGATCCAACACGGCGTTCCGTATGACCCTCCTGAACCCACCGATTCCATATTCTGCTAACAATCATTGGATCTCGACCAACGCGAACAGCAATGTCGCGATACGATAAACTGCCATCGCGATAGGCTACAATCCGACCTTTATCAAAGTCGGAAACGTGATGGTACGCATTTCTCCTCCTTACACGAAGCATCACAACAACGTTTCACCAGGCAACGCCGGTCGACTGCTGTTTGTGTATGGGAAATCGGTTGGAAACTTTCCTCAAGTCAGCACGCTGCAGGTGTCGCCACCGGCGCCAACCTTGTGTGAATGCTCTGAAAAGCTAATCATTTGCATATCACAGCATCTTCTTCCTGTCGGTTAAATTTCGCGTCTGTAGCACGTCATATTCGTGGTGTAGCACTTTTAATGGCCTGCAATGTATGTAGTTTAACCTGAAGAAGCTAGTATGGTTTTTCGCGTGGATGGAACCATAGAAATTATATATCCATAATGATAAAAGAAATGGTAGAAAATGACGAATGAAATTTTCCTGTTAGGTTACGATCAGGAATGATCTTTATAACGCAAGTAAAAACTGTTTTAGCCAGACCTGTTCCTTTCTTAGTTAACGCTATCTGGAAAGTGGTTCTTCTGTACAGTTATATTAAATTCATTTGTATGACAGCTTCATTTCCTGTTAGGGAAATAGAGTAAACGGATATGAATAACGGTAATCTGTTGGTCAGAAACTGTACATGAGCTATGTGCTTTGCAGGAAATCACCTTAACTTCGGGAGCGTTCTATATGCAGGGAATCTCTAACTTCTTGAATATGCAAATAAGAGACGTTATTGCTACCGCTGTGTGGGTACTTGCACTTAGAGTGCCTCTTTACACATTCCGTGACGGGAGGGCGCTTTGCACGCGAGTGATGAAATCAAAGGACCAGCTCGTTCAATGGACGGGAGAGTGTTGCTGAGGACCAGGACGCTAGTGGAGAGACATCACGTGAAGCCAATGGGCAGGACATAGCGACGTACAAAGAACGACTTGCTGGCCGATGTCCGGGGAAGGCATGCTAGAGGACCACAGCACGACGGTGTGTCTGAGCGCGACAGAGCAAGTGTGCGCGCGTCTGTCTGTTCCCATTTCCCAACTACGAGTGCGCCAGCACATATGGACTTCACTTTTAGAAACGGTCAGCATTCTTGTTAAATTGTGCTCCGAATTTCTCGACAGTGCGAGAACTGATTATCAATGATGCGAGGTCGTGAGCAGTCATGTTAAATGACGATGGAGTTTTTCTGTCATTGCGAACAATTAAAGTGTGCTAAGCCGGGGTTACGAACTGTTCCAGTTTATTAATGGTTTAGGCTTCTATGCTTCCTGCACGACATTCAAATGGTTCAAATGACTCTGAGCACTATGGGACTTAACATCTGTGGTCATCAGTCCCCTAGAACTTAGAACTACTTAAACCTAACTAACCTAACGACATCACACACATCCATGCTCGAGGCAGGATTCAAACCTGCGACCGTAGCGGTCGCCCGGTTCCAGACTGAAACGCCTAGAACAGCTCGGTCACACCGGCCGGGTTGCACGACGTTCATTCATTGGCGTAGTTCCTTAAGGTTTTAAAGATGAAGCGCTTCTCATAGGGTCACTAAATACTTTGATGATTTTGTCACAGAAGGTTAATGGTAATTGTAAAGTGCTCTGATTCACCAGCAATCAATTTAATTACGCGATACCTTTGGTGCTGTGATTGTTCAATCAATTCTCGTGTTTTCTACAGGCAAGAAGTTCGTCACCAGCAAAATTAACCGTGCAGCGTTTCCTTTTGTGCACTCAACCGTGATAATCTTGCAATTAATGTTCTCTATCAAGCCAAAGTCAAAGCGCAGCCTATTACTAAATGTAAGTGTGGAATAATTTTTCCGTGCATTAAGAAATATGTTAACTATAGTTGTTGGTTCAAAGACAATATTATTAGGGCAATATGTATGTGTTTTAACGACGTGCTTTTTAAAAGTGTCATCAGCCTTGAAACTGATTGGTATTTCTCTATTTCAAAAAGTATGTTTTCATCTTGTTATCCCCTTGTTCTGTGGGGTGACGGCCTGTTCGTACAGTGGCACACAGTTGAGGCATAAGCTGGGCCACTTGAGTCTCAATAATGCTAGCCAATTGCTGCGTCGACTTGTATTTAACACTAGTATATGATTTCTAATTGTTTAACGGATTCACCTTCATTGTTCATGGCATATTAACTGGTTTTCCCATGATGCTCTTTGCATCGGTAATTTGTTTACAAAAATGCTCCGATTTTAAATGTAAAGATTAAGCTTTGGATGTTGAATACACTGTAGCTGTCTAAAGATGTAACGAAAGAATTTTGAGACCGGCCCCTTTAAGTAACTTAGAAGGGATTAATTAGTTAAATAACATATGTGTGTTAATAACAAGCTTTAATGTTTTAAAACTGATTATCACTTATTGTTCTCTCTGAGATATGTGCAATTTCGCCTTTGCATGGTTAAGAGTACTTACTGTTAGTGTGTGCACAATAACTGCCGTAAGAAATAAAATTTGTTGTTGTTTTTGTTTAATTTGGGTTTCCTCTCCCCGGATCCCGAAGTCAAAATGTTCAAATGTGTGTGAAATCTTTTGGGACTTAACTGCTAAGGTCATCAGTCCCTAAGCTTACACACTACTTAACCTAAATTATCCTAAGGACACACACACACACACACACACACCCATGTCCGAGGGAGCACTCGAACCTCCGCCAGGACCAGCCGCACAGTCCATGATTGCAGCGCCTCAGACCTCTCGGCTAATCCCGTGCGGCGGTTCCCCAAGTCCTGTTACCACATTTCAGATGTAGTCGACTTACACAAATTGGTTCAAATGGCTCTGAGCACTATGGGGCTTAACATCTGAGGTCATCAGTCCCCTAGGAATTAAAACTTCTTACTCCTAACTAACCTAAGAACATCACACACATCTATGCCCAAGGCAAGATTCGAACCTGAGACCGTAGCGGTCGCGCGGTTCCAGACTGCAGCTCCTAGAACCGCTCGACCACACCGGCCGGCCGACTTAGACACGTTGTTATTTCTTACCATTAGTATTAGAAATGTTTTTAATTAAGGGGTCTTGTTAAATGTTCTGCTGTTATGTTAGTGCAATAGGAATTGTGTCGTGTTTCGTGCCATATGCAGTAAGTACACTTGTAATAGCTGATTATTTTTCGCCTCAGGGATCTGCTACTGGCTCATTGTTACACACACGAATTTCCCCCAGACATCCACTTATACACACCCGCATCTATCCAAATACACACACACACACACACACACACACACACACACACAAACGCGCGCTCGCTCGCTCACGCGAGCAATTGGTGAAGGCAGTGGTTACACATGGCTGGTTTTCGTAAACTATCCTCGTTGCTGGCGTGCACTCGGAAGACAAGCGGTCAGGCGCGCAAAAGGGGAGGCAGGCTTAATCCGGCGACGCCCCTAACCCCTCCCCCTACCCTTCCTTCCCGCCCCTTGGCCTCAGCCCTTGCCGGAGCCCCGCAGTAACGAGACGACGCCAGGCGTCGCGACGCGAGACGACGCGCTGCTAACGACGCCGCCAGTTAAGTGAGCGCGGTGCACTTCCGGCGCCTAATGAAAAACCCGGCTGTGCCCGCCGTCCCCCGCCACGCCGCGACGCGCGGTCAGGCCGCTGCACGCTTCACGGCCACTTCCTCAAATGAGACTGCTCTAAATTGCCCCGATCTCGGCGCCCTGAAGTCGCCTGCGCGGCTGTAATTATTTTCTGAACTTCAGCTGTACTGCCGCCTTCCAGATGATTGTAATAATGATCCCGCTGAGTTTCTAGGCGAGGTGGACAAGTGTAAAGCTGCAGCGCTTCTGGGAGACTGAGTTCGTTAGCATTTCTGCTGCGGACCTGGGGCTGCCACTACGAGTCGTTGGTCAGCGGACTTGGAGGTTGTTCGTGTACAGCGAATGAGAAGACATCATCTTAGCAATACGATCTGTGTGTGAAGGGTTCTGTGCTTGTCACTCCCATGAAAACTACCTTAACATAGCTTTTGTAGCATTGGTGCTTGTTTTACAAAGCTTATGATGATTAAAGAGTGGGATATAGGATCCATTAAGTTTTGACTTGATCGGAAAGTACAGTCTAGATTACCAATTTCGATTCTTTATGCAAGCATCTAGAAATGTAAAAATCGTAGAACTCAAAATTCCAACTCGCAATGTGTCTTAAATATCGAAATATACATACTACAAAAGAACTAAAAGTGGGCATAACGTGAAAAACTTGATTACGCTAAATACAAGCAACCGTTGTTCATATTTTTATGGTATCGAGCAACATACGCGTTACATGAAACGTAAGTTCTGCACATATAATGTGCAATAATGTGAGCAATGTAAATAACTATTTAAACTGATTTTATGTTTGAGATTTTTAGCCAAAATAGTCCAAGCATTATCATCAGCACCTCAGTGTACTCTTCACTCATACAGTACATGTGGTGATGTGTTTGTTATTAGCTGTGAAATGAAAATATGTTTAAGAATGTCTGGCTTATTCTACATTCGTGAGGACCAAAAATGGTTCAGATAGCTCTGAGCACTATGGGACTTAGCTTCTGAGGTCATCAGTCCCCTAGAACTTAGAACTACTTAACCCTAACTAACCTAAGGACATCACACAGATCCATGCCCGAGGCATGATTCGAACCTGCGACCGTAGCGGTCGCGCGGTTTCATATTGTAGCACCTAGAACCGTCTAAGGATGGTTAGTTTTTGTGACAAGAAAAGGAAAATATTACTCAAAGTTGCTCGAGTTCACAGTGGCCGCAAGCTGGTGATAGAACAATTTTACGCCTCTGCCAGCGGCGTTTACCTTTAGTTGCGATGTGGTCGCAGTTGCACGGCTTCTCTAACCCTTTGGAAATCCTATAAAAAGCCAATAAAATCTTCACTGATTTTATCAGCTGAAACTACTCTATGTTTCCTGTTAGACGAAAAAACATGCATTCATCCCTTGTCTCGAAAATATGGCAATATACACGTGCATAGATGGAGCAGCGTGTATATTTCAATTCCCTCTCAGTTCTCGCAAGAACAATTATGTACGAGGCTGTTTCGTTTCTCCACTATCGGAGCTCGACGACCCTTCAGCGCAGTGTTCACACAAAGTTCCTCTTTTGGCGTCGTGCAGAGCGTGATGCGCCCTGTTCTACACTTGACGCTGGTTCAGAGGAGAGTCCCCAAAGTTTTCGGTATTGAGTCTTTCGTAGCAAACTGCCCCCCGCCTGTGTCCTTTCGTGCTTCACGTCACGACTTTTATGACCAATGGGAGCGTTCCTTTTATCTTGTGGAAACTACCCCTGCCTACCGCAAAGGACCTACCTTCTAACTGCGTCGGAGCATCGCCTCTTTTTCTCCTTCTCACTTTATTTCAGCCAGTCGGACATTTTGTGCCGGCTCCTGATGGCTAAAAGTTTCACGTGTACATCGTGAGTGCACCATGGGCCTTTCACATGATCAACTGTGTTGATCTGTTTTCTAAGGAATTTCTCCATCGCAAGCAGCGCTGTGCCGCTACCTGCTCCGCTCACTGTATCGCCCAGCGAGTATGTTTCTCTCTCGCTACGGGTTACCAACCTGTGTTAGAAACCTTATGTTGTATGTGGATCGTGACGGTTCAACTCGCGTCTGCCTCCAAACTAAAACGTTTCCTCCAGCACCTATTTTCACCTGATACTCATAGACATGCAGGATTTGAGTTCAGTGTGTTAATACCATCGAATCGAGTGTCATCCGTTTCGGCATTACCAGTTGTACATTTTGACAGACAAATCTGCTCACTACCTCCGAAATATGTTACCTCCGAAGTATGCAGGTGACATATTCAACTACTTGTTATGACATCTAAAATCTCATGTAAGGTGCGAAATTGACATTCATTCATGCTGCCACGTTACAGGTGTAAAAAGAGCTAAGAACCATATTCGAAAAATGTTTTGGTGAGGATTGCCGCTTTTAAAATTCTGCTAATTGGTACACATCTCCAGTTAAATTTGTCAAGGGTGGTTTAACCTCTTCTGAAAGTGGCATGTGAGAATACTGCCTTCTACTCGCTGATATGATTGGTGTGATTAAGGATGGATACATGTCGTCTTCAGAGTAACAAAATGCAGCATAAAATAAGGCAGATTCCTTTTCCTTTCCAAACATTGCCAAAATACTCATTTTCACTGTGGTTTTCTTCAAAATTCAATAAATATGGTATGCATCTTGCCACTCCCACTCAAAGTTCGCTTCTAATCTAAAGTGTAACGCACTTATTTTTCTGGTACACCTATGGAGTCATCAGTAAGACACACCTTTAATCGCTATTCTTCACACATCTGATTGGCGACCTACTCAGTTTTGTTTGACCCGTAATTGTTGTCTTCGGACATATTGCACTTGGAAGCAGGACCACATTTGAATTCAACGATAGTTTTCTTAAATGTTGGAAACGAAACATCTGATTCCTTATCTAGCTTGACAACACAACGACGAATTTATAGTCGAGAAAATCCTCCATTGTTATGATTGTATTTTATTCCATGTTATCTATTTCGAACTGTACAAACAACAAGAATACACAAAAAATCAGCACCATAATAAATTACATCCATCGGAATATTACCAGTTGGTTTACCCTAAAACATGCAATGAGTGCTCTCTGTTTTATTTTGTGTGTTGTATTTTAATATTTTTTCTTTTCGTGTTTTCACGAATTCAGCTGTATATTATTTTACATATTAAACAAATGTGTCAGCTTCGTCACTTAGCTTTTCCGCTATCCCACGCACTTCTACTGACATTTTTCTCTTATTTTTTAACTGTGGAAATGCTGAAACATTTCTTCACATTCTTTCAGCTTTTTAATACTGCAACGCTTTGTCACGTATAAAATTTTACTACTTGATTAATCCAGGCCTTTATACCGTACAGCAGATTCCTGTAAAAACAATGCGGTTTTAGGGTCGCTGCAGGTATACAAACTGCTGAAGACGTGTTTAGGTATATTTTTTGATCATAGATCCTCAAGGGTCAGACAAAAAATGAATATGTAATACACATTCACAAAAATATATATACGCAATGTTGCTTCCTCCCATACTAAGTGGAATGGTCCTCACGGAGACTTTATTGTCATCCTAAATAGCATCGAACTTAGAACCGGAATCAAATGATTTGTCGTAATGTTAGCCAACTTCAATGTCTAGAATTAAGAAAAATCTTGTAGAGAACCTTATCATAATCTATGTAAACCCATGTGCTTCTTTAACAACAATACAGGAATAAAACAAATTTAGTATACCTAAACACCGATATGCTCTGTCATAGAATAAGGGTCCACTCCTAAAACCAAAAATTTATTCTAGTGACGCTAACGAACTCACAGGCTGTTTTGCTAATGTCTGACGAATGTGAAAAGGAGTGGAGTCTCAGATAATGGCGACACTGCCAGGATGGCAGTTGGTCAGCCAGGATGGCAGTTAGTCAAATTAGAAAGAGTAATTAACATTTGGTATTACGAAAAAAAATTTGTTTTCTTTTAAAAAAATAAGAAGTGAACAGGTTAGTCAATATATGTGCCTGCATAATAGTCAGAGTACTGTAAATGTGTGAGCCACAGAGTAGAAAAGGTTGTATTAAGGAGTAAAGAAGAATTTTTGTGTTTTGGGTCCAAGTGGCTTTGCATGACCTTCCTGGCGCGCGCGAAGTTATTTAAGGCGTTGTTGAGTTGGTTTGAGTGCCAACAAACCTTAAACGGCGTTGGTGTTGATGTGTTAATGGCATAAAAGACTTTCTATGAAATTGGGAGATGTATCAGGTTATATAACTTCATGTTGACTAGAGCTCAGCCTTCCGCTAATCATGATAGACAGTTAGACGGTCTGAGATGGCGGACGGACGTAGATCATCGCATATAGGGCAAACTGAAGACCTTGGTAGGATAGAAAATGACGTACAACAAAATGTATCGAATGCGAGTCACGAAACCGAAGTAAGTGACAATGCAGAGGGAATGGTGGCAATTTCGCGATCGGTATCTCAGGTTGAGACCTGAATTAGAGGATGTAAAGCTTCGGTACGTTGAAATAAAATGTGTAATTCTGAATCAAAGGGGACCGTTTCCTACAGAAAGAATGTGTGCAAGTGCGTCAGCACTGTGCACGAAATTCAGTGAGGTGTCACATGAAAGACGCGAACGGCAAAATGTACACCAATTGGTGACAGATGACGATGGCGGAGAGTCTGATAGTGGATTCTCAGTGTTGAAGCAACTCACTACTGTTGTCAAGCAAACAAGTGAAACGACGAGAGCAGGATTAGCAGACTTAAAAAGAGAAACAACTGCAGGGTTAGCGGTCACAAATACTGCTTTAAATGGTCTTAAATTTGAAACCAACGCAGGGTTCGAAAAAGTCCACAAAGATTAGCAAAAGACGCAAACGAAAGTTAATCAACAGTGTACTGAAATCAGGAAAGAGGCGAGGGACTCGCGCGAACTAATTCAATCGCTTATGGCCAATCAGAAAAAGATGAGTACTGACATTGACCAGGTGCAGGATGCAGTGTCTAATATCAACCAAAGAGTTGATAATTTAGAACGTAAGGCGTCTGGTAAGGCGCAACAAATCGTGGAAGACCTCAGTTTCAGAAAACGTGTCACGCGAGCCGCGTTACAAAGATTCAATACACGCATTGTAAACATCGTCTCGAAAAATAAGCAGCAGTAAGAACAGCTTCGTAGAGAACTGAAGCAGCCGGCCGCGGTGATCTAGCGGTTCTAGGCGCTCAGTCCGGAACCGCGCGACTGCTACGGTCGCAGGTTCGAATCCTGCCTCGGGCATGGATGTGTGTGATGTCCTTAGGTTAGTAAGGTTTAAGTAGTTCTAAGTTCTAGGGGACTGATGACCACAGATGTTAAGTCCCATAGTGTTCAGAGCCATTTGAACCAAGAACTGAAGCAGTGTTTTGATAACCGTACAGAAAGCAATAGGGAGGCGACGGAATTCGTAGTATCATCTGATATGCCGGTGGAAAAAGATTCAAAGGTAGCCAAGTTCGTTATTCAATCTTCCCTGTCAGTTGCGGAAACACAAAACGGTCATGAGATTCCGCTTGTATGTCCACAAGACGTTGCGTCAATATTTTCCGATTCGAAACAGAAGCAAGTGGCAGAAGTACAGTTGAGACAGGTGAGCGAAGCAGGTAATGTGCGTTCACAGCAGGCAAAGGTGCGAGAAGCGGTAACTGCGCGCATAGCAACAGAGCGGCAGCCGACCCTCCGGACGTACGTGAATGACGCCAGCACAGTGTAGTTTACTGCACTACACGTACCAAATTCTCAATTTACGAGTTACAGTACAACAGGAGATATACCGCAGTACAAAAAGAAGCAAGTTCAACGATAAAACTCTGGTCCAGTAACGGGAAATTTAACCGTACCTTCCAGTCCGATACATGAGGAAGGTACGTTTTAGATAATTGCACATCACTGCGTAGACGCGATGCTAGATGGGACTGAAATTTGTCGTCTCAGTATCCTAATTTGGTAGTACAAATAAAGGAAAACATGAAGCAAGTGAAAGGAACGGTAAATGTTGCGAAAACAGAAACGCCATATGAAAATGAAAAATTAGACAACGAACATTTCTTGATAGTCAGAAAATTCCAACCTTACGAAGAAAACGGGAACGGCCTACACCTCCGCACGTTTATACGTCAGTTCCAAATTGGTTTCCCAGAACATTTGTGGTAATATGGAAGGCCCAATAGCAGAAACGATGGAAAGAGTGGCTGCAAACTGTCAGCCGTATGAACAATTCAAGTCTACATTCTTGGAGCGATACTGGTCCGTGGAAACCCAAAACAGGATAAGATATTAATTGTTACACAAGACGTCATTTGAAAATGCGGGAGAAAAGAAGCCAGTTTTTTTTTTTGAAGAAATGACGAATAAGATTCAGTATTTAGACAATCCATACAGTGATGGGGAACTGGTACGTATGTGCATAATGAAGTTACCCTTGCGTTATCAGCAATCGTTGGTTCGTACAGCTGGAGATAATATTCAGGCATTTAAACGGATGTTCGTCTTCTGTGAAGATGACGCGAAGAAACAACGTGCAGCGAGAGAAACCAATGGTAGGGGAAATAATAGCAATCGTTTGGCCTTTAATAATGCTTACAATGGCAATAGTAATATAGGGAAAGGTAATCGTTTTGGGAAGAATAGTAATCGCACATGGAATAAAAATAGCTATGGCTTTGGCAACTCACCGAGCTCCAACAATAATTATGGTTGTGGTGACGCGCCTAATTACAAAAATGGCGTTGGTTCCAGAAATTATGGTGGTAACTATCATTCGCGATATGATCACCATGCAAACGAAGCAGGAAGGTTTAGATGTGTTCCACCACTAAACCCAAATCATTCGGGTGGAACTAGAATGCCTACAACGCAGAAAGGTTGGGAGAATCATATTTCAGCAGGGCAACACACGTAAGTGGAACCGGTACAGGAATTAGAGTTGATGCCACCAAACCCCGGTAAAAAGCAGAATTGACGAGATGAAGAGTATGAAGACCAGTCACAAGAGATTCAATCGAAAAATGGAATTGACTTTATAATTAAATGTGTAAACAGACTTAGCTTTGATCAACAAGATTCTGAAGTAAGTTTAGGGAGTGATCAGATACGAACACCAGCATGTTGGGAGACAACTGAGTGGGAATCATCCGATGATGAGGAACTAGAGTTGTCAACAGTTAATGTATGCTGCTGCACACAAACTGATGATGACCAAGTTGTGGAGTATGTAGTTCATTTATTCGAAACCGAGAGAGAAATGGTATGCCAAGAGGATAATGCACCATTGGCAGAACCAGTATTGATACGCAAGTCAGATGATGTGTATAGGACAGGGACTTATATGGGGAATAATTAAATTCCCCCCAGTACCCAGAGTACATCAACATCTAAGAAAATTGGCACTGAGCAATTTGAAGGGTGCTGCGTTAAATAGAAAGAACAGAGCGGACAAAACGGCTACCTCACTAGTATTTTCAGTAGGACAAAAAGTACTTGTGAAAACCCATCATCTCTCTAGCAAGAAAAAAACATCAAAGCCATAAATTCTCTTCAGTATATAAAGGCCCTATGGAAGTAAGTAAAGTGTTTCATGATAATGTGGTCGAATTGATTAACCCAAAAACAGGAAAATCATTGGGCTTGCGCTATGTGAGTCACTTGGAAGTGTATAGAGGGTAAAACAGTAAATATTAACTCCACAACGCAAATTAAATGTACCAAATATCCAGATTCCAATGAGAGCAAATAGTAGAACCCAAAGACTAGGGAAGCTAGGGAAATGCATACAATAATTTTTTTAATTTATACTTCTCACATTAAAATAAATTGACTAACTTTCTTAGCGTATCAAAAGGATAATTGTGAAGGAAGAACAATAAAGTAAGAACTAAAGTAACTCTGCTGCGCCAGCTGCTGTGGCTTAGCGGTTCTAGGTGCTTCAGTCTGGAACTGCGTGACCGCTATGGTCGCAGGTTCGAATCCTACCTCTGGCATGGATGTATGTGATGTCCTTAGGTTAGTTAGGTTTAAGTAGTTCTAAGTTCTAGGGGACTGATGACCTCTGAAGTCCCATAGTGAACTCTCCTGCAGAGGAAATGTGTTATGGGGAAGGAGTAGAAAGAAGGGAGAAAGATAGAGATTGGCATGTGATAGTTTGACGAAATAGTGGTAGATTCTCTCTTAAAATGTAGTGTAAAGTAGAAACAAGTTGATTTTTTTGTGGAGGAAAGGAAGCCCAGAAATTAGGTGTGTGAAGAATTATATAAGAAGGAAATATTCATTTGTGATTTGTTCCATTGTGAATAGTGAACATTTTGTTGAGGAGATATTTTGGGGGAAAATGAGAAGCATTTATGATTTATGGAAGTTATCACAAGTTGATATTAAATGGAGATGTGAGGGAAATAGATATAAAAGATTGTTATGGGATAAGAATTAAGAGACAGAATTGAATTAATAAGAAAAGTGAGAAACATGTTATTTCTTGGAAGGATGTAGATGGAAGGATGTGAGTTTAACACAGGGATGATTTCAGTAAGGAAGAGTAAGATAGGTGGAGAAAGTAATATAAAAGTTAACTGTTTAGAAGAAGGAGATAGGGATAACTACAACTAATAAAAGTACGAGCTCCAGAACAATGGAATTGGACAGAGGAGAAAGTTTTAAAAGGGAAACAAAAATAGAGATATATTGTATTTTGAAGTTCTGTTAGAACTTATGCCGAAAAGAAGAGATGGCAGAGAAAACGACGCTGGATTCGGAGTCAAGGTGCGAAATTTTTATCATAATATGATGTACCTGTAGTTAGAACAAAAGAAAACTGACACACTAATACACTAACCTTCATCACCATCAATTTTCCTCTTGATATTCATCGTGATGAAGATGAGGAAACCATTACCTTTATACTAATAGTGAAAAAAGGGGGAAAACAAAATTTACATATTCAATGGGGATAAAATATGTAAAGTAATGAAAAGTATAATAAGGAGAATCTTAAGTATAGTTTAAATACGGAATTTTTCTAAAGTCTCTTAGTAGTTTGTTGTTTGTAAAGCTTGTAGCTTAAGGGAGAAAGGGTTGCGATACGATAGGCGCTCATAACATGTAAATTAGAGGAATTTGGGGATGTAAGATGGAAAAAAGTGTGTATAATGTTGTACTATACATGACGTCTTCAAGAACGATGTATCACCATTGCGGTCAGATTGACAGAAGAACTGAGTAGAGCGGTTAGGCATGAGAGAAAGGAACACTGAGTGTGGGTGACTGATATGTCAGCTTTCGAGATGATGAAACGAAATGCATTGGTGGAAGCAACAGTCCAAGGGGATAACACCTTTTAGGAAAAGTATGGGGATCTACGACGAATTCTGGATACAGTCAACATGTGCCATGACGCGATCTTTATTCATGTGAATGTCTCCCGCTATCTTCATAACAACAGTTTTGCTAAAGTGCTAGATCCTTATCATTTCTGTCACAAACTATTTAGAGCAGAATAAGGAGATACGCTGGATGTCCACCAAACCGGAATGAAGGCGGACGTGTTACATCAAGGACGAACGAATGTTTGAATTCACCGGAAGAAGAAGAGGTGTATTTCTATAACACAAGATACAGAATGGCTGAAACTATCGTCATACCATACGGAATCCAGTAGGTGTGAAACTTTCCCTGAACACTCATGGGAGTAAGCAAGAGAACGATGGAAGGCTGTCTGATCTATCCTGATGAACATCCTCATACAATAAAGGATACAAAACGATTTGAAAGGAAATATCATAAGAATAGATCATACATTAATGAGGTTAAGCGTGTCTTAAATCCCAATTCCCGGTCCAGAGAAGTACGAAGGCACAATTGAGAAGACAGCAAGAGGCAACAAGAAAATAAGATTCAACGAAGAAGATAAGGAAGGAAGAAGACCTGGACAAGAAGAAATCAAGAAATCTTTTTAAATCCCTTCCTATACAAAACCAGTATTGTGTCTACCTACCAACAATAAAAGAATCCACTTTAACTGCTCTACGAATACAAATGCCCGTTATTCCTTATGGCAAATTGCAACACTTTCAAATGTCACACAGAGAGATGAGAGATGACTATTAGTTTAGAAAACAGGAGATGAAAAAGCAACAACGGACTGGCATAAAGATTCGAGGACTGAAGGACAATATAAGTTTTATGCTGCTAATAATGATGATGAAATCCCATACTGCTTGACAGAGCATAGGGGAACGATCCAGGAGACCCGCACCGCCATACTAGGCAAGGTCATAGTGGAGGTGCCTCCCTCCGACCGTAATGGGGACGAATGATGATGATGAAGACGACACAGCAACACCCAGTCATCTCGAGACAGGTGAAAATCCCTGACCCCACCGGGAATCGAACTTGGGACCACATGCTCGGGAAGCGAGAACGCTACCGCGAGACCACGAGCTGAGGACCTGCTAATAGTAGATCTCTAATATAATTTCTCCATGGGACAAGAGTTCCATGCAGAATGGAACAAAGACAACGAAGCATTCACAATACACTCACTGCCTGCCGACTGCCAATCCTTGTTCAGAGGAGACACGTCAAAGCAAATGAAGATGAGAATGACGAATCCAATGAAACACTTTGAAGATATATGAGAAAAGACTGTATGTGACAGACTAGTATCAGATTAAACAGGGAAAAAGTTACGAACACACAGAGTTTATTATTGTTTAAAAATGTAATTATTGAAAAGTTTTGTGCAAGAAACTGATTTTAGCTAATAATACTTTTGAGTTTTTAATCTTGACTGATGAATGATATTTTCTTGTATTTAATATTTTGATAACACATCTGAGTTGAGAAAACCAAATGTTGATCTTTTCTTTGGAGGCTAGGGTTTTGGTATGTAATGTGTTTGCTTATATATAGGTTGTGTACAAAAAAGGATTTTACAATTTGATGATGCTGATTTAATATTTACAAGGTAATTAGTAGGATTAGGAATTAATATTTTTGTAAAAGTCAATGAATAATTTAATTCTTCTGTAAAGTTATAATGCATAAGTTTAAGATTTTTGGGGGATATAAATATGTCTGTGAATGGAATTTTGCTTGTAAAGTTATGAGAACGGTGCTGTTAAATGTAAGATAAATTGAGAAATTATTGTAAGAGACGAAACTTTCTTGAATTATAATTGCCATAAAAGTTACTAACAGACATAGAAATTACGGTTGAGAATAAGACATAAGTATTGGAAAAAGGGAGGATAATTTTAAAAGAAGGTTTCCTCAACTTTAGCACATCTACATCATCATTTAAGATAAGTACTGCTGTGAAAAAATATCGTCATCTACTTCTACGTGATTACTCTGCTATTCACAATTAAGTGCCCGGCAGAGGGTTCAATGAACCACCTTCAAACTGTCTCTCTACCGTTCTACTTCCGAACGGCACGCGAGTAAAACGAGCACTTAAATTTTTGTGTGTGAGCCCTGATTTCTCTGATTTTATCGTGATGATCATTTCTCCCTGTGTAGGTGGGTGCCAACAAAATGTTTTCACAATCGGATGAGAAAACTGGTACTTGAAATTTTATGAGAAGATCCCGTCGCAGCTAAAAACGCCTTTGTTTTAATGATTGCCACTCCAACTCACGTATCATGTCTGTGGCACTATCTCCCCTATTTCGGGATAATACAAAACGGCCTGCCTTTCTATGAACTTTTTCAGTATGATCGGTCAGTCCTACCTGATACGGATCCCACACCACACAGCTACAGCTACACTCCAGAATAGGCCAGACAAGTGTAGTGTCAGCAGAGTCTTTAGTAGATCTACTGTACCTTCTAAGTGTTCTGCCAATGAATTGCATTCTTTGGTTTTTTCTACCCACAACATTATCTATGTGATCGCTCCGATTTAGCTTATTTGTAATTGTAATCCCTAAGTATTTTGTTGAACTTACAGCCTTCAGATTTGTGTGACTTATCGTTTAATCGAAATATAGCGGATTTCTAATAGCACTCATGTGAATAACTTCAAACTTTTCTTTATTCAGGGCCAACTGCCACTTTTCGCACCACATACATATCTTATCTAAATAATTTGGCAATTCGTTTTGATCATCTGATGACTTTGAAGCCAGTAAATGACAGCATCATCAGCAAATAATCGGGAGGGCTACTTAGATTGTCTCCTATTATGAGTGGTACAAATTTACAAAGAATTTCTAATTTGTATAAATTTAATGTTAAAATACAATAATAGAATAGAAAGAAAAAGCTTCATATTATTTGAATAACTGTATTAAATCAGGAAACTAGTAAAAACAAGCTAAGTTCTGGAGAAAAATACTGAAAAATCACCTGTTTGACTATGCCATATTGAAATAGAGATTTGGTCAATATAAATATGTAACAACTGCTACATTCAGTAGTTGAGAACGATTTTGCACTGACTTCAATCAATTTCTCAACCGTTGATTGACCCTGTGCAAAACTGAAAACAGAAGGAAGTGGATATGTAAGGTGGCAGCTTGAATGAATGTCAGTTTTGCACCTTACAAGAGATTTTAAACGTCATAACAAGTAGATAAATATGTCACCTAACATGCCTCGGTGGTAATGAGCAGATTTGCCAATCAAAACGTACAGTAGGTAATGCCAAAAGGGATGACACTCGATTCGACAATATTAACACACCGAACCCAAATCCTGCATGTCCATAAGGAAAAGGTGAAGATAGCTGTTGGAGGAAACGTTTTAGTTTGGGGGCAGGCGCGAGTTGTGCCGTCACGGCGTGCGTACAACGGAAGGCTTCTAATAGGGATTGGTGAACCTCAGCGAGAGAGACAACATATGCGCCTGGCGATACAGCGAGGGTAGCAGGTAGCAACCAAGCGCTTCCTGCGATGGAGAAATTCTTTAGAAAACTGTGTTGGGGAATTTCCGATGGACAGAAACAGACGCAGTTGATCATGTGAAAGGCCCGTGGTATACTCGTGATGTACACATGTAACTTTTAGGCGACAGGAGTGGGCACAAAATGTCAGATTGTCTGAAATAAACTCAGAAGGAGAAATAGGGCCGATGTTTCGACGCAATTTGAAGGTAGGCCCTTTGCGATTGGCAGGGGTAGTTACCACAAGATGAAAGGAACGCTCCCATTGGTCTCAAAAAGCTGTGACGTGAAGCACGAAAGGACACAGGCGGGGGACAGTTTGCTACGAAAGACACAATACCGAAAACTTTGGGGACTCTCCTCTGAACCAGCGTCAAGTGTAGAACAGGCCACATCACGCTCTGTACGACGCCAAAAGAGGAACTTTGTGTGAACACTGCGTTCACTTTGGCTGAAACTTAGCTAGAAATTAGCTGAAGAGTCGTTGAGCTCCGATTGTGGGGAAACAAAACAACCTCGTAGTTAATTGTTCTTGCAAGAACTGAGAGGGCATTGAGCAAACTGCTCCATCTATGCGTGTGTATATCGCCATATTTTCCAGACTAGGGATGAATGCATGATTTTTCGCCTAACAAGAAACATAGGACAGTTTCAGCTGATAAAATCAGTAAAGATTTTGATTAGCTTTTTATAGAATTTTCAGAGGGCGAGAGAAGCTATGCCAACGATACTACGTCGCAGCTAAAGGTAAATGCCGCTGGTTGTTGTTGTTGTGGTCTTCAGTCCTGAGACCGGTTTGATGCAGCTCTCCATGCTACTCTATCCTGTGCAAGTTTCTTCATCTCCCAGTACCTACTGCAACCTACATCCTTCTGAATCTGCTTAGTGTATTCATCTCTTGGTCTTCCCCTACGATTTTTACCCTCCACGCTGCCCTCCAATACTAAATTGGTGATCCCTTGATGCCTCAGAACATGTCCTACCAACCGATCCCTTCTTTTGGCCAAGTTGTGCCACAAACTTCTCTTCTCCCCAATCCTATTCAATACTTCCTCATTAGTTACGTGATCTACCCATCTAATCTTCAGCATTCTTCTGTAGCACCACATTTCGAAAGCTTCTATTCTCTTCTGGTCCAAACTATTTACCGTCCGTGTTTCATTTCTATACATGGCTACACTCCATACAAATACTTTCAGAAATGACTTCCTGACACTTAAATCTATACTCGATGTTAACAAATTTCTCTTCTTCAGAAACGCTTTCCTTGCCATTCCCAGTCTACATTTTATATCCTCTCTACTTCGACCATCATCAGTTATTTTGCTCCCCAAATAGCAAAACTCCTTTACTACTTTAAGTGTCTCATTTCCTAATCTAATACCCTCAACATCACCCGACGTAATTCGACTACATTCCATTATCCTCGTTTTGCTTTTGTTGATGTTCATCTTATATCCTCCTTTCAAGACACCATCCATTCCGTTCAACTGCTCTTCCAAGTCCTTTGCTGTCTCTGACAGAATTACAATGTCATCTGCGAACCTCAACGTTTTTATTTCTTCTCCATGGATTTTAACACCTACTGCGAATTTTTCTTTTGTTTCCTTTACTGCTTGCTCAATATACAGATTGAATAACATCGGGGAGAGGCTACAACCCTGTCTTACTCCCTTCCCAACCACTGCTTCTCTTTCATGTCCCTCGACTCTTATAACTGCCATCTGGTTTCTGTACAAATTGTAAATAGCCTTTCGCTCCCTGTATTTTACCCCTGCCACCTTTAGAATTTGAAAGAGAGTATTCCAGTCAACATTGTCAAAAGCCTTCTCCAAGTCTACAAACGCTAGAAACGTAGGTTTGCCGTTCCTTAATCTTTCTTCTAAGATAAGTCGTAAGGTCAGTATTGCCTCACGTGTTCCCATTTTTCTACGGAATCCAAACTGATCTTCCCCGAGGTCGGCTTCTACTAGTTTTTCCATTCGTCTGTAAAGAATTCGTGTTAGTATTTTGCAGCTGTGGCTTATTAAACTGATTGTTCGGTAATTTTCACATCTGTCAACACCCGCTTTCTTTGGGATTGGAATTATTATATTCTTCCTGAAGTCTGAGGGGACCTCGCCTGTTTCATACATCTTGCTCACCAGATGGTAGAGTTTTGTCAGGACTGGCTCTCCCAAGGCCGTCAGTAGTTCCAATGGAATGTGGTCTACTCCGGGGGCCTTGTTTCGACTCAGGTCTTTCAGTGCTCTGTCAAACTCTTCACGCAGTATCGTATCTCCCATTTCATCTTCATCTACATCCTCTTCCATTTCCATAATATTGTCCTAAAGTACATCACCCTTGTATAGACCCTCTATATACTCCTTCCACCTTTCTGCTTTCCCTTCTTTGCTTAGAACTGGGTTTCCATCTGAGCTCTTGATTTTCATGCAAGTGATTCTCTTATCTCCAAAGGTCTCTTTAATTTTCCTGTAGGCGGTATCTATCTTACCTGTAGTGAGATAAGCCTCTACATCCTTACATTTGTCCTCTAGCCATCCCTGCTTAGCCATTTTGCACTTCCTGTCGATCTCATTTTTGAGACGTTTGTATTCCTTTTTGACTGCTTCATTTACTGCATTTTTATATTTTCCCCTTTCATCAATTAAATTCAATATTTCTTCTGTTACCCAAGGATTTCTACTAGCCCTCGTCTTTTTACCTACTTGATCCTCTGCTGCCTTCACTACTTCATCCCTCAAAGCTACCCATTCTCCTTCTACTATATTTCTTTCCCCCATTCCTGTCAATTGTTCCCTTATGCTCTCCCTGGAACTCTGTACAACCTCTGGTTCTTTTAGTTTATCCAGGTCCCATCTCCTTAAATTCCCACCTTTTTGCAGTTTCTTCAGTTTTAATCTACAGGTCATAACCAATAGATTGTGGTCAGAGTCCACATCTGCCCCTGGAAATGTCTTACAATTTAAAACCTGTTTCCTAAATCTCTGTCTTACCATTATATAATCTATCTGATACCTTTTAGTATCTCCAGGGTTCTTCCATGTATACAACCTTCTATCGTGATTCTTAAACCAAGTGTTAGCTATGATTAAGTTGTGCTCTGTGCAAAATTCTACCAGGCGGCTTCCTCTTTCATTTCTTAGCCCCAATCCATATTCACCTACTACGTTTCCTTCTCTCCCTTTTCCTACACTCGAATTCCAGTCACCCATGACTATTAAATTTTCGTCTTCCTTCACTATCTGAATAATTTCTTTTATTTCATCATACATTTCTTCAATTTCTTCGTCATCTGCAGAGCTAGTTGGCATATAAACTTGTACTACTGTAGTAGGTGTGGGCTTCGTATCTATCTTGGCCACAATAATGCGTTCACTATGCTGTTTGTAGTAGCTTACCCGCATTCCTATTTTCCTATTCATTATTAAACCTACTCCTGCATTACCCCTATTTGACTTTGTATTTATAACCTTGTATTCGCCTGACCAGAAGTCTTGCTCCTCCTGCCACCGAACTTCACTAATTCCCACTATATCTAACTTTAACCTATCCATGTCCCTTTTTAAATTTTCTAACCTACCTGCCCGATTAAGTGATATGACATTCCACGCTCCGATCCGTAGAACGCCAGTTTTCTTTCTCCTGATAACAACGTCCTCCTGAGTAGTCCCCGCCCGGAGATCCGAATGGGGGACTATTTTACCTCCAGAATATTTTACCCAAGAGGACGCCATCATCATTTAATCATACAGTAAAGCGGCATGCCCTAGGGAAAAATTACGGCCGTAGTTTCCCCTTGCTTTCAGCCGTTCGCAGTACCAGCACAGCAAGGCCGTTTTGGTTATTGTTACAAGGCCAGATCAGTCAATCATCCAGACTGTTGCCCTTGCAACTACTGAAAAGGCTGCTGCCCCTCTTCAGGAACCACACGTTTGTCTGGCCTCTCAACAGATACCCCTCCGTTATGGTTGTACCTACGGTACGGCTATCTGTATCGCTGAGGCACGCAAGGCTCCCCACCAACGACAAGGTCCATGGTTCATTGGGGGGGGGGGGGGGGGGTGCCGCTGGCAGAGGCGTAAAATTGTTGAATCAGCAGCTTGCGTTCACTGTGAACTCGAGCAACCTTGAGTATTATTTTGCTTATCTTGTCACAAAAACTGACTATCCTTCGTAGACTTCATTGTCATTCTAAGTATTACCGAACTTAGAACAGGAATCGGATGATTTGTCGTAATATTGGCCTACTTCAGTGTCAAGAAGTAAGAAAAATTTTGTAGAGAACCTTCTATTAAAATTTGGTATTGTTGTGTTCAGTGTTATTACTGTTAAACAAGACGTAATGCATTATCTTGATAACTGTCCTGAAAGTGTCATCTCACAATCTACATAAGCCCATGTGCTTCTTTAACAACAATATAGGAATAAGACAAATTTAGTACAGCTAAACACTGATGTGCTCCGTCGCTGAATACAGGTCCACTCCTAGCCCTAAAAATTTATTCTAGTGACGCTAAGGCACTCACAGGGTGTTTTTGCCAATGTCTGACGAACGTGAAAAGGGATGGAGTGTCAGACAGGTTTGTTTTGTTACATAATTGTCATCTCCAGATTTTCATGTATGAAGAAGTCTGAAACTTTCGAGGTTTGTAAAAAGGTCGATGGATTTGTAACTACGAATTATTTAATGTTGTGTGTTCTCAAACACTTCAAACAACTGGCTGACTAAAATAGCTTCCATATGCTACAAAATCCAGTTAATAAAAAAAAGATATCTGCTTTTTACAAAAAACTACAAATCACTATCTCCTACAACTGCTTTCCCTGTAAAGTGTGAGAGAACAGTGATTAAATTTATAGGCACCTACAGGTATTTACATCGGTGACAAAAACAGCACTTAAATTAATTTTACGTAAAGATCACGAAAACTTATTTGAAATGTTAAAAATAATTTTATAAAATTTATAGTTGTGTTTCTGTTCATATAGAATACGAGTAATATTGCACGGTATATGACTTATAAGTAGAAAAATTTTTGTGTGATATTATTGTGGTACAAATCAAATTATCTATATCGAACAGAATCAGACTGTTGGCCATGTACATTAGGTTTGATTACATCACAACCTGAATCTAGGAGAAAGTTATGGCATGACTTTAGGTTTCCAAAACATAATCATCTCAATGAATATTTTACAAATGGTAAAACAAAGAAAAAAAACTGCCACTTCTCATTTCATCTGGCCACATAGGTGGTTTGTCGAGGGAAAAACCGAGGGATCTGCAATAGGAATTTTTACTGGAACCGGCTGCATACTATGCTCGCATAACAATTGAAGAGTGGAAATGTTAATTGTTCTAAGTGCCATTTTTCTATAAAATGTGATGTCAGTGTTATTGAGTTCTCGATACCCCGTTGCATGGCTCTACATTTGTTCCAAGTGCCAAATAAAGGAGAAAAGGTTCATTCATTACTACATGTCACCTGCTGTAAGCAGGGTAAGGAAGGCATTTGTTCCGAAAGATTTACACATTGTTGAGTCAGCTAATTCCAGTACGTATAATTGACTTGTTCCATTTTAAAGACGGTGGTGAAACATTATTATCTTAGTTTGAAACAGAGGATGGATAACTGCCAATGGCTTCAAAAGAGGAAAGATTACGGGTGATTTTTACCATGCCGTACTTCATCTGAAAGACCACGTGTTTATCAGTTGCAAAACAGAATGACCAATTGACGGCGCTGTAAGCAGAAGGCAGTGCTGAAGGATTTTTTCTTAAATTTCATTTAGTTAAAAGGTATGAGAAATGCTTTTTTTTACTATATTTCTACTGTGTTTCTGGTACTGTATAATTGCAGAAATCATAGTGCCTCGGTATTAATCGTACTTGAAACAAAAACTTTCTTATTCGAATTTAGGACCAGTAATTTCCCTGGTATGGTACTTGGAACATTCTTAATAATGTATTTATTTTCGAATTTCTCAGTGTTTGCAGTGACGAGTTGAAAAGTAGAGCTATGAGTTATTTGAATACCTTCTCAATTTTTGGTCAGAAACAAGGTATGTACAAAACGAGAAGCTTTGGTTTTTGATTCTTCTGATAAACGTCAGATTTAGCACTTGACTCTTCCACTCTTCAATTAGTGTTAGTGGTATTTTCTATTGTGCAATTCATCTATGAATGTCTCTAATACAATGACTCCCCCTTAAACTTTCACGTGGCCAGCGGACCCATAATGAACTTCCTCTGAGTAACTGTGTACCTACAGTCCTGCAGTGTCCGTTAACGTCTCCCATTGTTGTAATATATGAAATTAATCTTCGTTATATGATCTTAAAACTTTACCTGAAAACTCTTTAAACAACTTCATACGATTGTCGTATACCGTAAGACACTGATGGTATTATTTTTGTCCTGTATGTCAAAATTCTGTAAATGGAATCTGCTGTGGAATATCAAATGTGCAACATAAACAATCGAACCGTGCTAGCTGTTTCGTCGGATAAACTTGCAGTTTCTAACGTCTTGCTCGACTATGGTCTGGAATAGTTTTCTGTTTTTTATAGTTGTTAGCTGATAAGATTAACAAAAAAGAAGAAATTTCGACCAAAGTGACTGAATACAATTTTTTGCTCTTAAATTTATGGTCAAAGGAAAGTTGTATAGTACGTTAATCGTTATACAAATTATTTATTATTCCTAACTTGCAGCTGTTGTAAGGTTAGCCGTTGTCTCAATCAGTAGAATTCTTCTGGGTATGTAAAATTCTCCGACGTTTCAGTCACTTGTTTCCCACCAGCAAGGATCGATACCTGCATGGCTCCTCCCACCGTAACACCACCGAGCGAGGTGGCTCAGAGGATAGCACACTGGACTCGCATTCGGGAGAATGACGGTTCAAACCCGCGTCCAGCCATCACGGTCTGAGTTTTCCGTGATGTCCCTAAATCAATTCAGTAATGCTGGGATGGTTCCTGTGAAAGGGCACGGCCCACTTCCTTTTACGTCCCTCCCTAATCCGATGGGACCGATGACCTCCCTATTTTGTTCCGTCCACTGAATCAACCAACCCGCATCTGCCCTGCACACTTTAACAAAAAGGGTCCACAGGATTAGCGATGAAGAACATCTGAATACTGAACTACAAAACATCAAGTCCATTTGGAGCCAATGGTTAGGGGATGAAGAGAAAGATAAAAATTATGACGACAAGGGATGTAGGCATTAGGGAAGTGCAGAAGGAAGCACGAACATCGCCATACTACAGTACGTTCAAGGAAAAAATTCCTCGACGAGCAGGTATTTTTCGATGTGTTCGGCTCAATGAGAGGCGAGCTACATGCTGCTGGAGTTTACGAAATCAGGCGAGAGTGTAGACTGGTATATGTAGGCTAGACGGGGCGACCGATTAGCAAACGGATATCTCACCACGAAAAATATATCAGCCAAGTCAGCGGTAGCAGAGCGCCAGGATGAATGCGGCAGACAGAATTCTGAGAAGACCGCTTACTGCCTCTTACCTTCAGGAGGAAAATTAGACAGGTTATAGAAGTAGCCAAGCGATCTGCCAACATGATAGAGAGGACGGATACCGACTTCCGGCGTCTTGGCTGCCAGCAGAAACAGCAATGAGGAGCGGCAGCTCATGCGATGCAATACGTGCAGGCGCGCGCGAGAGACAGCCGCCGCATGTACGCAGAGTACTGGCACGCCTCAGCAGGAACTAGGCGGCGACGAGACAGCGCTACGTCACAACTATCGACCATTTCTTATTCGCTTGTTTCCAACAGTGGAAAGAATTAAGTGAACACCAATCAACAACGTCTGTTTCCACCAATGAAAAGAAGTAATGCAGCAGCGATAAAACACGTCTAACACCCCCGTACCCTGTCAGGTTACCGTAACAGCCTCCTCCCCCAGTATACAAGAACGAAAACTTTTTTCAGTCAGCAGGTAGCAAAAACACACTGAGCGAGGTCATTTGCAACAGTGGCTCAGAAATCGGAGAATTTTGCACTTTGACAATGCGGTCACATACGCAGAGGATTTTGTTTTACACGTGAGTAATACGCGTGTTCAAAGAAAGGATTAATGTGAGTGGTTTGCAACTGCAAATCTTTGCCTTAGTAAGATGTAGGTAAAAAATACTTAAGTAATAAATTAATTTTTGGTTTTGGCTAAATTTTTATAATTTGGTCCCACTGTGTGTCGAACTTGGACTGATATTAGTGATGAATATGTACAATGATACGCCAAGTTGCTTAAGAAACGGCGAACGTAGAGGCTCCCTGCCTGGGTAGGCTATCCACAGCTGTTATACATCCAGAAAAGCAAGATCCAGCTAGTATACATGGAGATGCCAGTGAAAGAATATCCACAGCTGTTCTACATCCAAGAAAGTAAGGTTCAGCTAATATATATGGAGAAGCCACTCAAAGACACCTAATAAATGGAAGACTCAAGAAGACATAAGAGGACACTGATTTTTAAAGATATTAGCAAACTCAAGGTTAACTAAGATCACACAGAATGCTTTTAGAAAATCTGTATTTGTTTCAGCCGGCCGCGGTGGACGAGCGGTTCTAGGCGCATCTGTCCGGAACCGCGCGACTGCTGCGGTCGCAGGTTCGAATCCTGCCTCGGGCATGGACGTGTGTGATGTCCTTAGGTTAGTTAGTTTTAAGTAGTTCTAAGTTCTAGGGGACTGATGACCTCAGATGTTAAGTCCCATAGTGCTCAGAGCCATTTCTTTTTGTATTTGTTTCAGGGTACGGTGTGCAGATACTAATGACAAAAGTATCTAACAAATTATTCGAATGGTGTGACTAGGAATGAGCAATTATGTGTACTGACGTGGCTACTGAAATTTTGTAGAAAGCTAGAGAATGCCTACACTCTTAGTGTGGAAAATGTTACGAGACCTTGGGTATGTTGCAAGATGCAAGATATTGATTGTTCATATAAGCATGACTATCAGAATAGCTCAGATCTTGCTCCTTTTGGGAGTCTCTCTTTGGACATCCCTGATGTTGCTCGAAATAATGCCACACATACATGTACTGCTATACTTCGTCGATTTTTCGTTTCTGCTTCTTTCTGACGTTCCGTCTCCCTGAGAAAGCTGGTTCTAACTGAGCAGTAATCCGAAATTGATATTGTTGTATAAGCCACATTTACCTCTATAGCTGGTTCTGGCGGAAAATGCTTGCCTGCAGTTTATGTTCTTTTTCTTCTGGAGAGGACTCGAGCATATATCTTTGACAATTACGTCCTATATTGTTATTCTCCCTACAGGTCTCTCGGAGCCAAACCATACTTCACGTTTATCAATTTTTGCTTTCACTGGGTTAGAGAAAATACAGAGTTTTGCAATAATTCTTTGCTTACATCATCCTACAACAACAGCAGGTATCGGCTTTTGACAAACCCGTTTCAACAGACCATACGTGGCAGGGTGAATGACGTGTACTACAGCACATCAGTAAAGAGAGAAGTCCACCTACCGAAGTTCTGGTTGTGTCGAAGAAATAATGATCACCCAGGAAGGCATCGCTGCGAATGTGATTCTTCTGTCGTTGCTGGCGTACATTCTGAAAGAAAAGTTCAGGACGACGATCTGGATTTCCGTGGCAAACAAGCACAATATTTCGACGGCTGTGGTGCCATTATTAAGCACAGGCCAGGCAGATGGAGGAGAGAGGCCAACTTTACAAAAACTCAATGAAGGAATTTTGTAAATATGGGTGGGAACTGATAATAAGTGAGTGCATATCTTGACTGCGCTGAAATTTGAAATATAATTTACCACTGGGTTCATTTATTTTTAAATTCGTATTTCTGTCATTAGTGATGTTTTTCATTACTTCTGGGTTTCGCGTTAGAATTTCATAAAAATATTCACAAGTAACCATTGCACGTAGTGTTTGAACTTTAAGTGATGATTTTTCTGATCTTCACAAGGGATTCATCAATGAAAATACTCGCACGGTAGTTACCTTCGTCCCTGGTAAACAGAGAAGGTACCGGGCGACGGTTAGACAGTTTTTATGTGGTATTTTCCATTCATTAAGTTTTTGGAACCCCTAACCACCGTTGCTGCGTACAGTTCTTCAGTTCTTTCCATCTCTTCGGAATATGGTAGTCCACGTGATTTGAACGTCGGAAAAGTTACATTCTGATAATTTTGTTCCTGTGGGAGGCATCTGTACCATTAACTGTTGGTAAATCTGCTCTACGTCAGCCCATTTAAGTCATTGTTGTAGCTCAGTCCAACTATAAGTTTTGAATTCACTATATAGAGGGTCTATACAAGGGCGATGTACTTGAGGACAATATTATGGAAATGGAAGACGATGTAGATGAAGATGAAATGGGAGATACGATACTGCGTGAAGAGTTTGACAGAGCACTGAAAGACCCGAGTCGAAACAAGGCCTCGGGAGTAGACAGCATTCCATTAGAACTACTGACGGCCTTGGGAGAGCCAGTCCTGACAAAACTCTACCATCTGGTGAGCAAGATGTATGAGACAGGCGAAATACCCTCAGACTTCAAGAGGACTATAATAATTCCGATCCCAAAGAAAGCAGGTGTTGACAGATGTGAAAATTAGCGAACTATCAGTTTAATAAGTCACAGCTGCAAAATACTAACGCGAATTCTTCACAGACGAATGGAAAAACTGGTAGAAGCCGACCTCGGGGAATATCAGCTTGGATTCCGTAGAAATGTTGGAACACTTCAGGCAATACTGACCTTACGACTTGTCTTAGAAGAAAGATTAAGGAACGGCAAACCTACGTTTCTAGCATTTGTAGACTTAGAGAAACCTTTTGACAATGTTGAGTGGAATACTCTCTTTCATATTCTTAAGGTGGCAGGGGTAAAATACAGGAAGCGAAAGGCTATTTACAATCCGTACATAAACCAGGTGGCAGTTATTAGAGTGTAGGGGCATGAAAGGGAAGCAGTGGTTGGGAAGGGAGTGAGACAGGGTTGTAGCCTCTCCCCGATGTTGTTCAATCTGTACATTGAGCAAGCAGTAAAGGAAACAAAAGAAAAATTCGGAGTAGGTATTACAATCCATGAAGAAGAAATAAAAACTTTGAGATTCGACGATGACATTGTAATTCTGTCAGAGACAGCGAAGGACTTGGAAGAGCAGTTGAACAGAATGGACAGTGTCTTTAAAGGAGAATATAAGATGAACATCAACAAAAGCAAAACGGGGATAATGGAATGCAATCGAAAAGTCGGGTGGTGCTGGGGGAATTAGATTAGGAAATGAGACACTTAAAGTAGTAAAGGAGTTTTTCTATTTGGGGAGCAAAATAACTGATGATGGTCGAAGTAGAGAGGATGTAAAATGTGGACTGGCAATGGCAAGGAAAGCGTTTTTGAAGAAGAGAAATTTGTTAACATCGTCTATAGAGTGAAGTGTCAGGAAGTCGTTTTTGAAAGTATTTGTATGGAGTGTAGCCATGTATGGAAGTGGGACATGGACGATAAATAGCTTGGACAAGAAGAGAATAGAAGCTTTCGAAATGTGGTGCTACAGAAGAATGCTGAAGATTAGATGGGTAGATCAGATAACTAATGGGAAGGTATTGAATAGAATTGGGGAGAAGAGGAGTTTGTGGCACAACTTGACAAGAAGAAGAGATCGGTTGGTAGGACATGTTCTGAGGCATCAAGGGATCACAAATTTGGTATTGGATGGCAGCGTGGAGGGTAAAAATCGTAGAGGGAGACCAAGAGATGAATACACTAAGCAGATTCAGAAGGATGTAGGTTGCAGTAAGAACTGGGAGATGAAGAAGCTTGCACAGGATAGAGAAGCATGTAGAGCTGCATCAAACCAGGCTCAGGACTGAAGACCACAACAACAACACAACAAACAACAACATATTGATGAATATATCATTGTATTTCTGTAGATTCTGGACGCAGCTGTGAAAAAAAGTTACGTATTTTCCCCATATAGGTTACCTCTATGCTCCAAAAAATAATTTCTGCCGATTTTCCCGCTCTCAACAAACTGTTTTAATTCGTTTCGTGTGCTCTGAGGAATATAATCGTTTTCTAAACGGTTTGTGTACTTTTCTTCAGATACCAAAGAAGTGAGAAACTTCCGTAAAGTTAAATTTGTCTCTACTCATCATGTTCACGGAGTCGTTAAATAATACAGCTTCAATATGTACGAATTTTAGCCATAACTCTGGGCATTCATTATAGAAGAATGTCGGTAGTACAACTGAACGTTTTTATTGCGATAAAAAGTAAGCTTTCTGTGGTACATTTGCGAAATTCTCTCAGCCGCAGGCAAAAGTGCAAGGCATTTTGTTTTACTACATCCAAAAATTCCTTTGTACTGCATGTCTGCCTCTTCAAAAAATATTTGATAGCTTCCACATGCACTGTTTATATATAAAAGTACGAATATATCTTTGAAACAATATTTTAGTCGTCCACTGGTAACGAATCTCCTGACGTTTATATAGCATCGTCTGAAGTGTGTGCTGCGCGAGGCTCACCAACTGTTTTTCTACCTAAGCCTTCTTGAAGTTTGGAGTAAACGTTACATTGTCCCTCACGTTCAACTCCGCTAAAATTCACATTGGTATTATCAGCACAATTTGAAATCACTGGCGCCAGATTCAGCATTTTCCCTCTCACATTCCCGTTCCAAGCAAAACCAGCCCTCCGCATCCGAACTAGTAACTAGCCCTCCGCATCCGAATACTCGGCCAACTTTTCATCGGAGCTGTACTGGCGCTTTTTCACGTTGCTTAAAATATGATTATGCTATATTTCTTTCTCTTTAATTTGCACTTGACAACGAATGTCATTGCACATAGTCACACACAGATTATGTGTTGGTAAGTTTATTAATGCTTCCTATGATACATGGAAGTAAAGTAAGAAGTGACCTGTAGAATGTGAAAATTAGCGGAATGGGGGACATGCGGAACTTATTAAGAGTCCCGTGGGACTTTTCTTGTTAGTTATTACAATGCAAGATTACAAGTACCACCGCGGGACGGTCCTGCAGAATCTGGGACTGCTGGCCGTCTTATGCTGGAACGACACCTTTCATTCCTCTTTCGCCCCCCTCCCACCACCGCCCCACCGCACCTCACTTCTTCAGAGGTTATCAGCACCTTTCGGCGTACCTACTGATAACGCTGTTGCCGAAATATTGTCCATATTCGTCACGACGACCCAGCTGCTCGCTCGATAGCTTTTCTGAAAACCCTGCGAATTATTATCACAGTCAACACATTATTGTCTTCTTTTTCAGTTGTAATATGTGATGGAAGGTTATTGTTTGTGCCCTTTTTTCTCTTTTGAGCCATCATTCTTCTGGCTGGTTTGATGCGGCTCGCCACGAATTCCTGTTCTGTCTTAGAGTAACACTTGCAGCCTACGTCCTCCGTTATTTGCTGGATGTATTCCAATCTCCGTCTACCTCCACAGTTTTTGCCTTCTACAGCTCCCTCTAGTACCTTGGAAGTAATTCCCTCGTGTCCTAACAGATGTCTTATCATCCTGTCCCTTCGCTTCGTCACTGTTTTCCACTTATTCCTTTCCTCTCCGATTCTGCGCAGAACCTCCTCATTCCTTACTTTGTCAGTGCACCTAATTTTCAGCATGCGTCTGTACCACCGCATCGAAAATGATTCGATTCTCTTCTGCTCCAGTTTTCCCACAGTCCATATTTCACTACCATACAATACTGTGGTTCAAACGTAAACTCAGAATAAATTCTAAAAAAGTGTAACATCAGTCAGTCTAGTAGTAGTCCAAAACAAAATAAGTGACTGTAATGTGCGTTATTTACATTTATGAAACTGGGGAACTTAATCCTTTTAATTAACTGTAAATGCTGCACTCAGCTACCAACACCTTTTGTAATTAATAAAAGTAATCAACATAAATTAGCTGCTTAAATTCGAGCGTGGCAACATCGTTTATAAAATACTGTAGGCGAGCAGCACTGGTCTCTTTTATAGGTCTTCTGGCGGTGTGAAAAACGCCGGATTTTAAGTTCAGTCGGCAAATGACAAATGCAGAAAGAGAGAAAGGTGTACAGGTCTTTCATTGTCCACAAAAATACAGAAATTATGCCTCCAGTGCGGTCTGATTCCAGCAGGCGCATGATTCTGAGGTACTGGTAGGTACTGAATTAGACACATAGTGCCTTAGTTATGTCTACTCTGTTGTTTTAGAGGAAGTGTAGTATTTTTATGAATGTTACAACTGAATTTTCTCCGTTTTGTTGCGGTAAAGCTTCCATGCGCTTCGGAACTGGTCAGTCACAGACCAAAAAGTGAAATATTAAGACAGAGGAAACATACTCCATCGTTCAGTAGAACTTGCAAGAGGACTAGTCACTAATAAACAACACCGGTCCCTGAGCTATGCCGCATAAATCTGCCACATAACATACCTACAAAAGAAAGTTCTCAACTTCAAATTATTCTTGGGACTAAGAGCTGGCTAATACCCGAAGTAAAACGCTCCGAGACATTTAACGAGTCATGGAATTTTTAGCGGAAAGACAGATTGGACGCCGTAGGAGGGTAAGTGTTCTTTGCAGTCGACAAAAGTATTGTCTCTATTGAAATTGAACCAGAGTGTGATAGTGAAATCATTTGGTCACGCATAGGTGAAACCAACTATGTGTCTAGTAAGTGGATTAAGGAGGGAAAAAACCCACCAGAGTGTGATAGTGAAATCATTTGGTCACGCATAACAGGTGAAACCAACTATGTGCCTAGTAAGTGGATTAAGGAGGGAAAAGCCGGCCTGAGTGACCGTGCGGTTCTAGGTGCTACAGTCTGGAACCGAGCGACCGCTACGGTCGCAGGTTCGAATCCTGTCTCGGGCATAGAAGTGTGTGATGTCCTTAGGTTAGTTAGATTTAATTAGTTCTAAGTTCTAGGCGATTGATGACCTCAGAAGTTAAGTCGCATAGAGCTCACAGCCATTTGAACCATTTGAAAGGAGGGAAAAGACCCACCATGGTTCAATAACGAAATTCGTAAAATTCTGAGGAAGCAAAGGCTGTCGCATTCTTGGTTCAAAAGAGGATGCGCAAATGACGACAGGCAAGGTTTGGTAGACATTCGAGCGTCTATGAAAAGATCTATGCGCATAGCACACAAGAACTACCATAGACATACTTTCTGGCGGTGAAACCGAAAAATTCTGGTCCTGTGTAAAATGGTTACGCGGATCTAAGGCTGCCATCCAGTCATTCGTTGATCAGTCTGTTTCGGCAGTAGAAGGTAGCAAAAGGAAGTTCGAGGTTTTAAAGAAACCGTTCACTCAAGAGAATCGTACCAATGTACAGTCGTTTGACCATCGCACAGCCTGGTATGGATAACATAGTAATAAGCATTCCTGGAGCAGGGAAACAAGTGAAAGAGGTGAAAATAAATAAGTCTCCCAGGTCGGGATGGAATCCCAATTCAATTTACAAAGAGTACTCCACATTATTGGCCCATAACATAGTTTGCATTTATCGCGAATCTCTCCACTAGCGCATTGTGCCAAGCGACTGTAAGAAACTGTAGGTTACTCCTGAATATAAGAAGGGCAGAAGAACGAACACGCAAAATTACAGACCCGTATGACTAACATCGGTTTGCTGCAGAATTCTAAAACATATTATGAGTTCGAATATAATAAATTCCCTAGAGATCGAGAAGCTCATGTCCAAGAATCAGCACGGCTTTAGAAAGTATTGCTCTTGCGGAACCCAGCTTGCTCTTTTCTCAGATGATGTACTGCCAACTATGAACGAAGGGCAACAGGCAGATTCTATATTTCTAGATTACCGAAAACTTTCGACGCAGTACCCGAACACAGACTGTTAACGAAGGTACGAACATACGGACTAGGCTCCAAGATATGTGAGTGCCTCGAAGACTTCTTAAGTACTGGAACCCAGTATGTTGTCCTCCACGGCGACTGTTCACCGGAGACAGAGATAACATCAGGGGTAAGTGTGATAGAACTGTGCTATTTTCTATACACATAAATGACCTGGCGGACGGGGTGAGCAGCAATCTGCGGCTGTACGCTGATGAAGCTGTGGTGTACAGGAAGGTGTCGAAGCCCAGTGATTGTAGGATGATACAGGATGACGTAGACAAAATTTCTAGTTGTTGTGATGAATAATAGCTGGCTGAAATGTAGAGAAATGTAGTTAATACAGTTGAGTAGGAAAAAAAACCAGCTGTTTTCGGGTACAGTATTAGTAGTGTCCTGCATGACACAGTTGTTGTTGTTGTTGTCTTCAGTCCTGAGACTGGTTTGATGCAACTCTCCATGCTACTCTATCCTGTGCAAGCTTCTTCATCTCCCAGTACCTACTGCAACCTACATCCTTCTGAATCTGCTTAGTGTATTCATCTCTTGGTCTCCCCCTGCGATTTTTAACCTCCACGCTGCCTTCCAATACTAAATTGGTGATCCCTTGATGCCTCAGAACATGTCCTACCAACCGATCCCTTCTTCTTGTCAAGTTGTGCCACAAACTTCTCTTCTCCCCAATCTATTCAATACTTCCTCATTAGTTATGTGATCTACCCATCTAATCTTCAGCATTCTTCTGTAGCACCACATTTCAAAAGCTTCTATTCTCTTCTTGTCCAAACTATTTACCGTCCATGTTTCACTTCCATACATGGCTACACTCCATACAAATACTTTCAGAAATGACTTCCTGACACTTAAATCTATACTCGATGTTAACAAATTTCTCTTCTTCAGAAAGGCTTTCCTTGCCATTGCCAGTCTACATTTTATATCCTCTCTACTTCGACCATCATCAGTTATTTTGCTCCCCAAATAGCAAAACTCCTTTACTACTTTAAGTGTCTCATTTCCTAATCTAATACCCTCTGCATCACTCGACTTAATTCGACTACATTCCATTATCCTCGTTTTGCTTTTGTTGATGTTCATCTTATATCCTCCCTTCAAGACACCATCCATTCCGTTCAACTGCTCTTCCAAGTCCTTTGCTGTCTCTGACAGAATTACAATGTCATCGGCGAACCTCAAAGTTTTTATTTATTCTCCACGTCATTTAAATGTGTCGGCGTAACGTTGCGAAGCGATATGAAACGGAACGAGCATGTGAAGATTGTGGTATGGAAGGCAAATGGTCGACTTCGATTTTTGGGAGAATTTTAGGAAAATGTGGTTACCTGTGAAGGAGACCGCATACAGGACGCCAGTGTGACCTAATCGCGAGTACTGGTCAAGTGTTTGGGATCCGCACCAGGTCGGATTGAAGGAAGACATCGGAGCAGTTGAGAGGCGAGCTGCTAGATTTGTTACGGTAGGTTCGATCATCGTGCAAATGTTACGGATATGCTTCAGGAACTCAAGTGGGAATCGCTGGAGGGAAAAAGACACTCCTTTCGAATAAAACTACACAGAAAGTTTAGAGAACCTACATTCGAAGCTGACTGCAGAACGACCCTACTGCCGCCAACATTCATTTTGCGTAGGCATAACGAGGCGTACGCCTATAGGCAGTCGTTTTTCCCACGCCCTGTCTGCGAGTGGAACAGGAAAGGAAACAAACAGTAGTGGTACAGCGTACCCTCCACCGCGCACCGAGCTGTGGCTTGCGGAGTATGGATATAGACGTAGCTGTAGATATAGATACAACACACAACATCGTGTCTCCATTACTTAAATGTCCAGCAGAATTTGGTATTCAGTGATTGAGCCTTGTTGGTGCTGTTTATAGGTTTCCGCCCTCTGTTGGAGACCAGACGGTATCGTTTACTTGGCATGGTTGCGGTTGTTTGTCTTCTTCTCTTGTTGACTGTTGCCACTCGCTTTCACAAGTGTTGCCTGTCCGCTAGTGGCAGCAGCGGCGGTTGTCGATATGTAGTAACTGTTGCCCTAACTTTGGGGCGACGTCGTTGTTTCGCTGGGCCGTGTGAGTGGCGAGCTCGGTTGGGGACTGAGGAGAAGCCACGTCCGCGCAGTGCGGGAACACGTCGGGACCGCTGGCGGCACGCATGGGCTGCCAGATGGAAGGGCTGTGTTCACGAGGGTGCACGACCTCGTCGTAAACCGGATCCAGCAAGCTTTAAGATGAATGCATTTCAATCCAAGTACAGCGGAGTCACTCACTCGTGTGGGCCCCGTTGTGACAGATTATCATCCTGCTGTCATCTGCAGTTTGATGGATCTGCGCACCGCTTAGTACTTCAAGACCCTACTGTGTTAAAAACACTTGGCTCAGTGATTTGACAGTGTGGTTACTCAGCTGTGAATTAATAAGACAGTGAAGAGATTTGTTTCATTCTGCCAACCATCGTCAGAGTTGTCACAGTGAGTTCAGTGTGCGTTTGTGTGCCTAATGAATTTGATGTCACTCATTTGGTACTTGGTTTTGCCTCGCTTTGCGATTGTTTCCGCAATGACGTGTGGTTGCTGATTCTGGTTGGTAATATTTCGGTTTTGCCTCGCATGCAAATCGAGGGGGTTTTAGTTACTGTTAATTTATCTGGTGTTCTGCACTGTGACTTGTTTGTTCAGATTTTCTGGTTTGTAGAATCGGACGGAAATCTGGTAGTGGTTCCCTTCTAGTTCCGGATGCTCTAAACACAGTTTTCTGGGGACGTAGTGCAATCCGCCGGTTCCGGATTTGGCGTATTGTTCGATCGTTGCATTTGGTTTATCGGACGTCAGGTAGCTTCAGCAAGATTATCATTAGTCATTCGTTACACTGCCACTAGTCTGAGTTACCATTTTGTGAAGTGAATGCAACTCTTGGCGGCCTATCTCATTGCTCGCGAAAGTGTTATTTCCTGACCTTCTCAGAGGTCGATTCCTGGAGCACCGTCTGTGCGCGCATCTCGTGGTCGTGCGGTAGCGTTCTCGTTTCCCACGCCCGGGTTCCCGGGTTCGATTCCCGGCGGGGTCAGGGATTTTCTCTGCCTCGTGATGGCTGGGTGTTGTGTGCTGTCATTAGGTTAGTTAGGTTTAAGTAGTTCTAAGTTCTAGGGGACTTATGACCACAGCAGTTGAGGCCCATAGTGCTCAGAGCCATTTGAACCATTTTTTGCACCGTCTGTGACTGGTCCTTGTATTTTATCATTGTATTATTTATTACCATACCTTGTAATGCCTGCATTAAAGGATATGTACGTCTAGTAAATGGATCTGGTCACCTTGTGGAATAAATCTAACAGTGTAACATGGTTTACTATCATCTTATTTCACCCGTTTAGTGGTCAGTTGCTTGTTTCTTTTAATTAGCCATTGCTTGTGTTTACTGTTTTATAGCAGATTTCTAAATTTTTTGTATATAATTGC